>NC_088380.1:164197500-164505000 GCF_037993035.2 Macaca fascicularis
TCAGTCTCTGCTAAAGCATAGCAAGAGTCACCTTTGCTCCAAGAAGTTTGTCATCTCCATCTCAGACCACCTCAGCCTGGACCTTATCGCTCATATCACTATCAACATTTTTGTCAAAGCTATTCAAGTATCTAGGAGGTTCCAAACTTTCCCACATTTTCTTGTCTTCTGAGTCCTCCAAACTGTTCCAACCTCTGCCTGTTACCCAGTTCCAAAGTCACTTCCACATTTTTGGGTATCTTTTCAGCAATGCCCAACTCCCAAGTTTACTGTATTAGTCAGTTTTCACACTGTTTGCTGATAAACATATATCCGAGACTGAAAAGAAAAAGAGGTTTAATTGGACTTACAGTTCCACTTGGCTGGGGAGCCCTCAGAATCATGGCAGGAGGTGAAAGGCACTTCTTACATGGTGAAAGCAAGAGAAAAATGAGGAAGAAGCAAAAGCAGAAACCCCTGATAAATCCATCAAATCTTCTGAGACTCATTCACTATCATGAGAACAACAGGGGAAAGACTGGCCCCCATGATTCAATTACTTCCCACTGGATCCCTCCCATAACACAGGGGAATTCTGGGAGATACAATTCAAGTTGAGATTTGGGTGGAGACACAGCCAAACCATATCAATGGTCATTACCTTGGAAACCCCTTTCTCTGCAATGTTAATCATCCTCTCTTGGAACACACTTTGAAAAACATTTGCCTAAGGGTATGCAAATCCATGGTAAGATTTTTTTTAAACTCCCACAGAAGGACCACTGACATGTAGAGAATTATGATACAAGGGCACAATTAGAGAAGCAAGGGCCTGACAGATTATTGAAGGATTTCAGATGGGAAGAGGAAGCATTCTGACAGTGGGAAAGAATACCATCACTGGGGGTATAAGTGTGCCCAGGGTTATCATAACAAATACTACAAACCAAGTGGTTCAAGCAACAGAAATTCACTCTCTCACAGTTCTAGGGACTGGACATCGATGATCAAGGTGTCAGCAGAGTTGGTTTCTTTCCCCAAGATCTCTCTTCTTGGTTTGTGGGTGACTATCTTTCTCCCTGTGTTTTCACATGGTCTTCACTCTGTATGTGTCTTTCCTTTTTTGTGTTGTGTGTGTGTGTGTGTGTGTGTGTGTGTTTTGAGATGGAGTCTTGCTCTGTTGCCCAGGCTGGAGTGCAGTGGTGTGATCTTGGCTCACTGCAACCTCCACCTTCTGGGTTCAGGCAATTCTCTGCCTCAACCTCCCAAGTAGCTGGGATTACAGGTGCCCACCACCATACCCGGCTAATTTTTTTTTTTTTGTAGAGACGGGATTTCACCATCTTGGCTGGGCTGGTCTTGAACTCCTGATCTTGTGATCCACCCGCCTTGGTCTCCCAAAGTGCTGGGATTACAGGCATGAGTCACTGAGCCTGGCCACTTTTTTTTTTTATAAGGAGACCAGTCACATTGGATTACAGCCCACCCTAGTGATCTCATTTTAACTTAATGACCTATTTAGAGACGCTATTTCCAAATACAGCCACATTCTGAGGTACTGAGGGCTAGAACTTGGGGCCTGGGTCGGGGGCAGGGCGCAATTTAGCCCAGAACTGCGCTGGGCATGGATCTGGAGAAAGTATTTTTGGGAGCCTTGGACAGTTTGAAGGCTGGGATGCTATTCCTTTGTGGAACACCCCTTGAACACTCACTATTTACAAGATTAGGGGAAAAAAAGAGGAGAGAAGTATAGGAATATGGTGGAGTAGGAAGGCCAAGGAATCCATCTCCGCACCTATATGACAATCACACTGGCAGAATCTGATACAACTATTTTGGAACTCTGGATTTTATTCAAGGCTTAAAACTTCCAGGGGAAGACTTGGACAGTGAACTACAGTTCATTTTGCTCAACTTCAGCTCTTGGTTCACCAGTTGCTACCCATTCACCACCCTACCTCTCACACCCCACCCCTGCCCCATGGCAGACAGCTGTGCATGTGTTCCTGCATGAGCCAGGGTGGGCAATAAAGACCCTGTCCTCCAAATATCAGGGATCTATGTTCTGATGGCTGATGGTTGATTGCTGCTTCTGATCATGGAGATGTAAGCACCAAGGCAGGCAGCCATTGTCACAAGCCACTCCCCACCCCAGATGAAGCAACTTCCAAGGGATATAAAAGGCTAGTGTTCTTTTTCTTCCCTGTATATGCCCACTTCATTTTTCTCTTTTTCCCTTTTTGGGAGCCAGACATTAAAGATGAGTAAGTTCAAAAACAACTACATAAAAGGAGGAAATTAGGAAGTTACCTTGTATGCACAGGAAAAGGCACGAGCTCAGAAAAGATCTGAGAAGACCTTAAGCTTACACGTCAGGCTGATCGCTAGCATGGAGGCAGCCTACAATGATTAAAAAAACAAACAACAAAACAAAACAAAAAAGACAAAAACAAACAGCAAGACTTGGAGGAAAAGAAAGAACCCGATTTCCAGAAATACCATACTATTAGCTTCCCATGTCCAGTGTTTAACATAATCACAAGGCATACAAGGAAGCAGGAAAGTATAGCTGATTTAAAGGAAGAAAAAAATATAAACTATCCATGAGAAACATTAGATGGTCGAACTACCAAAGACAGAGCCTAAGGGACCTATGGGATATCATTAAATGAACCAATATACTCATTGTGAGAATCTCAAAAGAGAGACAAAGGGCAGAGATATTTTTTGAAGATGTAATAGCCAAAATATTCCCAACTTTAATGAAAGATATGGTTATAAACACCCAAGAAGCTCACTACAAGTAAGATGAATTAAGAAAGACATTCTAATCAAACTACTGAAAGACAAATCTTGAAATTTTTCTCTCTTTCAAGAAGAGAATCTTGAAAGCAGCAAGACAGAAGTGACTCATCAAATACAAAGGATTCTCAGTAAGATTATGAGATTCTCAAACTATGGAGGCCAGAAGGGAAGAGGCTTATATTTCAAAGTGGTAAAAAGAAAAAAAAAAAAAAAAGCCAAGATTTTTTCATTTTTTTTCTTTTTTTTTTTTTTTTAAAAGAAAAAAACTAACGAGAAGGGTTTCAAGATGGCTGACTAGAGGCATCTAGTACTCTCCTCTTCCACAAAGAACCATCAAACTAGCAGGCAGATAATCACAATTGAATAGACCATCTAAGAGAGAAGGCTAAAATTCAACGCAGAGGTGATAAGAAACAAGGCAGAAGAAGGAAGCAAAGCAGCCTGCTGGGCTGGAATCAACTAGGAGCCTAGAGATTCCCCAATGTGGTAAAAGGGGAAGTAAGGGTAAGTAAGAGACCCTGGGTGGTCCACATTCCCACTACAGACTCCTGCAATCCTAGCCAAGGGAGAGCCTCACAACCCACGCAGACCCTGAGACTAACATAGGGAGCTGCTTGGAGACCATGAAATGCTATTGCTCCAGAGACAGAGCTCACTCTAGGCCCCCACACACACCTTGAGACATAAGCCATGATAACAAAGCACTATTTTGAGAGCCTAGCCCTCATTGGACTGCATTCTTGCCTGGAGCCCAATAGCTCCTACACCTCCATATCCCTGGAGCCCCATTGACATCCCTCTACTGGCAACCAGGTACTACTACTGGCTGCTACTGCCAGGGTCAAAATGCCAGCCATGACTAGCAACCCTGCCACCCCCAGTAGCAGGGCCACCAGTCATTTAAAAGCACACCAAATCAGGGTGTGGTAACTTATACCTGCAATCCCAGTGCTTGAGCAGGAGGGCCGAGTTGGGAAGATTACTTGAGGCCAGAAGTTCAAGACCACCCTGAGCAACATAGCAAGATTCTGTCTTTAAAAAAATAAAGTTAGCTACGCATGGTGGTGTGTACCTGCCATTCTAACTACTCAGGGGGCTGAGGCAGGAGAATCACTTGAGCCCAGGAGCTCAAAGTTATAAAGAGCTATGATCACACTACTGCACTATAGTCTGAGCAACAAAGCAAGGCCCTCTCTCTGAAAAACTAAAATAAAATATAGCAATAAAATAAGAGCATCCTGAGGAAAGGCTACCCTGTAAATAGCCACCACCTAAGGCCAAAGCATGAGCTCCTCAGGCACCGATTTATGGCTGCTGCCACTTAAACCAACCCCACCCTCCCCAGAAGCAAGGCCATAGTGCAGCTGCCACCTCCACCCAAGCATTCTTCTGGGGGCCTAGGGATCACCCTGCTGCTGCCTATCATAGCCAGCACCTGCACATACCACTGGGGGGCCTAAAGACATGCCTGCCCAACCTAGCTACATTCCCTGCTCCGTGCCCAAGCACACCATCCAGGGGCCTGGAAGTCACCCTGCCCCCCCCCACCACCACTGGCATGTGAGTATTCCTTCCAAGGGGCTGAAAAACAGGCTCACCCAACCTGCCACCACCACCACAGCTAGCACCCACCCACATGCCCCACCTACAAGCATGGGGACTGGCCCACCCAGCCCATCATAGCCACCACCAACACTGGCATGGACCACTTGATAGCCAGAAAATTGTTCAACCACTGCTACTGCCAATTGCTCATGCTATGCCCACTACCTAGGGGACTTGAGAATCTACTCACCTGCCCTGCCCTCTGCTGCCACAGCTGATATCTGAGCCAGGTCAAAAGGAGACCTAAGAATTGGCCCACTTGGACCTGCTAACACTAGTGCCAGTATATACCACCTTGGGGCCCAAGGACAAGCACATTTGGCCTACAGATGCCACTACTGGGGCCTGAGGACTGATCCATGTGGCATCCTATCTCCAGCAAAACTTCACCATAGCTACGACTAATAACCATACCCTAAGCCACAGAGAAAATCACAGACACAACTGACACTGTTTACACCCAAAGAAATCATATGGAGACTACATGGTAGCATGCACCAGAATCAAAGCCAAAGTTTCCTACTCAACCAACACTGTAGATACATTTTCAGGAAAAAGTCCTCCCCATGAAAGTAAATCCAAAAAATTGGAAGAAGCAACTATTACACCAGTTGTGCAGATAACATAAGGACACAAGAAATATGAGAAAGAAAGGAAATAAGATACCTCCAAAGGAACACAATAACTTTTCAGCAACAGATTGCAATGAAAAAGAAACATATGAAATACTAAAGAATTCAAAACAATGATATTAAAGTAGCTCAGTGAGATGCAAGAGAACTCAAATACAATACAAAGAAATCAGAAAAAAAAAACATTTTAGAATATGAGTTTACCAAAGAGATAGACATTTTAAAAATCCCAAACAAAAATTCTGTAACACAAGAATTCATTGAATGAAATACAGAATACATTCTAAAGATTCAATAGACTAGATAAAGCAGAAGAAAGAATTTCAGGACTTGAAGACAGGTCTTTTGAAATATCCCAGTCACATAAAAATAAAGAAAAAATTAGCAAAGCTTATGTGATATATGGGACAATATAAAGCAACCAAATATTCCAATATCAAGTGTACCAGAAGCCAATAAGAAAACCAAAGGGATAGAAAACCTATTTTACAAAATAATAGCTGAAAAACTTCAAGTCTAGCAAGAGATTTAGACATCCAGATATAGGAATCTCAGAAATCTCCAATCAGATACAATTTAAAAGGGTCTTCTCCACAGTACATTATAGTCAAACTGTCAAAAGTCAAATAAGAGAACCAGCAAAATAAAATAAAATGATCTAGTAAAATAATCTAGCAAAATAAAATGATCTAGTTATTTATTAGGGAACCCTCATCAGACTAACAGTGGATTTCTCAGCAGAATCCTCACAGGCCAAGATAATGGAATGATACATTCAAAGTGCTGAAAGAAAAAAACGTGCCAGTCAAGCATACTATACCCAGTAAATTTGTCTTTAAAAAATGAAGGAGAAAAGTCTTCCCAGACAAGCTGAAGTTGAAGAAATTTATCACCACTAGGATCAGTCCTATAAGAATTGCTTAAGTCAGTCCTATACCTGGAAGTAAAAGGACAATGTCTTCTACAATTCTGAAGACACATGGAAGTATAAAGGTAAAGCAAACACACAAATAAGGAAAATAAAAAACTTAAACGTTACCACTATAAAAAAAAAAAAAATCAAGCCACAATGATAAAAAGAGAGAAAGAAAGGAAGAATATATAAAACAATCAGAAATCAATTAATAAAATGACAGGAATAAACTCTCACATAATAGCCTTGAATTAAAAAAAAAGTAAACAGATTAAACTTTAAAAGAGACGCGCTGAATGGATTATTTAAATGACCCACTTGGATGCTGCATACAAGAAACTCATCTCACTTGTAAAAGACACAGACTGAAAGTAAAGAGATGGAAAAAGACAAAACAATCATGAGTAGCTATACTTAGATAAAACACATATTAGGTCAAAAACAGTGAAGAATAGACAAAGAAGGTCATTATCTAATGATACAGAAATCAAGTAAGGACCAGGATCAAATAGTTCTAAACATATATGCACCCAACATGAGAGTACTCAAGATAGACTATTAGATCTTAAGGAAGAAATAGACACCAACACAATAATAGTTGGGGACCTTCAACACCCCACTCCTAGCTTTAGACAGATTATTTAGAAAGAGAATTAAAGAAATACTGGATTTAAACTGTACTTCAGATCAAATGGACTTGAGAGTTATTTAAGAACATTTCAACCAAGAACTACAGAATTCATATTCTTCGCATTAGCCCATAGAACGTTCTCCAGGAAAGACCATTTGTTAGGATACAAAACAAGTCTCAACAATTTTTGTAAATCAAAATCTATTAATTATCTTCTCAGATCACAATGGAATAAAACTAGAAGCTGATAACAAGAGAAACTCTGGAAAACTATACAATTATGCAGAAAGTAAACAATATGCTCCTGAATAACCACCTAGGTCCAATAAGAAACTAAGGAGGAAATCAAAAAACTGCTTAAAAGAAATGCATTGATATACAACATACCCAAACCTATGGGACACAGTAAAAGCAGTGCTAAGAAGGAAGTTTATAGCAATAAATGCTTACATCAGAAAAGTAGAAGGAATTAAAACAATCTAACAATGTACCTCAAGGAACTGGAAAAGCAAGAACCAAACCCAAATTTAATACAATGAAAGAAATCATAAAGAAAAAATCAAAGCAGAACTAAACAAAATATAAACTAAAAATACAAAGGATCAATGAAAAGATAGTGTTTTAAGAAGATAAAAACTGATAAATCATTAGCTAGACTAACCAAGAAAAAAAAAAAAAAAAGAAGACTCAAACTCAAACTTTTTTAAAAAGTGTGGGGAGTGGCCAAGATGGCCAACAAGAAGCAGCTAATGTGTGTGACTCTCTCAGAGAGGAATGGAAAGGGCAAGTAAATACAACACCTTCAACTGAAACATCCAAGTACTCGCACTGGGACTAATCAAGGTAACAACTTGACCCGTGGAGAATAAAGAAAAGCAAGACAGGGTCAGGTGCTGTGGCTCACGCCTGTAATCCCAGCACTTTGGGAGGCTGGGGCAGGCAGATCACAAGGTCAGGAGATTGAGACCATCCTGGCTAACACGGTGAAACCCTGTCTCTACTAAAAATACAAAAAATTAGCCAGGCGTGGTGGCAGGCGCCTGTAGTCCCAGCAACTCAGAAGGCTGAGGCGGAGCTTGCAGTGAGCCGAGCCATGATTGCACCACCACTACACTCCAGCCTGGGCAACAGAGCAAGACTCCATCTCAAAAAAAAAAAAAAAAAAAAAAAAAAAAGCAAGACAGGACAACAGTCCAACAGGGAGCAACATGGAGCTAGCTAGGGGAACCTCCCCCACCCAGGAAAGCAGTGAGGGAATGAGAGACCCCGGGAAACCACACTTCTCCCAGGAATCTTCGCAACCCTCAGGTCAGGAGATGTCCTTGTGAACCCACTCCCCCAGGGCCTTCAGTCTGACAGACAGAGCTATGTGGAGCCTCAGCATAGCAGCCACTCAGGCATGTGCAGAAACTCTGAAGCTTTAGATACTCAGGCTTTGCGGCAAAAGTAGCTGCAACTCCAGCAAAGTGGGAGGTTAGACCCCCATACATAATCCTAGGAAAGGGGCAGAATCCAGGGGACTGAGCAGGAATAGCCTGCAGGCTCACTTCCACAGCACCTCACAAGATAAGACCCACTGGCTTGGAATTCCAGCCAGCCACCAGTAGTGGCATTGCACCTCCCTAAGCGGCAGCTCCTGGTGGGAGGGGCAGGCTGCCATCTTTGCGGTTTGGGCAACTTTCAGGCCTTGGAGTGTCCAAGCTGACCAGGGATGAAAGAGATCCCCCAGCACAGCACAGCTGCTTTACCAAAACATGGCCAGACTGCTGCTTTAAGCAGGTACCTGATGCCAGACCTCCTCATTGGGCAGGACCTCCCAAATTGGGCCCTCCAACCAATGCCACCAGTGGTCTCCAGCTGACAGAGATTTGAATTTTCCTGGAGATGGTGCTCTCAGAGTGGGGGACAGTTCACCATCTTTGCTGTTTGGGTGACATAGCTGTTTCAGCCTTCAGACTTTAGAGAACCCAAGCCAACTGGGGGTGGAAGGGATCCCTCAGCACTGCATAGCTCTACCGAAACATGGCCAGACTGCTTTTTTAAGTGGATCCCTGATTCCGCTCCTCTTCACTGGGCAGAACCTCCCAACTGGGTCCTCCAGCCACCCCTCTTGGTGTTCTCCAGTAAACAAAGATTTTTAATCTCTCTGGGATAGAGCTCCCAGAGGGAGGGGTGAACCACTATCTTTGCTGTTTGAGCGACTTAGCCATTCCAGCCTTTGGACTTCAGAGTGTCTGAGGTGACCAGGGAGGGCACTGAAGCAGACCCCCAGCACAGCACAGCTGCTTGACCAAAATGTTGCCGGATTGCTTTTTTAAGTGGGTCCCTGATCATCCCCATTCCCCCTCATTGGGCAGGACTTCCCAAGCTGGGTCTCCAGGTACTTCCTGCAGGTGCCTTTGGGCCAGCAACAGGCCCGCACCTCCCTGAAACAAAGCTCCCGGCGGGAGAAACAGGCTGCCATCTTTGCTGTTTTTCAGCCTTCACTGGTGATACCTCTCGGGACTAGAAAATCCGAAGTGACTAGAGACTGCAGTGGGACCCAAGCCTACTGCAGCAGACCTATGGAAAAGTGGCCAGACTTTTCCAGGGGCAATTGAAAGGCTCTCTGTCACTGTCTCTGCAGTGGAACTGCCCTTGCCACCCTCAGACTAATGAAGGAGCAAAGACCCTAAATGCCTTATCCATACCTCCAACAAGCTGCAGTCAACCCAAGGAGAGGAGGCCACTCCATCTCCCATTGATCCCACCACACCCTCTCTACCCCCAACTGCTTGTCACCAGACAGGGAACCCATGGCTTAGGCCTGCAGCACAAACCCTCCATCCTGGGCTGATTGCAATGAGCCATTGCTGACCTTCATTTCTCTGGGGTAGAGCACTCAGGAGACAAGCAAATGACCCTTGACCACAACCACTACTAAAATCCCTTCCTCTGCTGCCTCCAAGTTGGGAAATAGAAACAAACACCGAGATCACCCCAGAGCTGCAGTGGGTAGCCCAGGAGTGCCAAGTTGTCATCTACGGTCAGCACTCGAGGGGGAAAGGAACCCATACTTTCAGAACATTGAGAGAGAACATAGCTGCAACTGTGAGGAAATACAACCAAGCAGGAGTCTACCAACTGACCAATAAGCCTAAGTGCCAACTGCTGGATCACATCTCAAAGCTTCAACACCAAAGATACCTCACTAACATACCCTCTCTGAAATCAGAGACAATAAGTCAGTTTCAAATAAAGACCCTGCACGAAGCCTTGGCCTGGTGAAAACATCCAGAAAAGAAGCCTATTTACTGTAGTCAGTCTACACTGCAGTTAAAAGAACATCCACACAAAGAGCTGAGAAAGAACCAACAGAAGAACCCCAGTTACTCAAATGGCCAGAGTGTCATGTCCTCCAAATAACTGCACCAGTTCTCCAACAAGAGTTTTTAACCAGGCCAAACTGGTTTGAATGACAGAAATAGAGTTCAGAATATGGATAGGAACAAAAATCATGAAGATTCGTGAGGACAGAAAAACCCAATCCAAGGAAAATAAGAATCACAATAAAGCAATACAGGAGTTGAAGGATGAAATAGCCAGTACAAAAAAAAACCTAATGGGTCTGACAGTGCTGAATAACATAACACAAGAATTTCAAAATGTGATCACAAGTATTAATAGTAGAATAAACCAAGGTGAGGAAATAATCTCAGAACTTGAAGACTGACTCTCTAAAATTTTCAGACAAAAATTTTTTAAAAATTATAAAATGAACAAAACCTCTGAGAAGCAGGGGATTATGTAAAGATGCCAAATCTATGATAATCACTGGCCTCCGTGAAAGGGAAGAGGAGAAAGCAAATAATTTGGAAAACATATTTCAGGATATCATCCATGAAAATATCCCCAACCTTGTTAGAGAGGCCAACAGTCAAATTCAGAAAATACTTCTGAAAGATTCTATACATGATAATCATCCCCAAGACACATAATCAGATTTTCCAAGGTTGCAATGAAAGAACATTAAATGCAGCTAGAGAGAAAGGGCAGGTCCCCAAATAGTAGGATACTTCAACACTCCACTGATAGTATTAGACAGATCATTGAGGCAGAAAATTAAGATATTCGGGATCTAACCTCGACACTGGACCAAATGAATCTGTTAGACCTTTACAGAACTCTCCACCTACAAAGGGAACCCTGTCAGGCTAACAGCACACCTCTCAGCTAAAACTCTACATGCCAGGAGAGATTGGGGGCAGGGGCTTATATTCAACATTCTTAAAGAATAAAATCTTCAACCAAGAATTTTATATCCAGCCAAACTAAGCTTCCTAAGTGAAGGAGAAATAAAATCCTTTTCAGATAACCAAATGTTGGGGGAATTCATTACCACCAGACCTGCCGTATGAGAGATCTTGAAAGCAGCACTACCTATAGAAAGGAAAGACTTCTATCAGCTAATAACAAAAGCTATAAAGCAAACACACAAAAGCCAACATCTTAAGCAACTAACAGCACAATGATAGAATCAAATCCATACATATCAATACTAAATCTTGGACGTAAATGGGCTAAATGCCCTCTTAAAAGGCACACAGTGGCAAGCTGGATAAAAAAGCAAGAGCCTATGGTATGCTGCCTTTAAGAGACATCTCACATGTAATGATACTCATAGGCTCAAAATGAATGAATGGAGGAAAATCTACCAAGCAAATGGAAAACAAAAAAAGCAAAGCTTGCAAAATCCTAACTACAGACAAAACAGATTTCAAACCACTAAAGATCAAAAAACTCAAAGAAGTTATGTAAAAATACATAACGGTAAAAAGTTCAATTTAATAAGACCTAACAATCCTAAATATATATATGCACCCAACACAGGAGCATCCAGATTCATAAAGCAAGTTCTTAGATACCTACAAAGAGACAGACTCCTACACAATAATAGTAGGATACTTCAACACTCCATTGACAATATTAGACAGATCATTGAGGCAGAAAATAAAGATATTCGGGATCTAACCTCAACACTGGACCAAATGAATCTGTTAGACCTTTACAGAACTCTCCACCCCAAAACAACAGAATATACATTATTCTCATTATCAGATGGCACATACTCCAAAATCAACTACATAGTTGGGTATAAAACAATCCTCAACAAGGGTAAAAGAGCCCAAATCATATGAAACACTCTCTCAAACCACAGCACAATAAAAATAGAAGACAATGAAAATTGCTCAAAACCATGCAATTACATGGAAATTAAACAGCATGCTCCTGAATGACTTTTGGATAAATAATGAAATTAAGGCAGAAATCAAGAAGTTCTTTCAAAATAATAAGAACAAAGATAAAACATACCAGAATATCTGGGACATAGCTAAGGCAGTGTTAAGAGGGGAATTTATAGCACCAAATGCCCTCATCAAAAAGTTAGAAAGATCTCAAATTAACCTAACTTCACAACTGAAAGAATTAGAGAAGAACAAATCAGCTCCAAAGCTAGCAGAAGATAATAAAAATCAGAGCTGAACTACAAATTGAGACATGAAAAACCACTCAAAAGATCAGTTAATCCAGGAGTTGGTTTTTTTTGAAAAAAAAATTGATAGGTCACTAGCTAGAAGAATAAGGAAGAAAAGAGACGATCCAAATAAACACAATTAGAAATGACAAAGGGAATGTTACTACTGACCCCACAGAAATAAAAACAACAATCAGAAACAAGCCAGGCATAGTGGCTCATGCCTGTAATCCCAGCAATTTGGGAGGCTGAGGCAGGTGGATCATTTGAAATCAAGAGTTTGAGGCCAGCCTGGCCAACATGGTGAAACCCCATCTCTACTAAAAAATACAAAAATTAGCCAGGCATGGTTGTGCACATCTGTAATCCCAGCTACTCAGGAGGCTGAGACAGGAGAATTGCATGAACCTGGGAGGCAGAGGTTGCAGTGAGCCGAGATTGCACTACTGCACTCCAGCCAGGGCAAAAGAACGAGACTCTATCTCCACAAAGGAAAAGAAAAAAAAAAATACACCATCAGAAATTACTATAAACACCTCTATGCACACAAACTACAAAACCTAGATGAGATGGATAAATTTCTGGAAACATACACCCTACACCCTCCCACTTCTGAGGTAGGGAGAAATTGATTCCCTGAACAGACTAATAACAGGCTCCAAAATTGAATCAGTAATAAATAGCCTACCAATCAACCAGTAATAAAAAGCCTACCAACCAGTCCTGGGCTTTCAAAGAAGCATGCAACTGGATGGATTCACAACCAAATTTTACCAGACGTACAAAAAAAAAAAAAAAAAAAAAAAAACAACAAAAAAAAACAAAGCTGGTACCATTCCTACAGAAATGATTCCAAAAAAAATTGACAATGAATGACTCCCCCCCAACTCATTCTATGAGGCCAGCATCATCTTGATACCTGGCAGAAACAACAAGAAAATAAAACTTCAGGCCAGTATCCTTGATGAACCTTGATGCAAAAGTCCTCAACAAAATACTTGCAAATCGAATACAGCAGCGTATCAAAAAGCTAATCCACCATGACAAAGTAGGCTTCATCCCTGGTATGCGAGGTTGGTTCAACATAGGCAAATCAATAAATGTGATTTATCACATAAACAGAACTAAAGACAAAAACCACATGATTATCTCAATAGACACAGAAAAGGCTTCTGATAAAATTCAACACTCCTTCTTGTTAAAACCTCTCAGACTAGGTATTGAAGGAATATACCTCAAAATAATAAGAGCCATCTATGAAAAACTTACAGCCAACATTATATTGAATGGGCAAAAGCTGGAAGCATTCCCCTTGAAAACTGGCACAAGACAAGAATGCTCTCTCTCACCATTTCTATTTAACATAATATTGGAAGTCCTAGCCAGAACAATTAGGCAAGAGAAAGAAAGGGCATTGAAACAGGAAGAGAGAAAGTCCAACTATCTGTTCACAGATAACATGATTCTATATCTAGAAAACCCCATAGCATCAGCCCAAAAGCTCCTTAAGCTGATAAATAACTTCAAAGTTGCAGGATACAAAAATCCATGTAAAAAATCATTAGCATTTCTATGCACCAACAACAGCCAAACTGACAGGCAAATCAGAAACACAATCTCATTCACAATTGCCACAAAAATAAAATACTTAGGAATATAGCTAACCAGGAAGATGAAAAAGCTTTACAATGAGAATTACAAAACACTGCTCAAAGAAATCAGAGAAGACACAAATGGGAAAACATCCTATGTTCATGAATAGGAAAAATCAATACCATTACAATGGCTACGCTGCCCAAAGCAATTTACAGATTCAATGCTATTCCTATCACACTACCAATAACATTTCACAGAACTGGAAAAAACTATTTTAAAATTCATATGGAACCAAAAAAAGAGCCTAAATAGCCAAAGACATCCCTAAGCAAAAAGAACAAAGCTGGAGGCATCACGTTACCTGACTTCAAATTACACTACAAAGCTACAGTAACCAAAACAGCATGGTACTGGTACAAAAACAGACACATAGACCAAGGAAGCAGAATAGAGAGCCCAGAAATAAGACCACACATCTACGACCATCTGATCTTCAACAAAGCTGACAAAAAACAAGCAATGGGGAAAAGACTCCCTAGTCAATAAGTGGTGCTGGGATAACTGGCTAGCCAGCCATATGCAGAAGATTGAAGCTGGACCCCTTGCTTACACCATACACAAAAATTAGCTCGAGATGTATTAAAGACTTAAATGTAAAAACCCAAAAATATAAAAACCCCAGAAGACAACCTAGGCAATACCATCATGGACATAGGAACAGGCAGATTTCATGACAAAGACACCAAAAGCAATCACAACAAAAGCAAAATTCGACAAGTGGGTCTGATTAAACTTAAGAGATACTGCACAGCAAAAGAAACTATCAACAGAGTAAACAGCCAATCTAAAATGGGAGAAAATGTTTGCAAACTATGCATCTGACAAAGGTCTAATATCCAGCATCTATGAGGGACTTAAATGTATAAAAACAACAACCCCATTAAAAAGTGGGCAAAGGACATGAACAGACACTTCTCAAAAGAAGACATACATGCAGCCAACAAACATATTTAAAAAGGCTTAAAGTATAATAAAAAACTTAAGAAAAAAGCTTAATATAACTGACTAGACAAATGCAAATAAAACCATAATGAGATACCACTTCACACCAGTCAGAATGGCTATTATTAAAACTCAAAAAATAACAGATACTAGTGAGGTTTTGGAGAAAAGAGAACACTTATACACTGTTGCTGGGAGTGTAAATTAATTCAACCATTGTGGAAAGCAGTATGTTGATTCCTCAAAGAGCTAAAAGCAAAACTACCGTTAAACTCAGCAATCCCATTACTGGGTATATACCCAGTGGAATATTAAGTCATTTTACCATAAAGACACATGCATGCAAATGTTCATTGCAGCACTATTCACAATAGCAAATACATGGACTCAACCTAAATGCCCATAAATGAAGACTGGATAAAGAAAATGAGGTACATATACACTATGGAACACTACACAGCCATAAAAAAGAATGAGATCCTATCTTTTGTGGGAACATGGATGGAGCTAGAGGCCCTTATCCTTAGTAAACCGATACAGGAACAGAAAACCAAATGCTGCATGTTCTCACTTATAAGTGGGAGCTAAATAATAAAAACTCACTAACACAAAGAAGGAAACAACAGACACTGGGGTCTACTTGAGTGGGGAGGTTGGGAGGAGGAAGAAGAGCAGAAAAGGTGACTATTGGGTACTGGCTTAATTCTTAGGTAATGAAATATATGTATGACAATTCCCCATGACACATGTTCACCTATATAACAAACCTTCATATATACCCCCAAATCTAAAATTTAAAAAAAGAAACAAAAAAGTACACATTACAATAGAAGACATACCACAGACATATAAAAGATCAGAAATTATAAATAACTAATAGAAAATTGATAAATTCCTGGACACATAAAACCTATCCAGGTTGAGTCAGGAAGAAATAGAAAACCTGGACAGACCAACAATGAGAAATGAGATTGAACCAGTATTAAAAAGTCTCTCAACAAAAACATGTGCAGGACTGCATGACTTCACTGTTGAATTCTGCCAACTTAATATTTAATACCAATTTTCCTCAAACTATTGCAAAAAATTGAAAAGGAGGAAATTTTCTGTAATTCAAATTTTTCTCTAATTAAAAAAAGAGAAAACCACATGCCAATATCCCTGATTAACAGACAAAAATCCTCAAAACACTACCAAACTAAATCCAACATCAAAAACATAATACACCATGATCTAGTGGAATTTATCCCAAGGATGCAAGGATGGTTCAACATACACAAGTTAAACACAATATATCACATCAACAGAAGGGAGGACAAAAACCATATGATCATTTCAGTAAATGGAGAAAAGGCATTTGATAAAATTCAATGATAAAAACTTCAACATAGTAGGCATAGAAGGAACATACCTCAACATAATAAAGACCATATACAACAAGTCCACATCTAACATCACACTGAATGGGAAAAAGCTGAAAACCTTTTCTCTGAAAACTGAAACAAGACAAGAATGTTCACTTTCACTACTCTTATTAAACATAGTACTGGAAGTCCTAGTCAGAGCAATAAAGTAAGAGAAATGAAAGACATAGGCCAGGCACAGTGGCTCATGCCTGTAATCTCAGCAGTTTGGGAGGCTAAGGCAGGAGGATAACCTGAGGTTAGGAGTTTGAGACCAGCCTGGCCATCATGGTGAAACCCCGTCTCTACTAAAAAAAAAAAAATACAAAAATTAGCCAGGTGTGGTGGCTGGCACCTGTAATCCCAGCTACTCATGGGGCTGAGGCAGGAGAATCACTTGAACCTGGGAGGCAGAGGTTGCAGTGAGCCAAGATTGCACCACTGCACTGCAGCCTGTGTGACAGAGTAAGACCCTGTCTCAAAAAAACAAACAAACAAAAAAACCCCTCAAAATTTGGAAAGAGGAAGTCAAATTGTTCCTCTGCAGATAATATGATCTTATATCTAGAAAAAAACTTTAAAAACTTATATTCAATAAATAAATTTCACAAAATAGGATATAAAATCAACTTACAAAAATCAACAGCATTTCTAAACACCAATAATAAACTGAGAAATAAATCAAAAAGGCAATCACACTTACAATGGCTCCAAAAAATAATAATACTTAGGAATAAATTTAACCAAGGAAACAAAAGACCTTTACAAGGAAAACTACAAGAGTCGGTTGAAAGTAATTAAAGAGGACACAAATAGAAGGACATTCCATGTTCATGAATCAGAAGAGTTAACATAGTTAAAATGACCACACTACCCAAAGCAATCTACAGATTCAACACAATCTCTATCAAAATACCAATGTCATTTTTCACAGAAATAGAAAAAACAATCCTAGAATTCAAATGAAACCAAAAAACAGCCAGAATAATCAAAGTCCTCCTGAATAAAAAGAACAAAGCTGGAGGCATCACACTACCTGGTTCAAAATCTATTACAAGGCTATAGTAACCAAAACAGTACAGTATTGGTATAAAACCAGACACACAGACCAATGGAACAGAATAGAGAACACAGAAAAAGTCACATACTCACAGCCAACTGATTTTTGACCAAGACACCAAGAACAGACACTGGGGAAAGGACATGCTTTTCAATAAGTAATGCTGGGAAAATTGAATATCTATATGCAGAAAAATGAAACTGGATCCCTATTTATCACTGTATATAAATGTCAACTCAAGCTAGATGAAAGGCTTAAATGTAACATCTGAAAATATAAAACTGCTAGAAGAAAACAGGGAAAACACTTCAGGACATTGATCTAGACCAAGATTTTCTGGCTAAGACCTCAAAAGCACAGACAATAAAAACAGAAAAGACAATGAGACTATCATAAACTAAAAAGCTTCTGCACAGCAATCAATGTAATGGAGAGACAATCTGTTGAATGCGAGAAAATATTAGCCACCTATTCATCCCTCAAGTGACTATTATCTAGAATATACAAGCAACTCAAACAACTCAATAATATAAAAATAATCATTAAAAAGGGGGGAAATTATATGAATAGACATTTCTCAAAAGACGACGTACAAGTAGCCAATAAGTAAATGAAATTTTTAAAAAGCTCATCACTACTCATCAGGGAAATGCACATTGAAACCACAATGAGAATGGCTATAACAAAAAAATTAAAAAAAAAAAAAACAGATGCTGGCAAGGATACAGAGAAAAGGCAACTCTTGTACACTGTTGGTCGGAATGTAAATTAGCATAGCCACTATGCAAAACAATATGGAGATTTCTCTGAAAACTAAAAATAGAGCTACCATATGACCCAGCAATTCCACTACTGGGAATTTAGTCAAAGGAAAAGAAATCAGTGTATCAAATAGATACCTGCCCTCTCATATTTATTGCAGTACCCTTCACAACAGCAAAGATAGGGAATCAACCCAAGTGGTCATCAATGTATGAATGAATGAATGAATGAATGAATGAAATGTGATATATACACAATGGGACACTATTTGGCCATAAAATAAAGAATGAAACCATCCCATTTTCAGCAACATGCATAGAACTGAAGGTCATTGTGTTACATGAAATAAGCCAGGCACAGAAAGACAAATATGCATGTTTTCACTCATATATTGAGGCTAAGAAAGTTGATCTCATAAAAGCAGAGAGTAGAATGATACATACCAGAGACTGGGAAAGGTATGTTGGTAGAGGGGGGATGAAAAGACGTTGGTTAATGGATACAAACACACAGTTGTATAGAAGGAATAAGTTCTAATGTTTGATAGCAGAGTAGGGTGACTATAGTTAACAATGTGTTATATATGTCAAAATAGCTAGAAGAGAGGCCTCGAGATATTCCCAACCCGAAGAAACAATACTCGAGGTGATGGATACCCTGTATACCCAGACTTTATTATTACACATTCTATGCATGTAACAAAATAACATGTACCCAATATGTACAAATATTATGTATCAATTCTAGAAATGTGACAACCAACAAATTTTATATCAATCAAAACTGTCCTTCAGAAGTGAGAGAAATATTTTATCCCTCATGCCCTTCCCACCCTTTCCCCAAGTCCCCAAAGTCCATTGTGTCATTCTTATGCCTTTGCATCCTAATAGCTTAGCTCCCACTTATGAGAGAACATACAATGTTTGGTTTTTCATTCCTGAGTTTCTTCACTTAGAATAATAGTCTCCAATCTCATCCAGGTTGCTGTGAATGCCATTAATTCATTCCTTTTTATGGCTGATAGTATTCCATCATATATATCATGTTATTTATATATAAACTGTGATATATACATATATGTGATATATATATACATATATATATATCACAGTTTCTTTATCCACTCATTGATCATGATTGATGGGCATTTACCAAAATCTCACAAATCACTACCAAAGAACTTACTCATGTAACCAAACACTACCCAATAACCTATGGAAATAAAAAATTTTTAAAAATAAACTCATGAGTCAACAAACTGCAGCCCTTGAGCCAAATTCAGCTTGCTACTCATTTTTCTACAGCTTATGAGCTAACAATGATTCTTACAGTTTAAAATAGTTGAAAAATTAACAGGAATAATATTTCACAACACGTGAAAATTTTATGTAATTTACATTTTAGGGTAATAAATTAAGTTTCATTGGGGAAAAAACAGTGAGGGACATATTAAAAGATTCCCAGATAACCCTTTTGCAGCCATCACCAAAGCGGGAACAGCCAAAACGAGGTTCAGTCCCTTTGTGACTTCCAACCAAAGCAAGAATCACAAAAGCACCTTTCCACATTCGCAGGAGGATGTCTTCCCCTGTTTCCAAACAGCTGAGACAAAAGTACAATGCGCAATCCATGCCCATCCGAAAGGATGATGAAGTTCAGGTTGTATGAGGACACTATAAAGGTCAGCAAATTGGCAAAGTACTCCAGGTTTACAGAAAGAAATATGTTATCTACACTGAATGGGTGCAGTGTGAAAAGGCTAACGGCACAACAGTCCACGTAGGCATTCACCCCAGCAAGGTGGTTATCACTAGGCTAGAAGTGGACAAAGACCACAAAAAGATCTTTGAACGGAAAGCCAAATCTCACCAAGTGGGAAAGGAAAAGGGCAAATACAAGGAAGAAACAATTAAGAAGAGGCAGGAATAAAGTAATCTTATACACAAGCTTTGATTAAAACTTAACGACCAAAAAAAGAGATTCCCATATAAGTAGAAGTTGAGGGAGTTTGTGACCACTAGACCTGCCCTGCAAAAAATACTAGAGGGAGTCCTACAGGTTGAAATGAAAGGACACTAGACAATAACATGAAGCTATATGAAGAAATAAAGATCTCAGCAAAGGTAAACACATGGGCAAGTTTTAAAGCTAATATTCTTGTAAGAATGATCTGTAACCATATTCTTCATTTCCTGCATGATTTAAGAGACTAAAAATTATTACTAGTCCAAAAGCTAGTACAGTTAACCCTTGAACAACATGGGTCCACTTATATGTGGATTTTTACTTTTTCTTTTTCTTTTTTTTTTTTTTTTTGAGACAGGGTCTCATTGTGTCACCCAGACTGGATTGAAGTGGTGCAATAATGGCTCAGTGCAGCCTCAACCTCCCAGGCCCAGGTGATCCTCTTATCTCAGCCTCCCAAGTCGCTGGGACCACAGGCACGTGCCATCATGCCTGGCTAATTTTTTTTTGTAGAGACAGGGTTTTGCCATATTGCCTGGGCTGGTTTCAAACTCCTGGACTCAAGGGATCCACCCTCCTTAGCCTCCCAAAGTGCTGGGATTACAGGCGTGAGACACCATGCCCAGCCACATGTGGATTTAAAAAAAAAAAATTGAAAAACTTTTTGGAGATTTGCAACAATTTGAAAATAATCACAGATGAATTGCATAGTCTAGAAATATAAAAAAGTAAATGTTATGAATATATAAACTATAAATAGGTGCTATTTTATCATTTACTACCATAAAATATATAGAAATCAGAAAAAGTTAAAATTTATGAAAACTTACACACACACTTACATGCCATACTTGTGCTATTTGCAATCAAGAGAAATGTAAATAAAGATGTAGTATTAAACCACAACTGCATAAAATTAACTGGAGTACATACTGTACTGTTGTAATAATTTCATAGATACTTTCTGTTGCTGTTGCAGTGAGACCAAGTGTGGTGAGTATCTGCTTAAAATGTTGTGTGATGCTATGCATCTCCATGTGAACAGTTTGTCCCTCTAGTAAATTGCATGTAGCAGTAAAAAGATCTCCGGCAGTCCTCACGTATTTTTCCTTATGTTTAGTGAAATATTGTAAAACTTGAGTAACAACCTGAGGCCCATACAAAATGCCACTAGTGATGCTGGAAGTGTTCAAGAAGGTGAGAAAAGTCATGGCATTACAAGAAAAAGTTGAACTACTTGATATGTATAGACTGAGGTCTGCAGCTGGGGTTGTCCACCACTTCAAGATAAATGAATCCTACATTAGGACCACTGTAAAATAATGAAGCTAAAGCTGCAGCTATGCCAGCAGGCATGAAAAACCTTGTTCTCTGTACAAAATACTTTATCTCATATTGAAAATGCAGCTTTCATATGAGTACAGGGTTGCTAGAAGAAAGGCATACATGGATATGGTTCAAAGATGGCCGAATAGGAATAGCTCCAGTCTACAGCTCCCAGCATGAGCAACGGAGAAGAAAGATGATTTCTGCATTTCCAACTGAGGTACCAGGTTCATCTCATTGGGACTGGTTGGACAGTGGGTGCAGCCCACACAGTGTGAGTGGAAGCAACGCAGGGCATCACCTCACCTGGGAAGCGCAAGGGGTCGGGGAATTCCCTTTCCTAGCCAAAGAAGCCACGACAGACGGTACCTGGAAAAACTGGGACACTCCCACCCTAATACTGTGCTTTTCCAATGGTCTTAGCAAATGGCACACCAGAAGATTATATCCCACACCTGGCTCAGTGGGTCCTGCACCCACAGAGCCTTGCTCACTGCTAGCACAGCAGTCGGAGATCAAACCGCAAGGCAGCAGTGAGGCTGGGGGAGGAGCATCCACCATTGCTGAGGCTTGACTAGGTAAACAAAGCGGCCAGGAAACTCAAACTGGGTGGAGACCACCGCAGCTCAACGAGACCTGCCTGCCTCTGTAGACCCCACCTCCGGGGACAGGGCATATCTGAACAAAAGGCAGCAGAAACTTCTGCAGACTTAAACATCCCTGTCTGACAGCTTTGAAGACAGTAGTGGTTCTCCCAGTGTGGAGTTTGAGATCTGAGAACAGACAGACTGCCTCCTCAAGTGGGTCCCTGACCCCTGAATAGCCTAAGCGGGAGGCACCTCCCAGTAGGGGCTGACACCTCACATGGTTGGATGCCCCTCTGAGACAAAGCTGCCAGAGGCAGCAACATTTGCTGTTCTGCAGCATCCGTTGGTGATACCCAGGCAAACAGGGTCTGGAGTGGACCTCCAGCAAACTCCAACAGACCTGTAGCTGAGGGTCCTGACTGTTAGAAGGAAAACTAACAAACAGAAAGGACATCCACACCAAAACCCCATCTGTATGTCACCATCATCAAAGACCGAAGGTAGACAAAACCATAAAGATGGGGAGACACCAGAGCAGAAAAACTGAAAATTCTAAAAATCAGAGCACCTCTTCTCCTCCAAAGGAACACAGCTCCCTCACCAGCAACGGAACAAGGCTGGACGGAGAATGACTTTGACAAGTTGAGAGAAGAAGGCTTCAGATGATCGGTAATAACAAACTTCTCTGAGCTAAAGGAGGATGTTCAAACCCATCACAAAGAAGCTAAAAACCTTCAAAAAAAAGATTAGATGAATGGCTAACTAGAGTAAACAGCATAGAGTAGACCTTAAATGACCTGATGGGAGGTGAAAACCATGGCATGAGAACTATGTGATGCATGCACAAGCTTCAGTAGCTCATTCGATCAAGTGGAAGAAAGTGTATCAGTGATTGAAGATCAAATGAATGAAATGAAGTGAGGAAAAAAGAGTAAAAATAAACGAACAAAGCCTCCAAGAAATATGGGACTATGTGAAAAGACCAAATCTATGTCTGACTGGTGTACCTGAAAGTGACTGGGAGAATGGAACCAAGTTGGAAAACACTCTTCAGGGTATTATCCAGGAGAACTTCCCCAACCTAGCAAGGCAGGCCAACATTCAATTCAGGAAATACAGAGAATGCCACAAATATACTCCTTGAGAAGAGCAACTCCAAGACACATAATTGTCAGATTCACCAAAGTTGAAATGAAGGAAAAAATGTTAAGGGCAGTCAGAGAAAGGTCTGGTTACACACAAAGGGAAGCGCATCAGACTAACCAGCAGATCTCTCAGCAGAAACTCTACAAGCCAGAATAGAGTGGAGGCCAATATTCAACATTCTTAAAGAAAAGAATTTTCAGCCAGGGGTGGTGGCTCAAGCCTGTAATCCCAGCACTTTGGGAGGCCAAGGTGGGCGGATCATGAGGTCAGGAGATCGAGACCATCTTGGCTAACATGGTGAAACCCCATCTCTACTAAAAATACAAAAAAAAATTAGCCGGGCGTGGTGGTGAGCACCTGTAGTCCCAGCTACTCGGGAGGCTGTGGCAGGAGAATGGCGTGAACCCGGGAGGCGGAGCTTGCAGTGAGCCGAGATCATGCCACTCCACTCCAGCCTGGGCGACAGAGCGAGACTCGGTCTCAAAAAAAAAAAAAAAAAAAAAAGAAAAGAATTTTCAACCCAGAATTTCATATCCAGCCAAACTAAGCTTCATAAGTGAAGGAGAAATAAAATTCTTTACAGACAAGCAAATGCTGAGAGATTTTGTCACCACCAGGCCTGCCTTACAAGAGCTCCTGAAAGAAGCACTAAACATGGAAAGGAACAACCGGTACCAGCCACCTCAAAAATATGCCAAATTGTAAAGACCATCAATGCTAGGAAGAAACTGCATCAAACAATGAGCAAAATAACCAGCAAACATCATAATGACAGGATCAAATTCACACATAACAATATTAACCTTAAATGTAAATGGGCTAAATGCTCCAATTAAAAGGCACAGACTGGCAAATTGGATAATGAGTCAAGATCCATCAGTGTGCTGTATTCAGGAGACCCATCTCACATGCACAGATACACATGGGCTCAAAATAAAGGGATGCAGGAAGATCTACCAAGCAAATGGAAAACAAAAAAAAAGCAGAGGTTGCAATCCTAGCCTCTGATAAAACAGACTTTAAACCAACAAAGATCAGAAGAGACAAAGAAGGCCATTACATAATGGTAAAGGGATCAATTCAACAAGAAGAACTAACTATCCTAAATATATATGCACCCAATACAGAAGCACCCAGATTCATAAAGCAAGCCCTTAGAGACCTACACAGAGACTGAGACTCCCACACAATAATGGGAGACTTTAACACCCCACTGTCAACATTAGACAGATCAACGAGTCAGAAAGTTAACAAGGATATCCAGGACTTGAACTCAGCTCTGCACCAAGCGGACCTAATAGACATCTACAGAACTCTCCACCCAAATCAAGAGAATATGCATTCTTCTCAGCACCACATTGCACTTAGTCCAAAATTGACCACATAGTTGGAAGTAAAGCACTCCTCAGCAAATGTACAAGAACAGAAATCATAACAAACTGTCTCTCAGACCACAGTGCAATCAGATTAGAACTCAGGATTAAGAAACTCACTCAAAACCACTCAACTACATGGAAACTGAACAACCTGCTCCTGAATGACTACTAGGTACATAACAAAATGAAGGCAAAAATAAAGATGTTCTTTGAAACCAATGAGAACAAAGACAACATACCAGAATCTCTGGGACACATTTAAAGCAGTGTATAGAGGGAAATTTATAGTACTAAATGCCCACAAGGGAAAGCAGGAAAGATCTAAAACTGACACCCTAACATCACAATTAGAAGAACTACAGATGCAAGAGCAAACAAATTCAAAAGCTAGCATAAGGCAAGCAATAAGTAAGACCAGAGCAGAATGGAAGGATATAGAGACACAAAAACCCTGCAAATAATTAATGAATCCAGGAGCTGGTTTTTTGAAAAGATCAACAAAATTGATAGACCACTAGCAAGACTAATAAAGAAGAAAAGAGAGAAGAATCAAATAGATGCAATAAAAAATGATAAAGGGGATATCACCACCAATCCCACAGAAATACAAATTACCAACAGAGAATACTATAAACACTTCTACACAAATAAACTAGAAAATCTGGAAGAAATGGATAAATTCCTGGACACATACACCCTCCTAAGACTAAACCAGGAAGAAGTTAAATCCCTGAATAGACCAATAACAGGCTCTGAAACTGAGGCAATAATAGCCTACCAACCAAAAAAAGTCCAGAAGCAGATGGATTCACAGCTGAATTGAACCAGAGGTCCAAAGAGGAGCTGGTACCATTCCTTCTGAAACTATTCAGATCAATAGAAAAAGAGGGAATCCTCCCTAACTCATTTTATGAGGCCAACATCATCCTGATACCAAAGCCTGGCATTGACACAACAAAAAAAAAGAATTTTAGACCAATATCCCTGATGAACATCAATGCAAAAATCTTCAATAAAATACTGGCAAACTGAATCCAGCAGCACATCAAAAAGCTTATCCCACCACAATCAAGTTGACTTCATCCCTGGGAGGCAAGGCTGGTCAATATATGCAAATCAATAAACATCGTCAATCACAAACAGAACCAAAGACAAAAACCACATGATTATCTCAATAGATGTAGAAAAGGCCTTCAACAAAATTCAACAGCCCTTCATGCTAAAAACTCTCAATAAACTAGGTATTGATGGGACATCTCAAAATAATAAGCTATTTATGAAAAACCCACAGTCAATACCATACTGAATGGGCAAAAACTGGAAGCATTTCCTTTGAAAATTGGCACAAGACAGGGATGCCCTCTCTCACCACTCCTATTCAACATAGTGTTGGAAGTTCTGGCCAGGGCAATCAGGCAAGAGAAAGAAATAAAGGATATTCAATTAGGAAAAGAAGAAGTCAAATTGTCCCTGTTTGCAGATGACATGACTGTATATTTAGAAAACCCCATCATCTCAGCCCAAAATCTCCTTAAGCTGATAAGCAACTTCAGCAAAGTCTCAGGAGACAAAATCAATGTGCAGAAATCACAAGCATTCCTATACACCAATAATACACAAATGGAGAGCCAAATCATGAGTGAATTCCTATTCACAATTGCTTCAAAGAGAATAAAATACCTAGGAATCCAACTTACAAGGGATGTGAAGGACCTCTTCAAGGAGAACTACAAATCACTGCTCAATGAAATAAAAGAGAGAGGACACAAACAAATGGAAGAACATTCCATGCTCATGGATAAGAAGAATCAACATTGTAAAAAAGGTAATTTATAGATTCAATGCCATCCCTATCAAGCTACCAATGACTTTCTTCACAGAATTGGAAAAAACTGCTTTAAAGTTCATATGGAACCAAAAAAGAGCCCACGTTGCCAAGACAATCCTAAGCCAAAAAAGAACAAAGCTAGAGGCATCACACTACCTGACTTCAAACTATACTACAAGGCTACAGTAACCAAAACAGCTGGGTACTGGTACCAAAACAGATATATAGTCCAATGGAACAGAACAGAGCCCTCTGAAATAATACCACAAACACAACATCTCTAATTCAATCTCTCTAGATCAGAGGGTCATAAGTACCTTTGAGGCCCGTTACACATGGTACTCTACAGAAAGGATTGTTGACACTACCAAGGAGAACCCTGATAGAACATCAAGAAAGTCTGGAAGGATTACACCATTCATGATTCCACTAGTATTACAGAAAAATCTGTTAAAGCCATCAAGCCCCAAATAATAAATTCCTACTGGAGAAAACCCTGTCCAGATGTTGTGCATGACTTCACAGGATTTACAACAGAGACAATCAAGGAAATCATGAAAGCGATTGTGAATATGACTTGGATCTTAGAGAAATTTAAGCACCAATAGATGCCACTCCAGAGCAACTAACAGAAGATGACTTAGAGATGAGTGCTTCAGAACCAGGGCCAGGCAATGAGGAAGAAGACGCAAAAGTAGCTGCGTCAGAAAACAAATTGACATTAGACCATCTGGAAGAAGGGTTTTGATTCTTCAAGACTGCTTTTGACTTCTTTTCTGACATTGGACCCTTCTATGATACAGGCACTGAAACTAAAGCAAATGGTGGAAGAAGGATTGGTACCACATAGAAATACTTTTAGAAAAATGCAAAAGCAAAAAAAAAAAAAAAAAAGTCAGAAATTACAATGTAGTTTTGTAAAGTTGCACCAAGTATGCATGTGTCTCCTACCTCTCCTTCCACCTCCTCCACCTTTCTGCCTCTGCCATCCCTGAGACAGCAAGACCAATCTGTCCTCTTCTTCTTTCTTCTCAACCTACTCAACATAGTTGACAAGGATGAAGACCATTATGATGATCCATTTCCACTTAACGAACAGTAAATATATTTTCTCTTCTGTATTCTCCTGCTCGCTTTAAGAATATAGTATATGATATATATATAAAATATGTGTTAACAGTTTATGGTACCAGTAATGGTTCTGGTTAACAATAAGCTACTAATAGCTAAGTTTTTTTGGAAGTCAAAATTGTATGAATACTTTTGACTCCACTGATGTCAGCACCTCTAACCCCCACATTTTCAATAGTCAACTGTGTTATTGCAATGTCAGTTTGTAATTCTACGTTTTGTTTTCTACATAATTTAAGAGACTAATGCATTTTTTAAAACAATTATTAGTTTACATTTTTGGACACAATGTACAAAGATGCATTTTTTAACTTCAATAGCTGACAGCAGTGGGGATGGAGCTGTAAATGAGCAGAACTTTTGTGTTATTGAAGCTATTAAGACTGATATAAATTCACATTATAGTATTATAACTTTAGGATGTTAAATGTAATATTCACAGTAACTGCAAAGAAAATAGTTATGGAATTTACACAAAAGGAGATAAGGAAATTGAAATGTTTCACTATTTAAAAAATTAAACATAAGAGACAATGCAGAAAAAAGACAAAAGAAGTTATAAGGCATATAAAAAAAAACAAAAAATGACAGAAGTCCCTCCTTCTCAGTAATTACTTTAAATTTAAATGCATTACATATTTCACTCAAAAGACAGTTGGGCAGAATAGATTTTTTAAAATGATCTAACCATATGCTGTCTATAAGAGACTCACTTTAGAATCCAAAGACATAAATAGGTTGAAAGTGACAAGATATTTCATGCACATAGCAACCAAGAAGAGCAGGGATGGGAATATCAGACAAAATAGACTTTAAATTAAAAGAATCATAAGAGACAAAGGTATTATATATTAATAAGAGATTCAATACAGTAAAACATAACATAATAAACATTTACATACCTAATAACAGCTAATCAAAACATATGAAGCAAAAGGTGGCTGAACTGTATGGAGAAATAGATGTTTCTACAATGATAGAGACTTCAATATCTCACTCTCAATAATGGACCGAACAACCAGACATAAGGAAATAGAGGACTTGAACAACACAATAAATCAACTAGACCTAATAGACATATAGGACACTCTACCAACAAGAGAATATATGTTTTTCTCAAGTACACATGAAACATTCTCCTGGATAGACTAGAGCTTAGGCCACAAAGTCTCAACTGATTTTTAAAAGTTTCATACAAATAATCTTCTCCAACCACAATAGGGTGAAGTTAGAGCTCAAAAACAGAAGGGAAATTGGAAAATTCAAATTCTCTAGAAACACAAAACTTACCAAGACTGAAACACACACACAAAAAAAATCTGAATAGACCTTATGACTTGTAAGAAGATTAAACCACCAATTGAAAACCTCCCAATAAAGAAAAGCTCTGGACCTGATGGTTTCACAGGTAAATTCCAAACATTTAAAGAATAATTAACACCAATTATTCTCAAACTTTTATCAGACATTTGAAGAGAAGGGAACATTTCCTAACTCATTCTGTGAAGCCAGTATTGGCCTGATATCAGCAGGACAGTTCTCTGGGTGGCCTTGGACTGACACAGTTCTCCCTTCTTTCTTACTTGTAGTTCAGTAATAACTATAGAATGTGCTGGGAGTGTAATATTCTGAGACAGGGAGGAACCAGTCAGAAACGCCCAGGTCCTGATCCAGTCCCCACCTCCGGAGACAAGATGTCCTTCAACACTTTCACTCAGCATGTCACGTCACCCCAGTATGTCATATCACCCCAAGGAAATCAAACCCAGGGTGGGGTACATTCCAGGTTGCCTCGGTTGCAGTGCAAAAGGAGCACACACAGATGAGACTCCATGCACCTTGAGCAGCTTTTCTGAACTTTGGAAGACCAGATCATAATGAATGTGAGGTTTCTGTTGTCCCTTGCTGCTTTTCTGTAAGTAACAAGCCCACTTCATGTAATTTGTTATATGTGTGTGTTCTGTCTCATAAGACTCAGACAAGCTGGTAACTAGTGCAGTGAATCTGCTTCACGATGCTAAAGCCAGAGAAAGACACAAGAAACGTGCAGACCAATCTCCCTCAATAACTTTGATGCAAAAATTCAACAAAATACTATTAGCAGACAGAATTAAGAAGCATTTTTAAATGAGTATGTGCCATGTCTGTATTAATCCATTCTCACATTGCTATAAAAACCGGGAAAAGTTTCATGAGATTAGATTTGGCAATGATTTTTTGGATGTGGCACCAAAGGCACGGGCAACAACAAAAAAGACCAGTTGGACTTCACAAAAAGTAAGTTTCTGTGCCTCAAAGGACACTATTAAGGGAGTGAAAAGTCAACCTATGGAATGAGAGAAAATATTTGCAAATTATGTCTACCTGAGACAGGGTAATTTATGAGGAAAAGAGGTTTAATCAGCTCCTGATTCCACAGGCTGTACAGGAAGCATGGCTAGGGAGGCCTCAGGAAACTTAGTCATGATGGAGGAAGAGGAAAAAGGAGGCTCATTTTACATGGCCAGAGTGGGAGGAAGAGAGAGAGAGGAGGGGGAAGTGCTACACATTTTTTTTTTTTTTTTTTTTTTGAGACAGAGTGTCGCTCTGTCACCAGACTGGAGTGCAGTGGCACAATCTCAGCTCACTGCAGCCTCCATTTTCTAGGTTCAAGTGATTCTCCTGCCTCAGCCTCCCAAGTTGCTGGGACTACAGGCATGTGCCACCACACCCAGCTAATTTTTGTATTTTTAGTAGAGACGGGGTTTCACCATGTTGGCCAGGATGATCTCATTCTCTTGACCTCATGATCCGCCTGCTTTGGCCTCCCTAAGTGCTGAGATTACAGGCATGAGTCTCATGAGAACTCACTATCATGAGAACAGAAAGGGGAAGTCCACCCCCGTGATCAATGACCTCCCACCAGGCCCCTTCTCCAACATTGGGGATTACAATTCAACATGAGATTTGAATGGGAACACAAATTCAAACCATAGCAATGACCAAGTGGGACTTATTCCTGAAATTCAACGATGATTCAACATACAAAAAGAAAAATCAATGTGATATACTGCATTAACAGAATGAAGGGGAGAGAAAACAAATGGTCATCTCTATTGGTGGAGAAAAAGTGTCTTACAAAATTCAACACCCTTTCATGGTAAAAACGGACTAGAAATAGAAAGTATCTCATCTCAAAATAATAAATGCCATATATGAAAAATCTACAGTAAACATAATACTTAGTGATGAAAAAGATCAAAATTTTGTTTAGAATGAGGAACAAGGCAAGGATGCTTTGCTTGCTTTCACTTCTATTCAACATAATACTAGAAATGCTAGACAGAGCAATTAGGAAAAAAAAAATTAAAGGCACCCAAATTGGGAAGGAAGAAAAATGATCTCTGTTCACAGATGATACAGTCTTCTATGTAGAAAACGTTAAATATTTAACACAAAAAATGTTAGAACAAATTCAAATTAGCAGAATACAAAGTCAACACACACAAAAAGTGGCATCCCTGCACATTAATGAGGAACAATCTAATCTGAAGAGGCAGTTAAGAAAACTCCATTTCTGGTAGCATCAAAAATAATAAAATACTCAGGAATTAACAAAGGAGGTGAAAGACATGCACAATGAAAACTATAAAACACTGCTAAAAGAAATTAAACAGCACACAAATAAATGGAAAGGCATACCATGTGATACGGTTTGGCTCTGTGTCGCCACCCAAATCTCATCTTGTAGCTCCCATAATTCCCATGTGTTGTAGGAGGGAGTCAGTGGGAGATGAATGAATCATGGGGGCAGGTCTTTCCCATGCTGTTCCTATGATAGTGAATGGGTCTCACGAGATTTGATGGTTTTAAAATAATGTTTCTCTCACAAGCTCCCTCTTTGCCTGCTGCCATCCACATAAGATGTAACTTGCTCCTCCTTGCCTTCCGCCATGATTGTGAGGCCTCTCCAGCCATGTAGAACTGTAAGTCCAATTAAACCTCTTCCTTTTGTAAATTCCCGTCTTGGGTATGTCTTTATCAGCAGCATGAAAAGACACTAATACACCATGTTAATGAATTGGAAGACTTGATATTAAGATATCTATACTACCCAAGTCATCTACAGATTCAATGCAATCTCTGTAAAAATACCAGTGATGTTTTTGAAAATAGAAAAATCTATTCTAATATTCGTGTGGAATTTCAAGGGACTCTCAATAACCAAAACAATCTTGAAAAAGAACAAAATTGGGAGACTCACTTCCTGATATTAAAACTTTTTATAAAGCTACCGTATTAAAAACAGTGTGGTTCTGGCATAAAGACAGACATATAGACCAATGGAATAGAATACAGACCCTAGAAAAATATCTTTGCACTTACGGTCAAATGATTTTCAACAAGGGTGCCAAGACCATTCAACAGGGAAATGACTGTCTTTTCAACAAATGGTGCTCAGAAATTGGATATCCACATGCAAAAGAATTCAATTGGACCCTTATCTAATACCATATATTAACATTAACACAAAATTGATTGAAGACTTAAATATAAGAACTAAAACAATAAAATTCTTAGAAAAAAAACCGGGAAAAGTTTCATGAGATTAGATTTGGCAATGATTTTTTGGATGTGGCACCAAAGGCACAGGCAACAACAACAAAAAAGACCAGTTGGACTTCACAAAAAGTAGGTTTCTGTGCCTCAAAGGACACTATTAAGAGAGTGAAAAGTCAACCTATGGAATGAGAGAAAATATTTGCAAATTATATGTCTAACAAGGGAGTGACATCCAGAATACACAGAGAACCACTGAAACTCAACAATCCAGTTCAAAAATGGACAAAGACCTTAAATAGATATTTCTCTAAAGATGATATACAAATGACCAATAAGCACATAAAGACAAGTTCAACTAATAATAGGGAACTGCAAATTAAAACCACAGTAAGATATCATCTCACATCCACTAGGATGACTGTTACCAAAAAAAGAGAAAATAAATGTTGGTGAAGATGTGGAGAATTGTAACCCTTGTGCACCATTGGTTCAATACAAAATAGTACCACTGCTATGGAAAACAGCATGGCAGTTCCTCAGAAAACTTAGCAGGTTTATCATATGATCCAGCAATTCCACTTCTGGGTACACACACAGAAGGATTGAAAGCAGGGATTCAGACAGATATTTGTATACCCACATTCACGGCAGCATTATATAATGGCCAAAAGGTGAAAGTAACCCAAGAGTTCATTGATGGATGAATGGATAACAAAATGTGGTATATTCATATATACAATCAAATATTACTGAGCCGCAACAAGGAAGGAAACTTTTACATACACTACAACATGGATGAAACTTGAGGACATTAAGTCTAGTAAGTGAGTCACAAAAGGACAAATACTATGATTCCACTTGTACGAGATACCTAGAGTAGTCAATTTCACAGAGACAAAGAATGGTGGTTGCCAGGGGCTAGGGAGAGGGGAGTAAGGTATTTAATCAGTAGAGTTTCAGTTTTACAAGATGAAGAGTTCTGGAGATAGATGTTGATGAGGGCTGCATAATAACATGAATTTAGTATCACTGAACTGTACAGTTAAAAATTTGAGATGGTAGATTTTATGCATATTTTACCACAATAAGAACAATGGAAAAAATCCATCATGACCACAGACCTGAGGGAACTTAGGGAGTTAGAGCAGGGATAAAATATGCACACATTGTATTAGAATGTGAAGGAGAATATGATGAATCTAATAATCACTAGCATTTATTGTGCTTTCTCCATGCCACCCATCAGAAAATGAGCTTTAAACACTTTAAACCTCACAAAACTTGTAGAAGATAAGTACTATTATTTACTCCCATTTTACAGATGAAGATACTGAGGCACATGTCTCACAGCTGATAAAGAATGAAGCTAGGATCCAAAGTCTAGTGAGTTTGGATCCAGGTCCAAGCTCTTCACCACTAAAATATGTAACAACATGTACAGTAACTCTATCCTATGGGATCCTAACAAGGCCACATCAAATATTTTGGAAGACCAAAGGAAAGAGAAAAATATTCCAGCGGGATAAGATTGACAGGGTGAGGCCTGTATCAGGGTGGTCTTCATGGAAGAGGTTTCATTTGAAAATAAACTTTAAAAAAATGAGAATTTGAACTCATGGACATGGAGGGAGAAGCATGAGAGCACCAAGAGAAGTAATCTACCAACAACACATGGTGGCCCTGATCAACACGCAGTCTAGATTAGGTTAAACACATTTCTGCCCCAAGCCCCACACTTCACTAGGCCCTAAAGGTCACAATAAGTTTATCAAAGAACAGTGGGCATCACTGTCACTCAGCATCTAATGCTCAGTGCTGGCTTAGTGCAATCTGTAATCCTAAACATCTACTCTGTGACACACCATTCAGGCCCCCATGAAATCTTTTTAATACCTCGTGTACATCCCTGAGACAAAATGCTACTGCATCCAAGCACAGCAAACGTCTGTGGATTGTGCCACCACCAATATCAGGGATGAGCGCTCCCTAGAACTGTGGAGAAGTATGAGCTGTGGAGGCACTTGGGTAAGAGAAAAGACAGACAATCATAAAGGAGAACTGAAAAAAAAACAAATCAACTTTCCACTTGAGGAATTTATTTAAAAGACTGTTAGGGCAAGCCCATGGAAATGGCATTAACTTAGCTGAAAATCCGGGGGTATTTTTTCTACCACATACAGCATGTAGTTTAAATTTGTTACTAGGAGACACAGTTATATCTGTGCCTAGAATTATGTCAATTTTTAGAAAAAGATTAAAATATTTTATGGATCTGCTAAAAGAGAACATTTGATGAAACATCAGATTTCACACTGAAACCACTTTCACATACTCAAAGGACTGTTGACAAAATGCTATTAAAGTAGATTTAGTTTGGAAAAAGTAAAAGATGCATTAAATAAGTAAAACAGGATCCTCAAAGAGTAAAATTGTGGGAAAAAATTTTTAAAAAGAAATAAAAAGAATGAAATTGTGATCTTGGGAGAAAATAAAAATAATTTTGAATAAGCACCATCTATAGTTATTTAGTATGAACTATTTTTACTATTACCACACAAAAAAGGAATCTACGCTTGCCTAATTTACGTTAACAACTGAAGTATTACAGGTTTTAGAAACTGCTTTTCCCAAATAAAAATGCATGTGACATATACAACAAAAATGGCATTCCAGTGAAATATAAAGAAACCGAAACAATAAAACAAAAATGTTTCAAATGACTATGAAAGAGAAGATTCACATGCAAGTACTCCCAAACTAACTTGTTTATAAACCATTTTTTGACCATTACAGGTCAGGGTATAATCTTGATTGAAGGAGGTCAGAACAAAGTGAGGAAAATACTGCTTTTAAAGAGGTTTCCTTATAATATCTGAGAATTGAAAATTTTGAAAGAACAGTTCAAGAAATACTGTATGATCTAGATACTGCTTTAAGAGACAGAGAAAATTGTAATATAAGGAATATTTATACAATAAGGCGAAGATAATTTGTAATTTTCTGTGATACTGTTTTCAGTAAGTCTCAGTAATTATCACTAGGTTCTTGGAAACTACAAGTTTAAGTGAAACTACACAAAAGCCGTTTTTTTGTCCTCATCAACATTATAACAAAATGATGTAGAACCAGTGACGACATTCGAGGACCTGTATATTTTACCTAAAGCTGCAGTTTCCAAGAACTTCTCCACAATGTTAATTGAGGGCTTTCTGTACATGTGGCCTCATTACAGGTGAATGTAGTAGGTAAAATGAATACTTAAATGTGACTATTTAGCCTACCACAGGCCTTTTAGATTCAGAAATGAACCTAAATGTTGCTTGACAATTCCAGGTGCAACTCCTTATCAGAGCAGTTTCTCCAAATCAAAGTTGATTTGGAAAATAAATGCATAGAATCATGTAAGTTACAAGTGTCTTTATTCAAATGTCACTGACACATAAACAGAACACGCAGAAATATGCAATAATTAAATTCAGTGATCTTTGATATTTTTGCCAGCTTCTAGTCATAAAAACCATGACTTTAAATATACCTTATTTTGTGTTATAATGGTCTACTTTGTCAAGTTAGGAAGATAGAGCATCTTTTAAACAGTTTATTGGTGCGATATGTAACTTTTATTTGGAGACATATGGTATGTGGTACTTCTGCCCCAGACCCTAGAAACTTTGGGAGGGGGCTGGCTCTCAACCTGCATTCTGCACCCCTAAAAAGAATAAAGCCCACAGTGGGAAAGGGATAAAGACATATCTGTTTCCCCTCTATGGAAGGAGAAGAGTAAGCAGCCCCCAAAGCCAGTTCACTTCCCATATGGTTTAATTTACTCTTATTTTCTCCACCTGGGCTTCTTTCTGGGCTGAGTCCGGCGGGATGACGGATACATCACTATCTGGCTAGCCCACAGCTTCTGGCAGAACAGGGATAGAGGAGAGTTTCCCTGGGAAAATACACTGTGAGATGCTATCCAAATGAAAAATATGCAGCCCCCAAACTCTACCTTCATTAGCCAGAATAAAACCCAGGGATTTCTGCCTTTTGGAGTTCCAGACTGACAGGAAAAGAGGAAATCAAAGAGTCCCTGGTTGGAACTTTTCTAATAGGCTTTCTGGCAAGAAGCCAAACCCAGGAATGAGCTGGAGAAAGTAAACTGGGTTGAACTGTAATGGGGAGGGGGCTGACCGTAGGCAGGGCAGCCTGGGTGCAGCCTGTCTACTAGCTACCACATATTCTCATGTCATATCACTCCACCCCTCCCTGAGGAGCAAATATCATCCCCATTTCATACACAAGGACTCAGACTTAGAACACAACAGAGGTCAAGCAACCACACTGCCTGCTCCCCTCCCCCTACCATCTTTCCCCTCCCCCCTCCCCACCTCCCCCTCTTCACAGACCAAGGCCTTCTATCATCCTTATAATGCCTTTTCCTCCTGGAAGCCTGGGTTCCAGCTGATCTGTGAAATATTCTCTAAGCACCTGTCTTTGACCTTCTTACCTCTTATCAAAATTATAATTCAATGTTAATTGTGTGATCATGTAATGAACACAGTCTAGGAGTATAGGGACTTCCTGTCTTGCTCACCATCATAGTGCCAGTGCCGTTCACAGCGGGTGACACATAAATGCTCCATGTATGTCATCTAAATGAATCCATATCTCCCTGTTTCCTTCCCCTAAAAAACAAAAAAAAAACCCTTCCTTAAAACAGCAGCTGGCATAAGAGAGGAAAGGGCTAACTGGCACTGACTGTAAGTATTATGGGTATACTAGATTGGGCTGCAGAACACAGGACTATGAAGGTAGGGTTGAGGCAGGAGGGACATGGACAAACACAAAGGGACAGAGTCAGGGCTGAGCATGAGGTTTCGTGGTGTTAATTTTCTCTTTTGGAACCCTTTTCAACCAAGAAGGCAGGCAGAAGAGAGTAACTGGTTAAGATCTGGGTTGTTGAAAACCCAGCTCTGCCAGGAACTAACAAATTCTTAATCTTTGAGCATCTTTTTCCTGATCTGCAAAATAATAACAACAGTGATAATACCCGCTTCTTGGGTTGTTACAAGGAATGAATGATAGTATGTACGAATTGCCTTGGCGCGGTGCCCGGCACACCGTCCGTGATCAATAACTGGTGCTGATAGACAGAAAAAGGGTTCGGTCAGCTGAAGGCACTTGTTCTTACCCTCTGCAGCCAGGTGTCACCGCCCCGTTTCCTCCTTTCCAACTCGGGTTTCCATTCAGGATTCCCCAGGGAAGGTGGAAGTATATCTTGGAAGATCTTGATCACCCCTAATCCCCATTCAGTCCAAAGCTATTTCCAACAGATTCAGGAATCAAAAAGCCTAGATGAGGAAGAAACCGCCAGCTGGAGGGGACTATGGCAGAGCCCAGGAAGCCCAGAGGTGGGAAAGGGTCGCACCTGAGACCAGTGGGGAGAAGATCAAGTTCCCCATCTCAGCCCCTCCTTGGCAAACTCTTTAGCTCTAAAGAACCCAGAGTTCACTCTCAGGACCTGAAGCCTGAGGCCAGGAGTCTCTGGATAGGTCTTCTATGTGTGCATCTCCCTGCCCAGAAGAGGGAAGACGAGCCTGTGGGAGGCCTTTACTGCCTGGGGTTGACTGGTTACTAAAACTGGACTCACCTGTGACAGGAGGGATCTCCCAAGCCTCAGCCCAGACCTGGATGCTTCTCTGTCCTTTCTCCTCCCTTGCAGAGGAGGATGTGTAGGCAAATACACACACACACACAGCACTGGGAGTCACGAAACTCACATCTCATCCCAGCTTTTCTTTTTCTCCATCTTTATAATGGGCATAGTACCCCAGATGATCTCTAAGGACTCCTCCTGCCCTGGCAGTTTGAGATCTTCTGCACTGGAACCATGGATGGGAACCACAGCTGCCTTGGGGGAGATGGCAAGGGAAGGGGAACCCAAAACCCTAAAAGGAAAGCTCTAACCTTAGGGGATCCATGAGCACTCACAAACTACAGGCACGTATATATGTGTTTTGCCTTCTTCAGAAAACAGTGAGTCGTAGACAGCCTCAGATTCTCAAACTTCTGCTCTAAACTGGCAACATTTTTAAAGAGTCTATTTGGGAACTTTGGGGAACCCAGTACTCTCCTACTGTCTTGGTGAAAATGAGAGAGGGTGCAGCCCTGTTTCCTAACGCTGGTGTAACAAATTACCACCAACTTAACAGCAACACAAACGTATTATCTTACAATTATGGACACCAAAAGACATAAGTCTCTTAGTCACCTGATGAGAATCAATGTGTCGGCAAAGCTGGTTGTTTCTGGAGCACCAGGGAACAATTCGCTTCTCACTGTTTCTTGCTTCTAGAGGCTGTTGGCTCTTGACCGCATCACTTCCACCCCCGCTTCCATCCTCACATGACCTTCCCTGCTAACTCCGACCCACCTGCCTTCCACTTATAAGGACCCTTGTGATTACAATGGGTCCACCTGGAAAACCCAGGGTACTCTCCCTGTGTCGGGATTTTTAACTTAATCACATCTATAAAATCTCTTTTACGATGTAAGGTAACAAATTTACAGGTTTCAGAGATCAAGACATGGGTGGGGAATGTGAATATTCAGCCTACCAGAAGCCTTTTGAATAGTCATATCCTTTAACCCAGCAATTCCACTTGCAGAGTTTATCCTACAGGCTAAACTGTATAAAGAAGTAATGTCCACACAACAGAATTTATAATATTTAAACCTGGAAACAAGCTGTTCTACTGATAATCAGTAGAAACGTAACGAAATAAGCTAGGAATATTTATACATTAGCATATTCCAAAAAGATGCAGTATTCTAAACATAAGTATATTCATATGTATAATATGAAAAAGTCTCTAAGTCAGTTGCTAGGAGAAAAGCAACCCGAAATAAAAGCTATATAATGTGACTCCGTGTTGTGGTATGTATATGTAATTTCTGGATGGATATCACAGAATCTGTTAATGGTGGTGACTACCTCTTGTGTGTAGGATAGCCAGGGTACTTTTATCCTTCATTTTACACCCTTCTGAACTGCACTTTATGTATTTTTTTAACCAATTATAACATACAATTTTAAAATTTTATGATTTGGCTGGGTGCCGTGGTTCATGCCTGTAATCCCAGCACTGTGGGAGGCTGAGGTGGGCATATTACCTGAGGCCAGGAGTTTGAGACCAGCCTGGCCAACATGACAAAACGTGTCTCTACGAAAAATGCAAGAATTATCCGGGCGTGGTGGCACGTGCCTATAAACCCAGCTCGTAGGGAGGTTGAAGCAGAAGAATCACTTGAACCTGGGAGGCAGAGGTTGCGGTGAGCCAAGATTGCGCCACTGCACTCCAGCCTGGGCCACAGAGGGAAACTGTGTCTCAAAAAATAAATAAATAAATGAAAAAGTCTTGCCGAATTTCTTTTGGTCATTCTGAGAGCTGGAAATGTTCCATCTCTTACATGAATGGTAGTTACAAGGGTGTATGCATACATGAAAACCCACTATCTTCACACTTAACATTTGTGCACTATTCTCTGTGAAGTTCTGCCTTAATAAAAAATATACATTCAAAAATATAGGATGTTTTCCCCCCTTTGGCCAAAAGTCAAGGGTTATTGACTTGTATCCTTCTGAAATTCAGTGCAAAAGTGGTGTGTGCCTCTCTCTGGGCAAGTGTTGACCCCTTTTGTTGGATTCTTAAAGGAATTTGGAGCTCCTAAAAAGTTAAAAACTACCAATGAAGGCCTTCCCTAAAATAAAGACTACTTACTCCTGGTTCTGTTGGGGTTTGATTGAAGGTCAGACTGCTCTGTCAGAACAGGATTGCCAGAAATGCAGGCCTTGAGATAGGTAGGCACCAACGTAGTTAATGGGCTGGCTACAGAACAAACAGCTACATTTTTCTTTGGGGAGCAATATGCAGATAATTATCACCACTTAAGCTTTAGTGCATCTGTTTAAAAAGGCGTGGCTTTTTATTGGCCCAGCGCCTTTGTGTGCTGCCAATCCCGAGGTGGGCGGCTGTGTCCACACCCTGGTGGGCGGAGCTCTTCCCAGCCCTGCAGGCCTTTGCCCATCAGGACATCTGGCCTCACACTGGCTGGGCGGAGGTCCTTGGTAGTAGAGGGGCAGCTTAACCCTCTGCCTCACCTGACAAGCCTGAAGAAAGCTTAATCCATGCTCTGGATTCCTCTGGGGTCCCTTATCCAGTCCCAGCCCGCAAACCAGAATTTCCAGTGTGACTGTGTTGGCAGAGAGTTAATGAGCAACCGAGGAGGATGTGGCTGTCGCTGCTGTAGACTTGCCTAAGAGGGCAGGACAAAAGAACACCAGGTCCTTAGTCTCTCTGCTTGGAATGAGGTGGTTGGGTAGGGCGCATCTTAGGAAGTGGAGGCCAGACGTGAGATTGGAGGCCTCAAGGGAAGGGAATCTGGAAACTGAAACCCTAACCCCATATATCGAGTTTATATGGACAGATACCAGCCCCTGTGCTACATAAATGTTTTACATAAAAGAATGGGCTCTGAAGCCAGGCTCAGCCAATTTGTAGCTGTGTGGTCCCCGGCAAGTTCCATATCTTCTCTCTGTGTTAGGATCCTCCTCCATAATATTCATAACAGTAGTACTACCCCCCCAATATCCAGTTTAACTTCTAAGCTGGCCCCTGCCTAGCCCTCCAATTCTTTTTAAAGATTGAAATATAATCCACTTCCCATGAAATGTATCCTTTTAAAGTGTACAATTCAGTGGTTTTTAGTATCTTCACAAAGTTGTGCAACAATTTCCACTAATTCCAGAACATTTTTTATTTTATTTTATTTTGAGACGGAGTCTCCCACTGTCACCCAGGCTGGAGTGCAGTGGTGTGATCTCAGCTCACTGCCACCTCTGCCTCCCGGGTTCAAGCGATTCCCCTGCCTCAACCTCCCAAGTAGCTGGGATTACAGGCACCCGCCACCATGGCTGGCTAATTTTTTGTATTTTTAGTACAGACGGGGTTTCACTATGTTGGCCAGGCTGGTCTTGAACTGCTGACCTCATGATCCGCTCGCCTCGGCCTCCCAAAGTGCTGGGATTACAGGCTTGAGCCACCGCGTCCAGCCCAGAACACTTATCATTCCAAAACCAAGGGTGCCCCCTAGCAGTCACTCTCCATTCTCCACTCCCCTCAGCCCCTGGAGTCATTCATTTACTTTTTGCCTTTGTTTATTTTCCTTTTCTGGAGATTTCATAGAAATGGAATCATATATGTGGCCTTCTGTGTCTGGTGTCTTCCACTTAGCATAGTGCTTTCAAGGCTCATACATGTTGTCTGCCATGTGCGTCTCGGTACTTCATTGCTTTCTGTGGCTGCCATGGTATGGATATGCCACATTTTGTTTATTCATTCATCAGTTAATAGATTTTTGGGATGTTCCCATTTTTTGGCTCTTATGAATAATGCTATGAACCAACAATCAGGCACAAGTTTTTGTGTGGACATAGATTTTCATTCGTTTAAGTGTATAGTCGGGTTGGATAATTTTATCTTATACTATTCTCCCCTTCTGCATCATAAGGACCTTCTTTCTGTCCCTCAAGCAAACCAAGCTTACTCCCACCTGAGGGCCTTTGGCCTGGCTGTCCCTTCTGTCTGGAAGGCTATTCCCCCAGATCGCTGCATACAGTTCACTCCTTATCAGTCAGATCTCAGTTTAAATATCGGGGCCTCAGTGAGTCCTTCCCAGACCACTTTATTCATTCTCTGACCCTTACCCTATTTTATTTTCTCTATATACATTATTACACTCTGATCTGTTTTTTTATTTCTTTACTTGTGTTGTATCTACTGCTTCTATTAATAGAACTGAGCTCCACGAGAGCAGGTATCTTGTCTATTATGACATTAGCTATACCTGGCTGCTAGAACAGCGCATGGCATATAGTAAGCATGTATTAAACATTAGCTGTTATTCATACCTCACAGCACACTTAGAAAGTAGGTACCATTATTATGCACGTGTTACAAATGAAGAAACTGAGACTCAAAGGAATTAAGTGACTTGGCCAAAATTATGCAAGTGGGAAGTGTCATAGCCTGGGTTTGGTGCCAGGACTGTCTGGCTCAAAAGCTGGTACTCTTTGTACGATGCTATACTGCTTATTTCAGCTCTTTCTTCCAGACCGATCTAGCCTCACAAATTGTCAATTCCAACAAGGATTCCTCTGGGCTTAGGAGACAGGGAGAAGAAACAGAAATGTGGATATTGTCTGATCTGGTAGCACCAAGAGGCCTGGCCCTGGAGCTGGTGGGGGAGGGAGGATAGGAGCTCTCACCTCCTGAGAGCTTTGGCTGGAAAACAGGCCTCCCCAGAGCTGCAAGCCAAGGCCCGGCCTCCCTCCAGCAAGGCCCTGTGAGCCCCGGCAGGCAGCAGGCACTCTCAAACAGCAGGCCTCCAGTACCATGTATATTCAGGTGGACTTCCTTTTATGCAAAACTCCAACAGGCATACTGATAACTAACTTCATGCGTGGTGCTGTTCTAAATACTTCTCGTGTATTAACTCACTGGCTCCCCAAACTAGCATCATGAGGTATGTATCATATTACCTCATGTAACTGATGAGGAGACTGAGGCCCAGGATGGTTAAGCAAACTGCTCAAGGTCACAAGGCTAAAGAATGGTGGAGGCAAGATATAAACTCAGGTTATCTGACTTGAGATTCCTTCTTTTACTTGCCACTCTACCCTGCACCTCGGCAATGGATTTGAGAATAAGTCTTCATTTACAAAAGTATTTACCACTGGATAGCTATGTGACCTAAGCTCTAAACCCAAAGCTTTCTGGCCCTTAATTGCCTTATGTGCATAAATGGACAAGAATCAGCTTCTCTTCCATGTGTGTTCTTTAGAAAAAGATGCTAATATGTATTATGGCGGCGGGCAGGGTTAAGCTAAATTAGGTGGAACTCTTTGCAGCAGGATTTATCAGTGCCTTTAATATGCTAATGTACAATGGAACTCTTCAAGAGCGGGGTTGAGGACGTAGCATTTCTCAAACTTTATTGAACACAGAACAATGTGGAATAGTATCCCATGGAACATAGATTGGTAAACAGTCATTTTAAAAGCTTATTTGGGCTAGGCACAGTGGTTAATGCCTGTAATCTCAGCACTTTGGGAGGCTGAGACAGGAAGATCACTTGTGCCTGGGAGTTCAACACTAGCCTGGACAACATAGCAAGACCCTGTCTCTTCAAAAAATTAATTTTAAAAAAATTAGCCAGGTGTAGGGGCAATCGCCTATAGTCCCAGCTACTTGGGAGACTGAGGCAGAAGGATCACTTGAGCCCAGGAATTAGAGGCTGTAGTGAGCTATGACTGCCCCACTGTACTCCAGCCTGGGCAATATAGCAAGACCCAGTCTAAATATTAAAATAAAAATAGCTTGTTTGCAAGAAAAAAGTTATTTTTCCTGAGATCAGACAGAATTCTCTTCCTTTGCCCTATTTTCACCTGCTAGGAAAAGAGGAACTTATAAACAGTCATCCACTCCTTCAAGTCTGCAGGGACTTTTGGTTAGCATGGAGATAAGGAAAGGGAACTCATTTGCTGAGCACCTACTATATACCAGCTCTGTGATCATGGCTTAGATTGTTTTTCATGATTCTCAAAACAGCCCTTTGAAGCAGGTTTTATTTGAAGAAGGTGGGATAATGTTGCAGCTGAAAATGTAGGCTTTGGAGTCTGATAAACATGAGTTTGCATCTTAGCTATGTTACTTGTTAGCTATAGCTGTGTGAACTTGGGCAAGCCGCTTAACTGTTCTACGCTTCAGTTTTCTCCTTGGCAAAGTGGATAATACAATGTGTACCTAATATGGTTATCATGAGGCTTTGCAGATATAATGCACGAGAGGCACTTACTTAGCATCTGCACATAGGAAGTATACAGTAAGAAGTCACTTCATTATTATCATTATCCTCACCATTATTATCATTATCCTCATCATTATTCGTGTTTTAGAGATCATACAGCAGAGACCCAGAAAGCGTAAGTAACTTGCCTAACGCCACACAGCTATTGTGTGTGGCGGAATTGAGACCTATACAGAACCCCAAACCTGCTCTTTCTCTCCAGGATCCCTGAAGGAGGCTAAGCCCATTTTATTTGAACTTGCAAATAAAACCTCTCTTCCTCTCCACGCCTCACATCACATGCCACTCGGGAGTGAGCGGGAATTTCCCCTTAGAACGCAGACCCTACCACCCATGCATAAGCGTTCAGACCCACTTGACAACAGCATGCCCATGACCCAAGGCCCTGACAAATGGGCCTGGAGAACTGAGAAGGTCTTGAGCCTATGCGCATCCCTTTATGAGCCTCTCTGTACAGGGAGCATCCATGGCCAGTGCACATGTTATATGTAGAGGAAGCCACATGGCCCCGGCTGTCGACCTGGGATCTTCCAAGTCCTAGCGTACGTGGGGGATGCTTCTGTGGCTGTCACAGGGAAGGGGCAGCAGGGAGACAACATGGAGGCCGGGGGGGGGGGCAAGGTTCTAGGTTCTGGGCCTGAGTCAATGAAAGCAGTTGCTCTTGAAAGCAGTTTGTATGTTGTGCTTCCATGTAACTTTCTATTTGAAAAAGAGGCTTGCTGTCTACCCCCATACCACCACCAAAAAAAAAAAAAAGGTTTTAAACACCACTGATCTAGTTCTTCATTTCCACTGTGCATACTGGGAAGACAGGCCCAGGTGGGAAGGAACTGCCGCAGGTCCCAGTGTGTTAGTGACAGAATAGAGAGTGGACCTGACATCTCCTGTCTCTTTTTATACCAGCCTGTTAAACAGCAGAGTCGGAGATGGTTGTTTTTGTTTTGTTTCGGGTTTTTTTTTTTTTTTTTGAGACGGAGTCTCGCTCTGTCACCTAGTCTGGAGTGCAGTGGTGCGATCTCCGCTCACTGCAAGCTCCGCCTCCCAGGTTCACGCCATTCTCCTGCCTCAGCCTCCCGAGTAGCTGGGATGACAGGTGCCTGCCCCCACTCCCGGCTAATTTTTTCTATTTTTGGTTGAGACAGGGTTTCACCATGTTAGCCAGGATGGTCTCGATCTCCTGACCTCGTGATCCGACCACCTCAGCCTCACAAAGTGCTGGGATTACAGGCGTGAGCCACCATGCCCAGTCATTTTCTTGTTTGTTTGTTTGTTTGTTTTTAACTGAAAGGAAAAACAGAACCTAAGTTTGTTGTTCATGTTCAAGTTGACTTTAGAATCAGTCTTCCCTCTGGCCGCACTCAAAGCTCACTGTGTTCCAACCCTCCCTATTCCCGTATACCAAATGCTGTGGGTCCACACAGGCCCAGGGGATGAGCGTAACTACAGTCTTCCTCAATCCTCCACCAGGAGGTTTCTGCCCTCACTGTTGCCAGTGAGAAGCAAACGGCAGGGAACAAGGAAGACAGAGTGGCAGGTGCTTTGAGAACCTGCTTGAATCCCAGCTTAGCTACTTATTCTCCATGGGAACCTGAGCAAGTCACTTAACCTCACAAAGTCTCACTGCATCAGCTGTAAACTTTGGGTAACTTTATGAAGTTACCATGAAGATATCCTAACATGGGGTTGCTGTAAGGCTCAGAGGCAATACACATAAAGAACCTGCAACACGGAAGTTGTGCAACAAGTAATAGTTCATATCAATATTATTGTTTTAACTACAGCTGGTTTTCGACAAGATCTGAAGTTCTTATACATACTTTAAGTGCATTAGGCTCTCTGCACACCCACATCAAGGCCAAGCAATGCTGCACTTCCTCATACCTGCGCTGGCCTGAGCCCTGCCCTCTGCAGTGATTTGACAGTCTTCCACCTGTAGGCAGATGTTCTGATGGGAGAATTCCACAGATGCTGTTGGATCAGCCTGAGAAGAAACTGGCTCTAGAATTAGTCTGCTGGGTTTCATTATGGCTCCACTGTTTAATAGAAGACAAGTTTCTCAACCTCCCTGAGCCTCAGTTTTCTCATCTCTAAAATGCGAATAATAGCAGTCCCTAATTCCCAGGCTTGTTTTGAGGATTAAATGGGATAATACCTGTGAAAACCTCAGTGCCTTGACTCGTCTTTAAAAAGTAGCTAAAAACTATTAACTCATGACTTGTCCTAAAGTCTGTCCTTACTTCTCAGAAAGAAAGCAAAGAAACAGGCTGAGTGCAGTGGCTCACGCCTATAATCCTAGCACTTTGGGAGGCCGAGGCGGGTGGATCACTTGAGGTCAGGAATTTGAGACCAGCCTGGCCAACATGGTGTAACCCTGTCTCTACTAAAAGTATAAAAATTAGCTGGGCATGGTGGCACACGCCTGTAATCCCAGCTACTCTGGAGGCTGAGGTGAGAGAATTGCTTGAGCCTGAGGATTAGAGGTTACAGTGAACTGAGATCATGCCACTGCACTCCAGCCTGGGTGATAGAGTGAGACCCTGTCTCAAAAAAAAAAAAAAAAAGAAAGAAAGAAAGAAAGAAAGAAAGAAAAAGAAAGAAGCAAAGAGAGAGATAAAAGTGCTGGGTTTGGATTCCAGTGACTTTGAGTCAAGTACTGATTGTGCCACAAATTAGCTGAGTGACGTTGGACATGACCTTGCCCCTCTCTGTATCTCAGCTTCCCCACGATTTCAAACCAGCAGGGTTGGATTAGGTGAGCTGCTTCAACTCTGACTCTGGAGAAGGGCTGATGAGAACGTTATACAGCTGCCCGCTGTTGAGTCTGGATGGCCCCAGTCTTCCCATACAGAGGAGGATCAGGAAGGGGACTAATCCTCAAACCAGTGGCCTCATCAAACCGGTGCCTTAGTTAAGGGAACTGCTGTGGGAATGCACAATCCCAGCTTGAAATTCTCTGTCACTCTGTGTGACCTTATGAAAGTCACTTCACCTCTCTGAGCCTCAGTTCGTTTGTCTGTAAGATGGGATTTAGAGTGGTACCAGAGTAAAGAATTGTAAGAGCACATGAGGTAATGTCTGCTAAGTGCTTAACACACAGAACTCAGTAGAGTGCTCGGTTAGTAATCATTATTGATGCCAGTGGACCCCATCGTTGGGCATGGTGCTCTTCTTAGAAGCAGAGGAAGTACACGTGTCCATTCCAAGCCTTATTTCTGATGTCAGCAAAGCTGTTTATGAGGACAGCAGCCATCCCAGGGACACACCTGAAAAGGGGTGGGCCAGCCTCTGCATGCTGACCATCCAGATTCCATGACTCCCCATCAGCCTGAAGGAGGTGATAACCATCTGTCTCTCCCCACCCTGCCCAGAAGACCAGCTCGGCAGGGCTGGGAAGGACTTCAGACTATATCTTGCGCAGTCCTCTTACCCAGGTAGGATGTAAGGAGAAGGGATAACCTATCCAGGTCTCACTAGACCTAGGACTGCACGGCAGTATGTGTAGTATTGAAAGGAGTATTTGGGTTTGATGCTTAGTTTCTCAACTTGCAGGCTAAGAGTCCTCACAGGACTTCAGTTTCCTCATCTGGACAATAGGCTTAATAACAGAGTCTCTTACCAGGGTTGCTGCAAAGATTAAATGAAGGTCAAACATAATGTGGGCCACAGACGTCATGTCTGTCCTCTCTATTCCTGCTGTAGTGCCCTTTGACCGTAGCACACTGGAAAGACGCAACACACTGATTTTTGGATTTCCTTTCCGTTGTGAAGCTGTATGGAGACGAAGACTTGGTCTGGGTGCTATTGTGCTGAACTCCTATAACCTTGATAGGGAAGGTACCAGGTTCACGAGGCTGAAGAAGAGACCCAGAGCCAGCAAATGAGAGTTGGGGTTTGATTGGCAGCTTACATACGGGGAAGCAAGTCCAGTGGTGGCGAGCTAGACAGGAAAACCCGTCCACTGATGACAGGCTAGGACAGATAAGGACATGATATCCTCCTTACCTACAGTCCAGCCGCAGTGGGCTGGACAAGATAACCCAGGGGTGAAGGGCTGGCAGGAAAACCACAACCAATTGCAAACCGCATGCAGTTTATATTCCATCTTCACTTAACACCCTCCCCTTAATGACCTCCACCTGGCAACCTTCATCCAACTCGAAAGTCAGGGCTTCAATCTTCTGTACAGCCCATATTCCATGGGACAGACCGGGGGCTCAGATGTTCCTCGTAGACAAGGAACAAGTCTCCAGGTTGGCCATTCCCAGATTCCAGACCTTGGAACACACATTCAGGTGTGTCTGTCATACAAGGTCATTGTAAGCATATGCTTAAGTTGTTGCTACCAGGTGCATTTACCCTACAGGTGCCAGTCTGAAAAACTGATTGGGGCCCTGACTGCCTCTCTGTTGCTCTGTGACCCTCCGCTGGTCACTTTCCCTCTGGCACTCAGTTTCTTCTTTTTTTTTTTGAGACAGAGTCTTGCACTTTCACCTGGGCTGGGGTGCAAAGGTGCGATCTTGGCTCTCTGCAATCTCTGCTTCCCGAGTTTATGCGATTGTCTTGCCTCAGCCTCCCAAGTAACTGAGATTACAGGCACACACCACCATACCTGGCTAATTTTTTGTATTTTCAGTAGAGACAGGGTTTCACTATGTTGGCCAGACTGGTCTCGAACTCCTGACCTCGTGATCTGCCCACCTCGGCCTCCCAAAGTGTCGGAATTAAAGGCGTGAGCCAACACGTCTGGCCAGTTTCTTCTATTAACAGCACTGCCCAATAGAAACTTAACATGAGCCACATATGTAATTTTAAATAGTTTAGTAGCCACTTTATAAAGAGTGAAAAGAATAGGAAAAATAATTTAATGTTTTTACTTAGCCCAATAATCCAAAATGTTATCATTTCAACATATAATCAATATTTAAAAATCATTAATGAGATTTTCCTTTTTTCTTCTTACTAAGTTTTTGAAATCTGAGTGGTTCTCAATCCAGCGTGATTTTGGCAATTGTCTGGGGGTGTTTGGGGCTGTCAAAACTGGGGTGGGCGTCGGGGTGCAGAGGTGTGTGCATTGCTGGCATCTGGAGGGTAAAGGCCGGGGTGCTTAATTCTACGAGCACAGGACAGCCCCCGCCACAAAGAACAATCTGGTCCAAAATGCTAAGTGAGCCTATTTTCTACTTACAGCACATCACGATTCAGATTAGTGGCTAATCGAGTTCTCAGAAGCCACATGCAGCTGGTAGCTACCATATTGGACGGCACAGCTCTATAACCTAAAATGTCTGGACATGCACTTGGAAAAGCAAGTTTTTTAAAACTTGGGTTTTGGTGAATTTGTTTTCCTACTCATCCCGGAATAACTGACCAAAAGAGCTGTGGCTGGGTCACCAGTCGCTGGCTGGCTAAGGGCAGAACCCATCTGTCCCTAGCTGGTTAGACCCTTCTTAAGCCACGAGCCCTCCCCAGTGAGACTGAGCCTGGAACAGACAGTGAACCCTGTTGTTCTTTTCTGGGGAGACAATGCTGCAGGCCCTGCTACCTGCCTGACAGGGCCATTGTGGCTGGAGGAGAAAAGGGCTTTGTCAGGACAGCAGCCGAGGAGCCTGCAATTCAATAGGGCCCTTTATGTCTGTATTGGTGAGATGCTCTGATGCCAGCCCTGTCGAGGCCCAGCCCCCTTCTAGAACAGATGGGGAGCCTGAGGCCCAGTGAGGGTGTGGAAGTCCCTGCAGTGGATCCTGGCCTCCTTCACCTCGTGCCACTGCCCTAAAACATGAGATTCCCCTGACTCTGAAAAGGCCCGTCTCGAAACACAGGATAAGCTCAATATTGCCCTTAACCCCTGACGAGGGGGCCCCTGCCCTGAACCTAAAATTTAGAGGTTCCACAAATCACAAACACACACAAAAATAAATGTATTAAAGAACATATACGTGCATCTGTCTTTCGGGATCTGGGCTCAGCTCTGGCAACTACAATCCGAAACATCCTCTCTTGTGATTTAAAAAGTCAGGCCACCGAGAGGCACCACTATTTAAAGTGCTCTCAACATACACACGTGTACGCACACACACGCACAATATAACTAAGCGAGGTGATCGATGTATTAATTAGCTTAATTGCCGTATCTCACGACGTACACCTATATCAAATCATTACGTTGTACATCTTAAATATATATAATTTTCATTTGTCAGTCATACTTCAATAATGCAAGGAAGAAAAAAGATAGGATAGGACCAGAGGGAAATACTCCACATGTCTCACCTTATGTCCTTGGAACAAAAGCAGTCAAGTTTGAATGCAGTGAGGGTTTGAGGGCTGTACCACGCCGGGTTCAGTGCTGACTCTGGTTTATAGCACAAGGAGGAGCTGAACAGCAGAAATGCTTAGGGAAGAGAAAGAGAAGTTGAATTCTCTTGTCACATTCTCCCTTGCAGGCAGCATGGATGCATGTATTTTTTCATCATGAAGTATCACTTCCGAAGAGGGTCAATCATCCAGTGTCTTGCTGCTCTGTGTTCAAATTCATACAGTCTTGGAGGTGTTCACCGCTACTTGAACGGTGGTACCACACACCTCCAAAGTTACAGGCGGGCCTGGGCGCACTCACCCGCAGACTTAGATACATTTGTTGGCAACGGCTATGACTTCTGTCAACTAAAGAAAAGAAAATCAAGCTTTTAAGGAATTAAATTTTAAGTTAGTTTTATTCAGAAGTCTTACTGAGGGCCTGTAATCCCAGCACTTTGGGAGGCTGAGGCGGGTGGATCATCGGAGGTCAGGAGTTCAAGATCAGCCTGGCTAACATGGTGAAACCCCATCTCTACTAAAAATACAAAAATTAGTGGGTGTGGTGGTGGGTGCCTGTCATCCCAGCTACTCCGGAAGCTGAGGTGGGAGAATCTCTTGAACATGGGAGGCGGATGCTGCAGTGAGGGGAGATCGAGCCACTGCACTCCAGCCACAGCGACAGAGCGAGACTCTGTCTCAAAAAAAAAATAATAAATAAATAAAAATAAGCCTTACTGAGGACTAGAGACTGAAGACAAAAGTCTGGGAGGAGTCTTTCAGAGAGGTCTTGCCCCACTGCTCTGAAACAGTGTTTTAGCTCATGGCTGATATACAGGTAGCGGAAGTGCAGTGTGTGCTCAAACATTACATCAAACTTGCTCAGAAGTTACAGTAAAGCAGAATCACATGAAAGTCTGGGTGCAAGAGTATATCTGGTTATAGATGACAGAGGCATAGTCACTAACCTTGCCAAACTTTATCCTATGTGTAGGAATAGGCAAGGTCTAGGGTCATTTATCTTTGAAGAAATATAGTGTCTCAGACAAGAGATGCGGGGGCCTTGCGCTCTATCCTGTTTTGTTTTCAAAGCGTTTTTCCAGAGAAGTGCACATCATTACAGAATCAAGGACTTGTGAAATTCTGTGGCAAGTAAAATGAGCAAACGTGGCCTGTTACATTCGCTGTGTCTCACATTTCGCTTTCTCTTTTAACCTCTCCTCTCCCCAACCCGATCCCGACCCCTTGGAGAAGGGGCTGTTGCATTTGACAAAGAAATTGATCCTTTTGCAGAGTAAGCAACTTGTTCAAAGTCGTCCAGCAAGTTAGGGGAAGCCCCATGCTGGAAGAACCCATCCTTGGAGGCCCAGCTAGAAGTCCGCACGTAGACAGTGGAGGGTAGTAGCTAGGAGGACAGGACAGGGTTGGGGGTCAGAGCAGCTCTGTTTATACCTGGCACCCTCAATCACTAACTGTGCAATCTTGGGAGCAAGTGTCTTGGAGTATTTAAAGTATAGTTTTTTCTATTTCTGTTCAAGATGTTAACATTAAGGGAAGCTGGTGACAGGTATATGCAAACTCTCTATACTATTTTCGTAACTCTTCTATAAGTCTAAAATTATCTCATGATACAATTTTTTAAAATAACAGTTTCCTCTCATCTGTAGCATGGAAAGAGTAAGGATATCTGTCTCCTAGGAGGCTTCGATGAGACAGTGCCTGGAAAGGGGTTAGCACGGTGTCTGGCCCATGCTGACGACTCCATACATGACAGTTCTTAAAAGCTGCCTCCTCCAGGAAGCCGGTGACCACCACTGGCAGAACCAATCACTGCTTTCTCAGTAGCCCCACACCCTCACTGCCCAGGAGCAGTTTCTTTCAGTGTAAATTGCCAGGCGGCTTAATGTGGCCACTGACAGCATGAGTTTGATCCTGGCTTTTCCACTTCCTAGCTGAGATCCCCGGCAAGTTACTTGAGCACTTTGTGCCTCAGTTTCCTTCTGGTAAATAAGAAAAGTCTGTACATTATAAGGCAGTTATGAAGATTAAATGAACTGGAATTTTTCAGCACTTAGAACTCTGGCCTATAGCAAACTCTACATAAGTGTTTTTATGGTCCAGGTCAGTGTTTTTCTAACTTGCTTTTTACTGTTACCCATAGTAACAAATATGCTTTCCATCACAATGTGTGTATGTAAATAATTTTAAAGTGGTAATTTCAAAAACATTGGTCTCTAAGAGATGATCACACTTTGTTTCCCCCATTAAAATATAAGGTACTTGGGGGACAGGGAATAGTCTGACTCATTTTGGTCTCCAATCACTTCATTTCCTTCTTTCATTTAATTTACCAAGCTCCTATTATCTATTCATTAGACATAAATATATATTGAGCATTTATTAGGCACTCACTATGTACCTGTTACCTACCAGCACAGATCAGACCTAGGTTGAATCAATGAATGGGTAAGGCAAGTAAGGAGGTCCAGGGCAGAAGGAAGAGAGGAAGGGTAGGAGGGTCCAATGGGAGGAAGGGAGGAAAGGTGGAGGAGAGGAGGGAGAGTGGGAGGGTGGGAGGGCAAGAAGGAAGGAAAAGAAGGAACCCAGGTTCCCAATTGGCAGCAGTACCCACTTCCAACCCCTATGTTGCCACTTCCACCTCGGCAGGAAAGTTGCCCCTTCTCCAGCCATCCAGGGCCCCTGTACTCTTTCACTGGGGATGGAGCTGGGCACCGGTTCAGGCATCGGAGGGGTGGTGCCGGGGAACCCGCCCCCTCACCTCTTGCCCCTGGCACCGGGCGGTGACTCCAGAGCTGGGAGCCCGGCAGCGTCCTCACCCAGAGAAGGCAGGCGCCCCTCTGCGGGCGGCCCGAGCCCTGGGCCCCCTTCCCCCGGAGTTGCCCAAGACGCCGGGTGACTCCTCCCCGAGGACCCTCCCCTTCTGGGAGGCGTCACTCTCCTCACCCCTGGGTCCGGACCCCCGGCGGCTTCTAGCGCGCGATCCAAGCGGGAGACAAGTCGCGGCCACCTGCTCCGGAGCTGGGGAGCCCGGGCGCCGGGCGCCGGGCGCCGTCCGCCCGCGCGTAGGTTCATGTGCCCTGGGCCCCATGGAGCTGCGGGTCAGCAACGCCAGCTGCGAGAACGGTGCGTACGGCAGGGCTGGGGACCAGGCGGGCTCCGCGCTTCCCGCCCTCCCCTCCTTGCCACCCCTCTCCCTCGCATCCTCTCCTCCCAAGGGGGCCAGAGCTGGGGAGGGGCAGGGCCAGCACGAGGTGGCTCCCACCCAGCTTTGAAGATCAGGGTTCTGGCTGAGACTTCATTTTCATCTTCGCAGCTGGGGTAGCTGAGAGGAGGCAGGGAGGGAAAGGATGTCCCTGGGTTGAGATGGGGGGTTAGTTGGGACCGGTATTTTGTCGACAGCAGACACTCTGAGAGTTGGGGGTGGGGGATTCTGTGCTTTTAATATACTGTTGTGCTTTTAATGTATAGTTGCTTTTAATGTATAGTTGCTTCAGGTTTTAGTACCTGAGCAGTTGGGCTTTCTGTTTGGGTCAATGGGAGGACCACCACAGGACGGTCTTGTCTTTGGAAAAGAAAGAGAAAGAACCACAGGAAGGGGTAAAGAAAGCTCGTTGGCTTCCTATTGCGTTCTGATCATAAAGCAGGTAGTGGACTAGGCCCTTTGCCTGCATTATCTCCCTGAATCCTCTAGAAGGTAGGTAGATATTATTATTTTACTATCTTGCTATCCCCATTCTAAAGATCCAGAAACTGAGGTTCTGAACAGTTAATAATTTGCTCAAGGTAATACGGTAAGGAAATGGAATATAGATCCAGGGCTGGTGGACGGTAAAACCTTGACTCCTTCCTTGGTGTGGCTCCACTTTCCCACCTTGTCTTGGAACTGCAGGCTGTGAGATGTCCCTGTTCCTCTAACCTCTTCCCTTCTACAGTGAAGCTTTCAAAGCCAGCCCGTTAGGTGTCTGACTTTGGTTTCCTGAACAAGGCGGGCCATTTTCAGCCTCACCTTTTCTCTGGGCCAGAATGTGTTCCCCAGTCCTAGCAAATTCCGGAAGGGATGATAGGAATCATCTGGCCTATGCTCAGAATTGGATTACTTTGGCCATCAGCCCTCTGTCTTTTACTTTTCACTGCAGTGGAAGAACTTGACTCAATGGAGGGTGCTGAGCCCTTGGGTGCTGCAGGCTTTACTGTGATAGCCAAGTCCATCCACAGAGGGTTATTTGGCTCCACCTGCTAGAGGTGCATCTTCAGGGAGCAGGGGAAGGGCGTGGGGATGAGTTTGGTCTTCCTCTCAGGAGTCACCTCCCCTAGCCTATGTCATCCCAGGCTCTGGCTCATTTCCTGGGCTCAGGGAACTCCCCAGATTCAGCTCTTGGGCAAGGAAGCCTGAGCTGGAGAAACAGGAATGAGCGGCGCAGAACAAGTCTGATTAGGGACTGAGATGCCTCTTGTCTCATCTTCCCTTGATTGTGACATGGGTTTTGGAAAGAGAAATCTCACACTGCAAAAGACACATGAATGTGCCCTAGTGGGTGCTGGATCCAGATCTTTCACCAGATGTTGGGGTGACCTCAGCAAGCCCTTCCCCTTCTCAGTTTCCCCAGCTGAAAATAAGAATTTAGGCTGCTTTCTAAGGGCTCTTCAAGCTCTGTTATTCAGGAGTCTGTGTCATGGAAGAAAGGTCAACATTGCCCTTAGTCTGTTCCACCAAGATGCCACTCTGCACTGCAGATGTGCCAGAGCCAGAGCTGCTTGACCATGGACTTGGGGGCCCTTCCAGGCACTGGCTGGGAGTTCTAGGTTGGTGGGAGGGACACTTGGTTGAGGCTTACATCCTTGGCCTAGGGACCTGGGCCTTGGTGGCACACAGCTTGTAAAAGGCTACCTCCAGAGGTCACAAACTCAGATGCCTACAAGGGCCAAGCACATGCCAGAAATTACTGAAAGGAGCCAGATAAGACTCTTGGGGAACTGCAGAAAGTATGTCCTGTTTTAGGGGGCAACACTGCCCAGCTGCAGCCAGTGGTTGCCTTAGAAGAGGGCGCAATATGGTGAGCAGACCTGATTTTTCACCGTAGCCTCACACCTGAATTTTCATGGAAAATCTCCCAATTTTTAAATGTTTTCTATTTTAAAATACTTCTTAGGGCCAGGCATGGTGGCTCACATCTGTAATCCCAGTGCTTTGGGAGGCTGAGGCAGGAGGATAGCTTGAGGCTAGGAGGTCAAGATCACCCTGGGCAACACAGCGAGACCCCCCATCTCTACCCAAAAAACAAAAACAAACAAACAAAAAGCCTCTTAGGAGGCCAGATGCTACCTGCTTTATTGAGGTATGTGTGGTGGTTAAGAGCATGGGCTTTGGCATCAGATAAGCTTAGAATCTGACACTGGCTTCACTATTTAGTACCCATGTTTTGGCTTTGGGCAGGTTACTAAACTTATCAGAGCTTTGGTTTCTTCAACTAAAAGCCTAGAAATGATTGTCGTGCCTGTTTCCAAGTAGTCACTAGAGACCCTCCTGGAAAACCCCAGAGCAGAGGACCATGTGAGTGGTAGCACTGGAGAATTATTGGCTATTCTTTGCAGTTTCATTGAACTTGTGTACTTCTTCTGACTGAGGGTCTGCCCCTGTGCCCAGGTTTGTATCTGGCGTGTGGTGGTACAAATCTGTTCTGGTCATGCAAAGAAAGCCCCTAGCTAGAGTGAGCACTCACTGAACATTATTATTTTTGGATGGAGGCACAGTATATGGGTATAGCGCTGCAGTAGCAGAAGCACAGGATTTGAAACAGTGGCCAATTCCAATATTTTAAAAGTGTGCAAGTGTCCCCAGTGTGACTCTCTCACCATGGTCTTCCCATCCAGGTTCCCTGCTCCACCTCTACTGCTCCTCCCAAGAAGTCCTGTGCCAGATTGTCAGTGACCTCAGCCCTGAGGTGCCCAGCAATGCCACCTTTCACAGCTGGCAGGAAAGGATCCGGCAGAACTATGGCTTCTACATTGGCCTGGGCCTGGCCTTCCTGTCCAGCTTCCTCATCGGCAGCAGCGTCATCCTCAAGAAGAAAGGCCTCCTGCGACTCGTGGCCACGGGAGCCACGAGAGCTGGTAGGTCCCTGGGCCAGAAGAGGATGGGGCACAGGACAGCTGAACCCTCACAGGGGCCAGGGCTGCAGTCTAAGAGGATGGCCTCGGCGAGATACAAAAGGCTCATTGTCAACCCTGTCTGGAATCCCACCTGCCAACAGGGTTAGGGTTTAGGGTTAAAAAGGAAGGTCTCCAACCGGAGGTCTCAGTTTAGAGATCCAGCAGGAGGACTTCCTTTAGAATCCAATTTCCTGAGACCTTCATGATGTCTTTATTAGAGGAGGGAAGGGACAAGTCTCAGGACCAAGAATCAGATACTGCAGGTCTGGTCTTGGTCTTACTTCCTACCAGCGTCATCACAGGCAAGTCACAGCTTCTCTGCAAAATGGGAATAGCTACCTCTGCTGAGAGCAATGTCAGACGCTGGTGTGCCCTCACTTGTCATCCAATTGAGCTCCCTTCTGGGCTGCCAGAAAATGGTGAGGTCTCTGACCCCAAGGGATTTGCTTGTTTGGGACATAAGATGTTTTCCATGAAACAGTGCTTAAGAAAAGGAATCCTGTGCAAAAGGACTCATTCATTTAATCACCATTTATCGCATGCCTGCTGTATGCCAGGGACAATGCTAGACGTGTCCTCATGGAACCTTCAGTCAAGTGGCAGAGACAGATGAGTCAGTAGGCAGTCGTTTTATCATGTGTTAAGTACCATCATGGGGATAACACAGCCTGCTATGGGGGAATATTTTGGAGGGGTGTGTAAAGCCCAGACTCAGGAGATTAGGGGAGGTTTTTCTAGAAGAGATGATCTCTAAACTGAGACCTAGATGATGAGGAGACAGCAAGGTAAAAGGGGAAAGAGGGAGACAGTGTTCCAGGCAGAAGGAATAATATGTGCAAAGGCTCAGCGGTGAGAGAACTTGAGTGATATTAGAAATCGAAAGTCGTTCCGGATGGCAGGAGCAGGAGGGGTGCATGGTGAGCGAAGGGCCAGCTCATGAAGGGTCTTGTAAACGGAAGCACAGAGCTCAAGTGCAATTGTTAGGTGACTGAAAGGTTTTAGGCAGGGGAGTGACACAGACTAATTTGCAATTTGAAAAGATCCCTGGTTGCTGGGTGAAGAATGGATTAGGGGACAAGCCTGGAGCCTGGGAGGCCAAGTAGGTGAGTGAAAGGACAGAACTTGGGCCCGGAAGATGGAAATGGGAATGGAGACAAGTGGCGGATTCCAGAGCTAGTTTTTGAAGGTAGAGCTTACCAGCTTTGATACAGGTTGGCTTCAAGCAAGGGGGGGCGGAGGAAGAAGTCAAGGATGACTCATGCTTTTGACTTGAGCAACTGGGGAGATGAAGGTGCTATTTCTTGAGATGAAGAGCGTCGAAGGAGGAACAGGTTTATGGGAAGATGATGCATTCAGGTTTGGACATGTTCAATTTAATGTTTCTATGGGATGTTGCACTTTGGAAGCAGACTATTAGGGTTCTAATTCTGGTTCCTCAATTCCTGGTGATTCAATTCTGGCCTAGAAAAGTATCCATTTCTATGCCTCAGTTTCCTCATCTATAAAATGGAGATAAGAATAGTACCAGCCTGAAGGGTTATAAGAAAATGCAACATAGTTAGAATCATACCTAGCACAGAGTAGCACTAGGATTGGCATTACTATTATCTCAGTCAGAGGTCCCCACAGTTAGAGGTACTGGTGCAAACACTAGCACTAGTACTGGTATTACTGTTATCTCAGTGGGAGGTTCCCACAGTTAGAAGTACAGGTCTAGAGCCCATGTGGGCTGCAAAATGAATAGCTGTAAGGTGCAGGGATGAAGCTGGGAACGATGGTCGTTGCTATTCCACCCTTCACTTCTAGACAAGTGCTCGAAAGGCCAGAGAACTCCCAGAGTGCCCGGGAAATTTCTGCTTGTGCTCAGAGAAGGTATCATCGACCATTCAGAATGACAGCTTCCCTGGAATAGGTTTTTTTCTCCAATCTGCTATTTCAGTATCTTCAGTGATTTCAACACTTAGAGTAGAATGCTCTCAGAGTTCTTAACATTTATGGGAAATTCTGACCTTTTTAGGAACCCGGTGAAAACAAGAAACATTTTCCTTAGAAAAGTGGGCATTCCCAAAAAACAACATAAGATTTTTGGATTTGTACAAAACTGTCTCAAACCCATCTATGATCATCCATCATTATCATCATCCTTGTTGCTAATGTTATTGAGTATTGACTATGTGCCAGGTCCTGAACAAAGCAGACACAGTTCCTGGCTTTGCAGAGCTTCCATTTTACTGGGCGAAATGTCATAAAATAAGAAGATCAACTAAAATTATAAACAACAATGCCATGAAAGAGAAGAACTGCGCAGTAAGAGAACCCCAGCTGGGTGCAGTCACTCACACCTGTAATCCCAGCACTTTGGGAGGCTGAGGTGTCAGGATCATTTGAGTCCAAGAGTTTGAGACCAGTCTGGGCAACATAGCGTGACCCCATCTGTACAGAAAAATTTTTTAAATTAGCCAGGCGTGGTGGCATATGACTGTAGTCCCAGCTACTCAGGAGGCTGAGGTGGGAGGATCCCTTGAGCCCAGCAGTTTCAGGCTTCATTTAGTTATGATCGTGCCACTGCACACTCCAGCCTGGGCGACCAAGCGAGACCCTGTAGTGGGGGAGGGAGGGAAGGAAAAAGGTAAGGAAGAAAGGAGGGAGAAGGGTGGGAGGGAAGGAAGAGAGAGAGAAAGGAAAGAAGAAAGGAAGGAAGGAAAGGATGGAGGGAGGCAGGGAGACAGGGAACTCCAACAGGAAATAGTAGAAATCAGGGAGTCAGGGATGGCATCGTAGGGGAAGCAACAGTCACATAGCAACCTGTAGAGTGAGTGTAAGTTGAGGCAAATATTAGTAGGAAGAGTATTCTGGACACAGGGAAAGCATGTGCAAAGGCCTCGAGGCAGAAAAGAGCTCATCGTTTTTGGAGAGCTAAGAGAGAGGAGAAGAGTGGCAGGAGATGTGCTTGGATAGGTGAGCAGAGCCAAGACTGTGCATGGTCTTGTTAAGGATTCTGGTCTTTATCTTGAGAGCACTCAGAAGCCATTGGTTAGCCATAAGTTGAGGAGTGACATAATCTGATTTGCATTCTTTTTTTTTTTTTTTTTTTTTTTTAAGGCATAGTCTCACTCCATCACCCAGGCTGGAGTGCAGTGGCGCGATCTCGGCTCCCTGCAATCTACGCCTCCCGGGTTCATGCCATTCTCCTGCCTCAGCCTCCCGAGTAGCTGGGACTACAGGCACCCGCCACCACGCCTAGCTAATTTTTTTGTATTTTTAGTAGAGACGGGGTTTCACTGTGTTAGCCAGTATGGTCTTGATCTCCTGACCTTGTGATCTGCCCTCCTTGGCCTCCCAAAGTGCTGGGATTACAGGTGTGAGCCACCATGCTCGGCCCTGATTTGCATTCTTGAAGGACCACTGGTTAACATGAAAAGAAAAATAGGTTATTAAAGGGTCAAGAGTGGAACTAGAGTAACTATGAAGGAGGCTGTTGCCTCAACCTGGAGCAGGGATGACAGTGCCTTGGTGTAGTGGGTGGCAGTGGAGTGGACACATGCGAGATGCTTTTTGGAGACAGAGTTACCAGTTGCGGAAGGAGAGAGAGAAGAGTCGAAGAGCAGTTCCCTGGTTTCTGGCTTAAGCAACCGGATAAATGAGAGTGCCACTTACTGTGTTTCATTCAGCAGGTGGGTGGGGAACATTTCAAACCAAGAGCTCCACTTAGGACAGAGATTGAGACGCCTGTGAGAAATCCAAGAGGAGATGTGAAGTAAGCAGTTGGATATACACCTGGACTCAGAAGGAAGGTCCAGGCTACAGATACAGAGGCACCAGATATAGATGGTATTTAAAACTTTAGGAACAAATTAACCCACCCAGGAGAAGGCCCAGAACCAAGCCTCAAGGAGGCCGGGGAGTGAGCAGAGAGTTAGGAAAGGTGCCTGAGAAAGTGTGGCCAAGTTCCATCCTAACTTTGTGTCCATTCCCTCCACAGTGGACGGAGGCTTCGGCTACCTGAAAGATACAATGTGGTGGGCTGGATTTCTCACCAGTAAGTGGGTTGTTTGCTATTAATAACAGTGGCCTATTGATAGCAGGGCCAGAGACAAAGGGAGGGGTGGGTGGGACGTTTTTGTCTCTAGTATGGCAAGTGTCCATCTGAGGCCCAGATTCCCAGGGGAAAACCTTGACAACCCTTGCAGGGAGAACATCTTACCCTCAAAGCCAGTCTTCATCCATGAAGCGTCTACTCCCAGAGAGGTCTGCACACAGCTGGCAACAATGAAGGTGTATTTTCTCAACTTCCCTTTAAACATAGCTCCATAGCTCTGTTGGTAGTGGACTCTTGACTTTTACATGGTAGAAGCTGGAACTCCTAGGCCAACTTCCCCCAGTCCACAGGCAGTTAATGTGTTGGCCCACTTATAACATAGCTGGTCCGTTACTTAAAGTTTGCCCAAATTTGTATACTCACACATTTCCCCCACTTTCCACCCATCCTCTCCTGCTATCAAACCCTGACTCTTTTAGGTGGAAAATTAACCAGGTTTCTATTCATAATCCCCCTACATCAAGTTTTGATCCCCATCTCAGCCAGAGCTATCCCAGTGACGATCTCCTTTTAAAGGGGAGACCAGGTCGTTCTCTATCAGCAGAGAGATGGAAAAGACACTTTTTTGATAACCACAGCTATCACATATTGAGGGCTTACTATGTGCTAAACTTTCTAAGTGTTATCCTGTATATTAACTCAGGAGTTTACAAATTGGAAAACTCGGATGGAGAGAAAAGACTTGCCCCCTTGGGAATGTCAGATTTTTCTTTTCTTTTTTTTTTTTTTTTTCTTTTTGAGATGGAGTTTCACTTTTGTTGCCCAGGCTGGAGTGCAATGGCACGATCTCGGCTCACCACAACCTCCACCTCCGGGTTCAAGTGATTCTCCTACCTCAGCCTCTCGAGTAGCTGGGATTACAGGCATGCGCCACCATGCCCGGCTAATTTTTTTTTTTTTTTTTTTTTTTTTTTTGTACTTTTAGTAGAGATGGAGGATTCTCCATGTTGGTCAGGCTGGTCTCGAACTCCCAACCTCAGGTCATCCACCCGCCTCAGCCTCCAAAAGCGCTGGGATTACAGGCATGAGCCACCACCCCCAGCCGGGAATGTCAGATTTTTCTAATCACCTGCTTGTAGTTCTAGACTCTTCACAGTTCCCCTGGAAAAGAGGGGTCCATGGACCAATTGGTACCTGGAGTATCAATAATTGTAACTGTTTCTTCCTTTGATAATTAACACTTCCTAGAATTTAAATTAAAGATCTAGTGCAAAATACTGGCAGTCCCTGAGACAAATTTGTGCCTGGACTAGAAGCCACGAGGCCTAAAGAACAAGAGGGCTTCTACCCCATAAGCATGTCATGTGACCTTAGGCTCGGGGCCTTAGCTTCACCATCTTTAAAATGGAAGGATACGATCTGGATAGATTGGGACTGACGTTTGATCAGACTCTCCAGAGAGAGAGCGTACGGATCAGGATTTTAAGGAATGCTGGTCTGGGGATTCTCCAGCTGATTGCACACGGAATGATTCATCTGGGACGGAGATGGTGCTTCTGCGCCATGCTAGCCTCTTTTCTCTCTTCATTTCCTAGTGGCTGCTGGAGAAGTTGCCAACTTTGGAGCCTATGCATTTGCACCTGCAACAGTCGTCACGCCTCTGGGAGCACTGAGTGTCCTCATAAGGTTATTGTCCCCTCTCTAGCCCTCTCTTATTCTGTTCCGTTTTCAGTTTGTTGAGGCCTGGAATGCCAAGTGGGATCGACTGCCAGTTGGCAATCAGGGACCTGGGTTGGTCTCAGCCTCCAGAAAGAGGCAGTGTGCTATAGTTCAGAGCTATAGACCCTGGGAATGTTTGCTGCCACTTGCCCCAGCATCCCCTTGACTGACTGGGTCATAGAGAGGCAGGCCAAGCCCAAACCAGTTGGAAGGGCTTCCACCGTCAACAGGCTGAACGGTGCATACCAGTATTTTGGTGCCTCGATAGATGCAGCATACAAGTTAAGAGCATGTGCTCCGGATTAACGCTGCCTTAGTTCTAATCCTCGCTCTGCCACTTAGTAGTTTTGTTACCATAGGCAAGTCATGCAAGCCACTTAGTCACTCAAAGCCTCATTTTTCCCATCTGCAAAATGAGGATGCCAATAATACCTACTGGAGGCATTGTTCTGAGGATTGAATGAGATAATGCACAGAAAATGCACAGTACAGAGCTGGTACCAAACAATAACCACGGCTGTCACATAGTGAGGGCTTAGTATGTGCCAAACATTCTTAATGTATCCTGCGTATTAACTCATTTAATCCTCATAGCATCCCTAGTTGAGCCCAACAGAGGTTAAGCAACTTGGCCAAAGTCACCAGGTTCTAAGAGGTCAGGCAGGATTCTAACCCAGGCAGTCTTAATTCGAAAGTCAGTGGACTTAATTGCTGTGTCACGTTGCCTCTCAAGTAAACACTCAACAAATGTTTGATAGTTTTAAAAATAATTGATACTAAACGTCTGTGCTTCCCGCTGCCCCCTGAGCTACAAACACAGAGCCAGCTCCTCTGTGGGGGTCCTGGAGCCTCATTTGAAGGAGACTAACCTTGGCCTAACCTTGGAACACTGGTAAATCCTAGCACACCACACCCAGTACCCATCATTTGTTTTACCGTCTTGATGAAAATTTTGCAACATTTGCACACTCAAAAACCAAATAGTACAACTGGCCTGACTCATGCTGTGTAACTGGCCTAACATAGCTGATGTAGCTGTGATACTATAATTGCATATCTGATTAGTTTGCAAATTCCTACTCCGGGGAAGCTGGGAGAGCCATGAAATCCTTGTGTGTGACCCCTGCCTGCATGAATAATCTCTTGAATGGGACATTGTGGCCAAAATGTATTTGGTAGTTTCAGAGGAAAGATGGAAGACAGACAAGAGAGCTTAGACATCAATCTCCTCTCCCCTGACAACTTGAAGCAGGATTTTTGAGGCTAATTGTGTCCCGAGACAGCCAATAGGTTTTTACCCTAAACAAATGCCACCTTTGTGAAGAGACAGAAGCATGCCCCTGAGATCATATGAGGCTTGCCCGTGATTTTTTTCCCTTACTTTCTCGCCTCTGCTGGCTCGGCTCAAGGATGTGAGGGGAATGGAAATCACGTCACCACGGCGCGACAAGGAACTGGAGATAATTTGCCCAGAAATTGAAGACTCAGGGAAGTCACAAGATCCTCTTCAATGAGGCATAGAAGAAAACCCATGAACTTTGTAATTAGAAAGGACTCGAGCTCAATTCCTGGTTCCACTACTTGCTAGTCATTTGAACTTGCCAAGTCATTTTAACTTCTTTGAGATTCAGTCTTCTCATCTATCAACTGGAGATAGTATATTTCACTTTGCAAAGAATTGTGAGATGCTAGTGAGGTAGACAGGAAGTTCCTAGCACCATACATAGTAGGTAATAAATGCCTAAGATATGGTACCTGTGATTGTCACTGAAGTTGTTTATATTGGCTTATACAAATGAAAGAAATAATAGATTTGTTATGGATGACCCGAGGAGCAGAGATGGAGCAAAAAATAGAAATTACCAGGAGGCATATTTTTGGTAAATGATTAGAGCAAATCTACAACAGCCTCATTTGGCTTGTGAAGGGGTGGGCTCTCTGCCACCAGAGGTATCTATAAGCCAAAGCTGAGAGCCATCTGTTGGCAGTGCTAAGAGAGGATGTGTCCATTGGGCAGGCAGTGTGACAAGAGCATTTCGAAGTGTTCTTCCAACTCTTCTGTTTGGGAATACTTTCAGTCTCTAAAATGGTAGAAATTCACCTGCATTTCTATCCCTCCAGCAAACATTCTAACACTCCCAGAAATGAGTTTCTATATAAACCATTTTTTGCCCCCCGCCCCCAGGAGAACTGAGGGTGGTGGGAAGCACAGATATTTCGTATCAATTATTTTTAAAACTATCAGACATTTGATGAGTGTTTACTTGAGTGGCAACGTGGCATAGCAGTTAAGCCCCCTGACTCTGGAATTAGACTGCCTGGGTTAGAATTCTGGCCTGGTCTCTTAGAACCTGGTGACCCTGGCCAAGTTGCTTAACCTCTCTTGGCCTCAGCTAGGGATGCTGTGAGGATTAAATGAGTTAATATGCGGGATGCATTCAGAATGTTCAGCACATACTGAGCCCTCCGTATGTGACAGCTGTGTTTATTCTTTGGTACCAGCTCTATACTGTGCATTTTCTGTGCATTATCTCATTTAGTTCCTGAGAACAATGCCCCCCCTGGATATTATTAGCATCCCCATTTTGCAGACAGGGACAATGAGGCTTAGGGTGGTCACATGACTTGCCCATGGTAACATAAGTTTTTTTGGAAGAAAAACTTCCACGTGAGAGAGCAGTGAGTTCTGATCTGTTGTTCTCTGGGAGTGCTTGCTCAGGCCTCATTTTTCTTTGGGACTCTGGGACAGGCATATCTGCTCTAATCCCCTTCTCCCATTTCCATGTGCAGTGCCATCCTCTCCTCATATTTCCTGGGAGAGAGTCTGAATCTGCTGGGGAAGCTGGGCTGCGTGATCTGTGTGGCCGGCAGCACGGTGATGGTGATACATGCCCCTGAGGAAGAGAAGGTCACCACCATCATGGAGATGGCTTCCAAGATGAAAGACACAGGTAGACTCCAAGTCCCCGAAGAGCAGGAAAATACTGGAGGTTGAACGCCCCCCTCTGCCCCATAAAAGGTCACATTGGGCCGGGCGCGGTGGCTCAAGCCTGTAATCCCAGCACTTTGGGAGGCCGAGGCGGGCGGATCACGAGGTCAGGAGATCGAGACCATCCTAGCTAACACAGTGAAACCCCGTCTCTACTAAAAATACAAAAAATTAGCCAGGCGTGGTGGCAGGTGCCTGTAGTCCCAGCTACTTAGAGGCTGAGGCAGGAGAATGGCATGAATCTGGGAGGTGGAGCTGCAGTGAACTGAGATGGTGCCACTGTACACCAGCCTGGGTGACAGAGGGAGACTCCGTCTCAAACAAACAAACAAAATTCAGATTGGGTTCTGACCATCTCAGGTGCTGCCACCTAGAGGAGAAGGCAAGCTAAAGAAGAAACGTTAATGGGCTGGTACTTGTTAGCGAGGCTAGCTTAAAGGCTTCCAGGCCTGGTATGTATGGGTACCATTAATAAGTGTTTATTATGTGCCAGGCACTGTTATGAATGCTTTATATACATTATCTCACTGAATCCCACAAAACAGCTTTATGAGGATGATCCTATTCTTGGTTCTCTTTTACAAATGGGGAAACTGAGTTCTTGGGGGTTTAACAACCTAACCAAGTTATTAGAAAGTCATGAAGCTGGGACTGGAACCCGTGTTTGTCTGACTCTAGAGCCCACGATCTTAATGCTACCTCCCACTGCCATGAGTCTGGGCCCTAGACACTGCCTGCACCCTCCACAGCTGGGTGATCCTTCTCCCTCTCCTCCCAAAGGGTTCATCGTGTTTGCTGTGCTTCTGCTGGTGTCATGCCTCATCCTCATCTTTGTCATCGCCCCACGTTACGGGCAAAGGAATATTCTCATCTACATCATCATCTGCTCTGTGATCGGGGCCTTCTCCGTGGCTGCTGTCAAGGGGCTGGGCATCACCATCAAGAACTTCTTCCAGGGGCTGCCAGTTGTCAGGCATCCGCTCCCCTACATCCTGTCCCTCATCCTGGCACTGTCCCTCAGCACTCAGGTCAACTTCCTCAACAGGGCACTGGACATTTTCAACACCTCCCTGGTGTTCCCCATCTACTACGTGTTCTTCACCACGGTGGTCGTTACCTCGTCCATCATCCTCTTCAAGGAGTGGTACAGCATGTCTGCTGTGGACATTGCGGGCACCCTCTCGGGCTTTGTCACCATCATCCTGGGCGTGTTCATGCTGCATGCTTTCAAAGACCTGGACATCAGCTGCGCCAGCTTGCCCCACATGCACAAAAACCCACCCCCTTCTCCCGCCCCAGAACCCACTGTCATTAGACTGGAAGACAAGAACATCCTTGTGGACAATATAGAACTCGCCAGCACCTCATCGCCAGAAGAGAAACCCAAAGTATTTATAATCCATTCTTGAAGCTTGGAATATGTGAGTGAGAGGATGAGCCCAGTGGTACAGCCTGACCTCCCAATTTCAAAACCACCTGGTTATTTTCCAGTGCAACTGTTACCAATGGGCTCTCTTTTCTTGAGAAGTTCATTTATACCTCATCACTGTTTCCAGGAGAAACATCTCTACCCAAATAGCAGTGGCGGCAGAACTTCCTGGAAACAGACTCAGTGACCAAATACCCAAGTTTACATCAGTGCCTGCAGGTCCCCTGGACCTCCCTTCTCATTCATTCTTTCGGTGCCATCTCTATGCCATTGGGAAGAAGGTGGAATCTGACCCATTGAATGTAGCACAGTCCAAGGACTTCCCTGAGATATTGGTCATTGGGAGTTCCTTTACACCAATTCTCCTCCTGAGATGGAATCTCCGTTGTTGTTGTTGTTGTTTAGCCCAAGGATGACATAGAGCTGGCTCCCAGAGGCCCAAAGGGCGAGTGGCCATGCCTCCCTATCCAGAGCTGACAGGGATACAACCAATGTAAAATATCCTGTTGCTCTTGTCACTTCCTCTTTGGAGGCAGAAGCAAGGCCTCAGCTGACCTTCTTACTGTGAAAGCCACTTGATGTCTCAGGGAAAAATGTCAACCAGCTCATTCCCCGAGCACTCCAGCCTGGCAGTCAGCACCTCGGTATCCACCCAGTCCATCCCACCATCACCCCTTCCCCCTCTACTTACATCCTAAGGAGTCAGTCACTGAGACATAAAGGCAGTAATCGCAGAACTGGAAACAAAACAATAACAGAACCACAGCCAAACTCTGGTGGCCAAACCCAGTGTTTTCATTTTGTCTTACTCTGAAAAAAGAACAGCAAATTCACTGCTTCAAAGTGGCCTGGCTGCCAAGCTAGAATTTGGCAGAATGTACTTTTCTATTCCTCAAGGAGTCAACCAACTTATGATCTGGGGAGGTGGGAAGAGGATGAGGAGCAAAGTTGGGATGTGGTAGAAGACAGTCCCAGGCTGTCTGGATACTAGGGGCTTTTTTGTTGACTCTGGTGCTCATCCAGGAACTTAGGAGAAAAGAACTCAGGGGTAATTTCTGGGCTGCAGCCTTAAAAGCTTAGACAGTGGGATCAGCTGTGAATCTCAATGTCCAAGTGGAGGTGCAGACTTGGCATGGGATGCATTCTAGCTGCTGACCAGATTGCCACCAAGTCCCCCACTCCACTGGTGAGCTGCCACACGGGGAAGTAGCATGCCCTGACTGTTCCAACACCACCTGCTATGGGGAGTACCTCTGGTCCCTTCACATTTGGCCGGAGGCATACAAAAAAAAACAGAGCAGCTGGAGAGAGAGATAATTACTATTCCCTCCCTTCCCATCTCTTTTCTGGCTGCAAGAGTGCAGGGGTTGGAGAAGAACCATTAGAAAGGGAAATTAGTGGGCTGGTATATCTGGAAAGAGGGAAGACTTTGATCCTCAGCCCCGAGGTTGGTGCAGGGCCTCCCCTGTGTGACTCTACCTGCACTCTGTGTTTCTATCCTGTGCCCTAAGTGGGCCAAGCCCAGGTAAATTCCTGCTGGCCTTGGAGCTCCAAGGTTTGGCTGACCAGCAGACTGGCTCCTGACTCTTCAGCCTCAAATCCCCAGTTTTTGATGAATGTGGATTTCCGTCTGTAATTAAAAGCAATGCAACAACTTGGATCTTGAGAATGGCAGTAAACTGAGGGCCCTAAGAGTGTGGTCTGCAGGATCAAGAATAAAGATTTCAGATTATATTTACTTGATACTTGTGTCTTGACCTTCCTTGAGCATGGAGTGATAAAACTGGTTTTTCCAGTGCTGGAAGGACAGTCTCCAATCTCTGAATGAATGTGACTGCCAATAAAGCCCCTACCATGTCTTTGATAGTTAACACCCTTGGTAGAGTGGGAAAGATAGTTTTTGAAATGGAGTCAGTTGAAGACAACTCATCCCTAGTTAACACCTGAGCCCTTACCAGGCACCAGGCATAGTAGGTGCTTCCTGTGAATTCTCTCTTTAACTCCTCACAAATCCTCAAGTTGGATATGTTTTTATTCCCATTTATAGATGAGGAAAGGAACTCAAAGAGGTTAAATAATTGCCCAAGGTCACACAGCCAGGAAGAGCAGAGCCGATATCTGGTTTAACCACCAGGTATCATGCATCTCTCCAAGACTAACCTTGTTCCCAATTGTATAATTTGTTTTGGTTTTTTGTGTTTTGAGACAGTCTGACTGTGTCCCCCAGGCTGGCGTGCAGTGGTGTGATCCTAGCTCACTGCAGCTTCAAACGCCCAGGCTCAGATTTGGTAAAGTTGAGGCCTTGCTGTGTTACCCAAGCTGGTCTCAAAACTCCTTTCCTAAAGTGATCTTCCCACCTTGGCCTCCCAAAATGATGAGATTTTAGGCCTGAGCCACTGTGCCTGGTGCATAATCTGCTACTACTTTATTCATTTATTTTCTTGTGATCTGTGCTCTTTCCCCATCTGGATACAAGCTTCATGAGAGTTGGCTTTGATTTACTGCTTATCCTCAGTGCCTAGTACATCATAGGCACTAAAAAAAAAACAAGATTGAAGGAACAATATCACAATCTTTCCTTGCCCAAATTCTCCTGGGACCAGCACTCAATGCAAGGGAGATCCCAATAGAACCCTGCATGTTAAGCAAAGCAACTGTAAACTGATATAGTCAGCAGTGTCTCAGCACACAGCCTGTGACAGGCACTGTTGGGGGCTTTCACATACAGGACTTCATTGATGATCACAACACTTTTGAGGTAGGTATATTACTCCCATTTGTATAGTGAAAAGAGACTCAGAAATCTGGAACTTATCCAGGCCCACTCATCTACTGAGTAGAAAGCAGAGTCAGGACTTTAACCAGGGTCTGTCCAACCAGGCTTTCTCCATTATGCTAGTGACCAACACGTGAGCATCACCCCAGAGACTGGCTGACAGCAGGGAAAGAGTGGCCTCTTAACCAGGGAGGGATGTGTGAGTAGGAAGCAATTTCATGAGCAGGCATGTTAGTAGTGGAAGCGTTTGTGTTTACATTTCTTTAGGGTCCATAGGCAACCTCATAACCACGAGAGGTTAGAAAAGTATAATCAGGCTTGTCGCGGTGGCTCACGCCTGTAATCCCAACACTTCAGGAGGCTGAGGTGGATGGATCACATGAGGTCATCTCTACTAAAAATGTGAAAATTAGACAGGTATGGTGGTGGGCACCTGTAATCCCAGCTACACGGGAGGCTGAGGCACGAGAATTGCTTGAGCCTGGGAGGTGGAGGCTGCAGTGAGCTAAGATCATGCCACTGCACCCCAGCCTGGGTGACAGAGAGAGACTCCATCTTTAAAAAGAAAACAAACAAAAGAAAGTATATTCAGAGAGCAAGAAGCCCCTCTCAGCGTTTTTGTGAAGATTAAATGAGATAATCCTTATTTGTAAATCGCATGCAGTGGCGCACATATGTTAAATACAGCTGTTCCTTGGTATCTGCAGGAGATTGGTTCCCGGACCCTCATGGATAACGAAATCTAAGGACGGCCAAATCCCTTATATAAAATGGTATAGTATTTGCATATAACCTACTATATCCTCCCATAGACTTTAAATCATCTCCAGATTTTTGTAATACCTAATACAATGTAAACACTGTGTAACTCATTGTTATACTGTATTTTTAAATTGTATTACTTTTTATAGTTGTACTTTTTTTTTTTCCCAAACATTTCAATCTGCTGTTGGTTGAATCCATGGATTTGAAACCCACAGATAGGGAGGGCCGACTGTATTCAGTAACTGTTACCTTCCATCATGGTTATTAATCCTCCATCTCTCCGAGAGAACCTCAAAATTGAGGTAGGGATCAATGAGAGAATAAGAGTGGGATCCTTTTATGTACTGGGAAGCACTAATGAATATGAGATGTGGTATCACGCAGGGTTCTGGAATCAGAAAGCACACCCAACCCTATCCCTGGCTGTGCCTACCTACCCAGCCCAAGAGACCTTAGGCAAGTGTCTCCCCTCTTTAAAGTATGATCCCTTGCCTTAACAAGATGAGGAGGTGAGCAGAGGCTCTCAGCTGTCTTCTATATTCAGTAGAGTAGGATGAGAAGAAACACCGAAGAATCTCAGGATTTAATAAGCAGCCTGCGTCCAGGTGCAAAGACACACAGCCCCCTCTGCTGGTCACAGGAAAACACAGGCTTTGCTGTGGCTCCGGGTCCACCATGATGGCTTTATAGGCTGAACTCATGGTCCTTGTGGGAACTCTTTCTGGAGTCCACATCCTGAATCTTATCTAATCTGAGCAGCAGGACATTACAACAAACACGCAATAAAGAGTTGCCAAACCAGATAACATTGCAAATGACAAACGATTCATTTTAATTAAATACAAACAAGGAAAAAAGGCACCATGGCCCATTCAAGTATTTTGCATAGATGTACAAATATTGTAAACAATTAATAGGTGGACAAGAGAGAAGAAGATCTGTTTTCCGTGAACAATCTCCAAATAAAAAGAAAATTCACATTGCCCTGGATCCCAGACACATACGGACGCACAGTGGACGGTGTGAGAGGACGTGTGGGGGGTGACTTTGGAAGTGTGGGCTTGGATTCTACAGAACCTCTCCTTCGCAGGCTTCCCTCGGGAAGGGGACCTTTCCAGTTGGTGTTCCCATGGCTTTCTTGGGTGTCCAGCAGAGCTGTTATACACGTGGTTAACACGATGACTGACTTTGGAACTGGTCCCCAGTTTTCAAATTGCAAGTCTTCCATACCTTCTGTCAAATAGGAATAAATTAGGAAGTAGGCAGGGAGCGACTTTATTGGAAAGGCCTATTGCAGGAGGTAGTGAGGGGCTATTGCTTCATGGGGAAGGGTCTATGGCAGTACAAAAAACTCTCCAACCAGAAAATCAGCAAGTCTCAGACCTTAAGATCTGCAAGTGTCTCAGAGCTGGGGCAGAAAAGGGCTTTACTTTTATAGGGAGAAGCCAGCAAGGCAGAGAGGAACCTATGGCTAGCAGGCAGTTACAAGATGGAGCCAGGTGCCCAGGCTAAAGCTTCTACAGAGACAGGGAGATAGGGCACTAAATCCCTTGAGGTTTGTTTTAGAGATGGCTCCAAGGCCTGTAAAAAAAAAAAAAAAAATTATTGGGTTGTAAAACTAGCAGGAGGTTAATTTCACTTTTAAAAAGATTTGCCTACATCTCCATCTGCACAAAGAGCTTGTAACTCACTAACCCAAACTTAAGTTTCCCTCCTCCCCACCAACCCTGGACTTTGACCCACCCTCAGCCTGAGCCAGCAAACAGCCCCTCCCCTGGGGAAAAAAAAAGGCTGGGCACAAAGTCATTCCCTGAACATGGCTCTTTCTAGCCATGTTAATTCTTCCAATAAAAGAAAAGGCCTTTTCTGCCTGGGCTTTGAGACACTTGCAGATCTTGCCATCGGTGGGTCTGAGCCTTGTCACAATTCCCATAAGGCCCCTTCCTCTCCCCTTTGCAATATTCCCTTTCCCCTTCTGCAATCGTGCTTTGGAATAAGGTCTCTCCTTCCCTAAGCCCAGATTTATTTGTATTTGACACCTCAAAACAGCGTACTGGGCACTGGAGAGAAAAGGGGATGCACAATGGCCAGTCTTCCTCCTGGGCAGCCTTCCTCAATAGAGCCAGGAGTGAAGAAGCATCAGTAGAACTGGTTGCCGAAAGTCTATCAAATTCCAAAACATTCCACCATCTTCTAGTTCACAGTACAACTTTATGGGATGGAGGTGATAGGAAAATAATAAAACAAAACAAAAAGCAAGAAAACAACAACCCAGGCCTCTTTCTGGTGTGGTTTCAGGGAGGGTGGACTGCAGGTTCAGCCGGATCACGCAGTCATTATGACTGTGGCGCTGTCACTTCAGAGCCATCTACCTCCTGATGTGAGGGAGAAAGGCTGGAGAAGCCACGGGAACCTCTGCGAGGCATGGGGTTGGGTTTTGAGGATGTTGCTTGTTTGTTTTGCAGGGGGGTTAAGGGGGATGTTTTCACCTTTACTTTCCAGGAACCAAAGCCTTGAGGCAGAGGGTGGCACATTTAAATAAAAGATTGTCTCCTGACTTAATCAGGCCACAGGAAAGGTGGGGAATGGATCTCCGGAGCAAGGATGGCCCACGGCAGGGAGATGGGGAACCTGTATCACCGCCACCCTGAGGGAAGAGAAACTCATTTTCCTGAGATCTTTCTAAACCCAACCCAGGCTTTTCCCCCAGGGATACAGCCCGTATTTTCCACTTATTTCCAAACCCAAGAACATCCAAGAAGCACCTATTGTATGCAGAGAACTCTAAGGAGGCCCTGGAGTGGTGAATCAGAAGCTCAGCCTCAGCCTTGCAGTGAGGTTTTCAAGAGCAAACAATTGCTCATGGCAGGACAGGAGGAGGCCCCAGAAAAGCCTCAGAGGAGTGAGAGTCAAGCCAGCTCCTGTCCAGAGAACTACCCAGCACCTTTGTGGGGTGGGAGTCAATCTCCCAGAAAACATCTCCAGGCGCTTTGCAAAAACCGTCCTATCTAGCACAGCACCACGTGGCCCTCCCTCCCTGCTGCAGGGAAGACAGGAGCCCCCGCAGAGCCCCTCACCTGCTCAGAGCTCTCTTTCTGTGAGGGTCAGGTAAGGGCAGTGACCAGACAGAGAACAAAAGGCAGTGAATGACAAAAAGCTGAGCTGAGGAAGAGGCTCCCAGCTCTGACTGTTCCAGCCCAGCTGCTGCTGGCTGCCTCCTCCAGTGATCTCAGGCAGCTCCCAGAAATGGGTCCGTTCTCTGCTCAGAAGGCAACGGTCCAGCCCGAAGTCAATGACCAGCCACTAGGGCAGGCTGGCTCCCTCGTGTGTACTTTGTAAATAGCTGGGCTTCCTAAGGGGGGACCTCACTAGATTTAGCTCAGATTTACGGAGGAAGACCCCCACCCTGCTGAGGTCACAAAACACAATGAAAAATAAACATATGACCACATGGCCATGCCCCAAGTCTACTCTGGTCACACTCCTGAGAGCCAACGCGGGAAATCCAGTGGCCGACTGTGACAGAGGACTCTGACTTGTAGGTCACAAGCACCTGTTCACCAGAAGGTCAGGACTGCTGAGGGTTTGCCCACCAAAGCACCACACTTAGAAGGGGAATGAGAGGGGAAGAAAGAGAGAAAAACATGGGGCACCAGGAAAGTGCAGCAGAAAAAACAAAAAGCAACTAAAAATTATCCAGAGTCAGGAGTCGCAACCTTTGGCATCACGACTCAGAGGAAGCCCAAGCCCAGGCTCCTCTTGTTGTCTACACTGCCTATGAATAGTACCTGTCTGAGTCAGAGTGACCCGTGTGAATACGGGGATGCAGGGGTTTGGGGAGAGGTGGGAGGGGACTTGGCTTGTCACATGCAGCCATACAGCCAGAAGCCGTTCCCTCAACCAAGTCCTGGACAGAGCCACAGCAGTGGCTGGCTTGACCCTTCTTTAATCCCTAAAAGCTAAAAGGAGTGGGTAAGTACCAGCCTCTGTCCAGCCCGGGACCTCTGAGGAGAGCAGAAGCAATGGGAAGCTCTTTTGCGTGCCCTACACCCCAGGAGTGAATGGATGAGCTGGCCTGAGGGGCTTGCCAGCCTTGATCATCTCCATCAGCACCTCGAGGCTAGGAGTCTGGAGAAGAAGCTGCCATTCACCCTCCTCTCCTCTCCCCTCCCTACCTGGGGCTGTATATTGCACAAAACAACACCTAGAAGCCATTGGATCGTAGTCCCTCTGGGCTTCCAAGGAAGCCGAGGAGGCACTGAGTCAACAAGGAGATTTTTGGAGATGTGGAGGTTCCTGGAGGAGGGTGGGAGGAGATCAGAGGCGGCGGCCAGACATGCTTCTTCAGGGTTCCATGGCCATGCGTCCTCTGCAGTGTCCAGAGAGCTCAAGGAAAGGGAGAAGCCCCCTGGACAGGTCTAGATTTTCGAGCTAATCATCCCTCCAGCCCTCTGTGATCTGTATTCTGGAAACTGGGAAGAAAAAGAAGGGAGGGAGAGAGACATCAGCTTGATGCTAATCAGTGGGATCAAGGGGGAGTCATCCTCCTGATTTTACAAGAAGGGGTGGACCACCCACTGAGAACAAAGGCTTCTTGTGAAGTGCATCCGTGTGTCTGCTCACCCAGACCATCAGTCCTGCAGGGAGGGGTGTGGTGGATGCCACTGTCTCAAACTGACCAGTCACCCCTTCCTCTTTCCTTCTCTGCTAAGGCAGCAGCACAGCCCATAGTTTTCCCGGTGCCTCATGGGAATACAGGATGGTCAGCCAGCTTCTTCACCACATCCCTTTCTGACCCAACTCCCAAGACTGGCAAACTGAGACTGTCAGCCACAGAGAAGAGGTACGAGGAGGGGCCAAGTGTGCACAGCCTCCCGCAGACCAGGTGGCTTCTACTAATGCACTGCCTTGCTCTTCACAGCAACCTGATGGGGCTGGTACTACTGCCCATCATTGCCTCTGTACAAATGAGGAAAAAGACTCAAGAGGGACTTGCTCAGGGTCCCTCCGCAGGTCACGTGCAGGGGCAGGACTGAAGCCACAGCAGCTCGGGATTCTAAGCATCAACTTTCACATGAAGCCAAAACTCCACAGTCAAGCAGGCACCAAGAAACATGAATGTTTTGCCCTTGGCTTTTGTTCTGGAAGTTCAGTCCAGACCACAAGAAGCATGAATTGCTTCGTTTTCTCAACTCTACACCTGCCCCCCTGGAGCCCTCTGGTACCAGCTTTCACTTTCGGGGCTTCCCATGGACTCACCTTTGGGGCAGGTGCTGCCAAAGGCCGGGAGTGCTGAGGGCCAGCACCAGGGGTCCGCAGTGGGGATGCACCCCCTGGCCTGGGGAGGCTCCTGCGGCCTGGCACTGGGTTCGCCGGGAGTGCCTTCTGGGGCGGCCGAGGCCTGGAGAAGTCCTGGAGAGAAAGCAACAAGCCTCACTTGAAGGCCAGAGGCCTGTTTGAAAGAAAATATCCCTGCTATCTTACGGGTCAAAATCAGATAGGAAAAGGTTATATACTGTATGGTCCCCTTTAGAAAGAAACTGTATGTATAATGTGTTTATATTCTCAAGAGGAAGTCAGGAGAGCAAGCTGGCAGTATCTATTGAAAGGACAAATAACCAGTGATGATGAGCTTTTTTTCATCTGTTTGTTGGCTGCATAAATGTCTTCTTTTGAGAAGTGTCTGTTCATATCCTTCACCCACTTTTTGATAGGGTTGTTTGTTTCTTGTAAATCTGTTTAAGTTCTTTGTAGATTGGGGATATTAGCCCTTTGTCAGATGAATAGATGGCAAAAATTTTCTCCCATTCTCTAGGTTGTCTGTTCACTCTGATGATAGTTTCTCTTGCTGTGCAGAAGCTCTTTAGTTCAATCAGATCCCATTTGTCTATTTTGGCTTTTGTTGCCATTGCTTTTGGTGTTTTAGTCATGAAGTCTTTGCCCATGCCTATGTCCTCAATGGTATTGCCTAGGTTTTCTTCTAGGGTTTTTATGGTTTTAGGTATTACATTTAAGTCTTTAATCCATCTTGAATTAATTTTTGTATAAGATGAAAGGAATGGATCCAGTTTCAGCTTTCTGCATATGGCTAGCCAGTTTTCCCAGCATCATTATTAAATAGGGGGAGTCTAGAACTAGAAATACCATTTGATTCAGCAATCCCATTACTGGGTATATACCCAAAGGATTATAAATCATTCTACTATAAAGACACATGCACACGTATGTTTATTGTGGCATTATTCACAATAGCAAAGACTTGGAACCAACCCAAATGCCCATCAGTGATAAACTGGATAAAGAAAACGTAGCACATATACACCATGGAATACTATGCAGCCATAAAAAAGGATGAGTTCTGTCCTTTACAGGGACATGGATGATGCTGGAAACCATCATTCTCAGCAAAATAACACAAGAACAGAAAACCAAACACCACATGTTCTCACTCATAAGTGGGAGTTGAACATGAAATGAGAACACATGGACACAGGGAGGAGAACATTACACACCAGGGCCTGTTGGATGGTAGGGGGCTAGGGGAGTGATCACATTAGGAGAAATACCTAATGTAGATGGCGGATTGATGGGTGCAGTAAACCACCATGGCATGTGTATACCTATGTAACAAATCTGTTCCTTACAGCACTATTTGTAACAGCAAAGAAACCATAAATAAGCAAAATTTCATCAGCAGAAAAATAACTAAAATTATAAAGTGACAGATGACATAGCACTTAAAAAGAATGAAGTAGGTTGACAGGGGCTGGCGTGGGGAGATGTTCAAGAGTTGTCAGGTGGAACAAACAAGCTGGGGAGGATAGCTGACACAAAATAAGTCACCATGCTCACCACCTACTAGAAATGTCTATAAACAGAAAAAAAGGAAGGATACGGACCAAATTGAAAAGAGATTATGCTGGGATGGGGTGCAAGAGGGGAGGGATGTGGTCCAGGTGAACATTCCTTTTTTTTTTTTTTTTTTTTTTTTTTTTTGAGATGGAGTCTTGCTCTGTCCCCCGGGCTGGAGTGCAATGGCACAATCTCAGCTTACTGCAACCTCTGCCTCCCGAATTCAAACGATTCTCTTGCCTCAGCCTCCTGAGTAGTTGGGATTACAGGGGCCCACCACCATGCCTGGCTAATTTTTGTGTTTTTAGTAGAGATGGGGTTTCACCACGTTGGTCAGGCTGGTCTCGAACTCTGACCTTAGGTGATCTGCCTGCCTCAGCCTCCCAAAGTGCTGGGATTACAGGCATGAGCCACCATGCCCAGCCCTCGAACATTCCATTTTTTTTTTTTAACGAGAGCATGTATGTGTATTGCCTGTTTAGATTAAAACAAAATTTAAACAAAGAAGCAGCTACATTTTGTTCATGTTGGTTGTCTATGTGTGTGGCACATTTCATGGATTCTGTCCTTGCTGTTTACTATTACCTTCATGTTCTCACCATCTCCACAAGGCTTTGCCCTGACTACCTTATTTAAAATTACAACAGCCCCACCCTGACATTCCCTGACCTTTGTATCCTAACATATCTCTTCTTTTCTTTTCGTATCACTGCCCGCCTTCCAACATATATAATTTAGTTACTTATCAAGTTGAGTTTTACTTTCTGTCTCTCCATCCCCCTCTAGAGTTGAAGCAGGGTGGGGTCTCCATCTGTTTGGTTCACTGATACATCTTCGGCTTTCAGAACAGTGTGCCTAGCATACGGTAGGTGCTCAACATGTATTAATTGATCCATGTTTTTTTTTAGGGGGAAAGAATGATGGTGCCACCCGCAGGCCCCCAAGCTGTTGGGGTTTAAGGGGAAGCCAACTGCATAGATGGGCGTTCCAGTGCCTGCTCTCCTTGACTTCCTTCCCTTCTCGAGAGGGTTACTACCACATATCAAAGTGGACAAAAGGCAAGCATGTAGAGAGGCCAGGAATAACACAAAGAGCCGAGATTTTCCCCAAGAAGCTTCACGGCATCAGAAAGGAAAGCAAATTCTTAGGGCCAAGAAGCCATGTTCTTCAGCTCCACGTAGAAGGACAATGCAACCTGCCCCCTTCACCACCACTTTCCCCAGCCCAGAATAGCTGCCAAGTTGCAGTGGTTGCTGGAAGCCAGGATAGAGACCTTCTGGGGCAGATGACAGCTGGGTGCAGATGTCAGGTTGCAACTGGTAAAGGCTGTGCTCCCAAGGAGCTGTGCCAATGAGCCACTGAGGGGCTGGTGTTTGGGCAGGAGCCTCATCAGCATGTCAGCGCTGGGCCTCCCAGCACAGCAACCAGCCAGAGGCCACATCTGTGATGATCCGACTCAGCCCTACCAGGGCCCTCGCCCCGCACTGTTTTCCTTTTTCTAAAGCAGTAACAGTCCCTCGGCTATTCTGGCCCACGCTCCCTTCCACCACAAGGGACGGCATCTCACTCGATTAGATTGCACAAGCCTGACACGGGGCATCATCCCCTGCCAAGCCTTGTTTGCAATGGATCCTCAAGTCCTGTCTATTTTCTCTTCTGCACATTTCTTATCAGCTTCACTCCATCAGCCCTGCCTACTCCCTGCTCCGAGCTTTTACCATCTTTCTTCAGGACAACCTTTCAATCTTCTAACTAGGACACCCATTTGCTTCTAGAGTGACTTTCATTTTTTAAAACTATTTTAAAAATTCAAATATAATATACACAGAAGAAGGTGAACAAATCATAAATATACAACTAGATGAATTATCACAACGTGAATACACCAAGTAATCCTCATGCAGGTCAAACAGTAGATTAACAGCTTCAGAAGCATCTATGGGCCCCTTGCAGGAACTACACCTCCCTCCTGCCTAAAGATATCCCAAACAGCGATCAATCCTTGTCAATAGAGAATTGCATCATGTCACCACTGTCCTCTTTCTATGGAATACAGACCAAAGTCCTGACCAAGGCCATGTGGCCTAGGCATAGTTGGGCTCCTCCTGGCTTTCCAGCCTCATCTCATAGCTCCTTGGGCCCCAAGAACACAAAACTTTAAGTTCCTTCAACCCGCAGGGCCCTCTCCCATGACAGAGCCTCCCTACTAGTGGGTCCTGGGACCAGGAAAGCTCCTTCGTCACTTGCCCTCACAGCCTGGTTAAGTCCTGTTCCTCCTTCATGTCTCAGCTCAAATGTCACCTCCTCAGGGAAACCTTCCTGGATTTCCCAGACTAGGTCAAATCCCCTTGTTACTCTTCTGAGCACCCTGAGCCTCTCCTTCTCAGCACGTATCGCTGTTGCAGTGACACGTATCCTGCAGTCGCTGTCCCAGCAGAATGCGAGCTCCTGGAGGCAAAGCTGCCATCTGCCTTCCTCGTCATCCCCTGGCCCAGAGTGCAGGTGCATAAGCCGGTTGAGAATAGCAGAACTGAAGAAGTGCTGAGGTTTCATCCATCACTTCTCCAGGGCGTCCATGTCCCCCAGCTAGGAAGTGGGGAATCTCTGATGGCAGACTGGAGACTGTGAGTGGCCCCAGGGCAGGAGGCTGTCTCGCTCAGCTGGGTGAGACCTGGGTTCAAGTCCTAGCTCCTCCACTCACAACTGCGCAATGTCGGGCAAGTCCCTTCAACCCCGTGAGGCCCGGCAACCTCCAAGAGAAATGAGGGCTGCGGCAACTCCCTTCTTGGAATGGCTGTGAGAAGGCAGGTGGCAGCCCAATGTCATCACAGCAACCCCCACTCGGAGCAGCTGCCTCCCACTGTTCGCTTGTAGAGAGACCCCCAACTGGGCCCTGGGGCCCAGGAGAAGCTGTACTCGGGAGCTAGCTGTGTTCTGGGGCACCTGCCACTGGCTGGGCAGCTTCCTGCACCCGGGACTCCTGCCAGCAGCCCCAGAAACGCAGGCGCAGGGTACACGCAGCCTCCACCACTTAACACACAGCTGGGTCCCCACTGTCCTTGACCCCTCCTGACCTAGGGCTCAGCACCTCGGGGTGACAGGGGTGAGGCTGGCCCCGTGTTCTCTGAACACGCCTCTAGTGTGGGTTTTTCGGAACAATAGTCTGAGTGGACTGCTAGTCCGACCCACTCCCTCCTCCCTCCGCCGGCACCCCTGCTCTCCCGTAACCCCAAGTCTCTACACGCCTGCTTTCTCCCTTTCTTTCATCTCTCTGTTAGGGACTGAACTGTGCACTCATCACTTAAAAAAAAAAATCATATGCTGAACCCCTAACCCTGAGTACCTCAGAATGTGGCCGTATTTAGAGATAAGGTCTTTAAAAAGGTGATTAGGGTAGAATGAGGCCACCTAATCCAATCTGGTGTTCTCATAAGAAGAGGACAGTTGGCCACGCAGAGACACCAGGGAGGCAGGAGTGCATAGGAAAGGCCACGTGAGAACTCAGCAAGAGGGCGGCCACCTGCAAGCCACTGAGAGACGCTTCAGAAGTCAACCCTGCCAGCACCTTGACCTTGGACTCCTAGCCTCCAGAACTGTGAGAAAATAGGTGTCTGTTTTGAAGTCAGCCAGTGTGCAGTACTCTGTTAGAGCACCCCCAGCACACGACTACACTCTCCACCTCTCCTCTCTCCACTCCTCCCCTCTCTTGCTTTTTTCCTTTCTTCCTTCCCTCTCTCTCCTTGTCAATCTTCCCTCTCTCTTTCTGCACGGATTTCTCCATTCTACCGCGGCCCCACACAAAAGGAAGGGGAGAGCAGCTGTTTCACAGCAGAGAAACAGAATGGATGCCCTCAGCTCTCCCAAGCTGTCCCACTGCCACACATCCTAAGGACCCTCCAAAGCCTGCAGCCAACCCCAGAGTCCTTAGGGTCAGAGACAGCTTGGGTTGCATGGACCCCTCTGGACCACACCCGAGGAAAGGAAAGCAGTCTCAGTTGAGAGGTCACCCCCAAAACACACAGGCCAGTTCCGGAAGGCAACCCGCCCAGCCGCCACCCAGGAAACACCTGTGTCTGCACGGGGGGATCTCCTGCAGAAGGTGTGGTCGGAGCCATCAGAGCACACACACGCAGTGGGAACAGGCTGCTGGGCAGGCTCTGCTTCCATGAGCACCAGGCCTGGGGGCAGAGAATCTGGACCCCACTCTCACCTCCCAGAGGCACCTGCCCCTTGGGATGGGCAAGGCATCAGGGCACATCCCTGGGTAAGACTTTCCAATCAGTAGAAGGTACCAACAGGTACAATTTGGTGGGAAGTGTACTCTGGTGAGAAAAATACAGTCCCATCAGCCTCAGACTTGAGGAATCAGAGTAGGCTTCCCGGGAGAAGCGGCATCTAGGAGCAGATCTGAGGACGAGCAGGAGCTGGCCCCGCCAAGGCAGAAGGAGTGTATCAGGCAGAACAAGCAGCATTGGCAAAGACCTAGCAGGCAGATGAGCATGGGGAACTGACAGAAGTTCATTTGGGGTGGAAGGTGGGTAGTGGCTTGTCATAAAATAGGCCAATCCGGGAGAAAATGTCACGTGGTTTAGGAGCTGCCTGGAGAGTCTGTTTCCCCACGTTAATTGCTCTAACCCGCTGTGCGCCCCCCGTATTGACCGAATTGCAGAAAAGGCAGTCAGCTCATGACCCCACAAGTTTCACCTTCCCCACCTTTGCCATTACCCAGTGAAAGTGGCCTTAAAAGCAATGTTCCCAGCCCAAGGCTGCTGACAATCCACTTACCTGGGAAAGGATGCAGTTTGGTGCGGGGGGAATTGGCCGGCTTGGAGGAGGCCTCCTGGATGACTCCGTCCTCTCTATTTGAGACCCGGGCCCTGGGGAGTTCCTGGCGGCTCTGCTCAGGTGTGCTGGCAGTGGTGCAGGTGGGGACCCACCACGCAGATAATCTGGGGGGGGCCGGGGAGGAGGCTGGGAGGGCTTCCGCAGGATTTCAGGAGTGTTGATTACCTGTATGCACAAGTCAAGGAACACCTGAGACAAGAAATCACTCGGGCTGCCCTTGTGTGTCTCTTTGAGATAAACCAGAGCCCAAAGGGAGAACAGACACACCCATCTATCAACCGCCCGAGGATCCCAGAGGTCAGATGCAACCTTTAAAGTCATTAGGGGAAGTCAGAACCAAATAACATGTCTCTCCAGCCAATAAAAGGGCTTTTATTACCAATCCATGGGCCCATAGAGGCTCTTAGAAAAATACAGCATGACCGTGAGGGATAAAGGAAAAGTAGCCAAGTTCAGTGGTGCAAAGCTCTTACCTTTCGCTTGCCCTGGGGCGTCTGCAGCTTGAAAGTTGGGTTGGCATGACCAGTCCCGCTGTTCTGAGACACCCTGAAGGGACAACTAGAAACAAGAAATGGGGGAGGAGAAGAAAGGGGCAGATGTTCAGCAGGGGACAGTGGCTGAGTTCCCTTTGACGCAAGCAGGGCCAGCAAGCAGCTAAATCTTCCCCAAGTCTGCTCTGGAGGGAGTGGGATTGGTCTTCTCAAACCACATCTTCCTAAGTAGGGAAACGTGTGGCCAATGGAGAACTCTCAAGGAAACAGAGTTGGCCTTATACAAAGCAGAGCTCTCTCCACACCTTCTCTTCACCCTTTTAAGATCCTTCCCCTCTGAGGAGACACAAGGGTGTCACAAGCCATCAACCAATCCCAATCAGGCACAGACCCACAGACCCTAGGACTTAAAATCCCCTCCAGAACAAGCATTATTTAATAGGTGATTCAGAGACTGTACATCTTCCATATCCAAAATAATAAATCACTTTTTAAATGGACACCAAAAGCGAGCAGGAGTAGCTATTCTTATATCAGATGAAACAAACTTTAAAGCAACAGTGGTTAAAAAGACAAAGAGGGGGCCAGGCATGGTGGCTCACGCCTGTAATCCCAGCACTTTAGGAGGCCGAAGCGGGCAGATCACCTGAGGTCAGGAGTTTGAGACCAGCCTGGCCAACATGGTGAAACCCCATCTCTACTAAAATACAAAAAATTAGCTGGGTATGGTGGCGCGCACCTCTAGTCTCAGCTACTCAAGAGGCTGAGGCAGGAGAATCGCTTGAACCCAGGAGACAGAGGTTGCAGTGAACCAAGATTGCGCCACTGCATTCCAGCCTGGGCAACAAGAGCGAAACTTCATCTCGAAAATAAATAAATAAAATAACATGGGGAACAAATCAAGTAGATAAAGATGGCAAATAGATTTTATTTTATATTTCAGCTTGATTTGGTTGGGGATATTCTGCTGAGAAGAACTCAGGAGTGATGACCAGAATCAGTAGAGTACTTATAATAAGATCAACTAGGAATGCCTGTCACAGTCACAGCAGGGGAGAGGGCAGCGTGTTCCTTGCATTTGTCTTCCCTGAATTAGACCCACTGTCACCAACACTTTTGCTAAGTACCATTTATGGAGACCTTTGTGACCCATAAATTGACCCTGAGTCCTCCATGGAACCCTGTCATACCAGAACTGTTGCCTCAGCTTGGAAGGGAGAGCTGAGGGCTTGAGTTGGCCTAGTTTGTTGTTCTGTCTGCAGCAGTAGTACATCAGCATGAGGACCGCCAGCACGAAGATGGCCACCAACACTCCAGCTACCACAGGACCCACACCTTCCAGAAACAGAACCCAAGTGGGAGATTTAGAAGCTGTCAGGGCTACAGCAGATTTCAAAATAAGTATTCCTGCTTCTTCTTCAGGCATTTGATTTGCATTTAATTTGTATTACTTACTTTAACTTATAAATTATAATTAAAAGCACACATTATGGGCCAGGCACAGTGGCTCACGCCTGTAATCCCAGCACTTTGGGAGGCCATGGTGAGCGAATCACAAAGTCAAGAGGTCAAGACCATCCTGGCCAACATGGTGAAACCTCATCTCTACTAAAAATACAAAAATTAGCTGGGCGTGGTGGCACTCGCTTGTAGTCCCAGCTACTCAGGAGGCTGAGGCAAGAGAATCGCTTGAACCTGGGAGGCGGAGGTTGCAGTGAGCAGAGATTGTGCCACTGCACTCCAGCTGGCAACAGAGTGAGACTCCGTCTCAAAAAAAAACCACACACATTATGTACCACTGGGAAATCACTAATGTTAGCTCAAAGAGCCAAGTCAACTTGTTTTGCACAGACTCTACAGTACAAAGCTTCTATAGCCACTTCTACTTAATTGAAGAGGTCCCTTTTCAGGCAAGCAGTTCAAGCTCTGTTACAATTTGCCACTAGTTTTTAGCCTGAATCATGATTTTCCTGAACACAAAGGAACCAACACAAAATACAAAAAGACTTGGCCAGGCGTGCTGGCTCATGCTTTGAGAGCTTTGAGAGGCTGAGGTGGGCAGATCACTTGAGGTCAGGTGTTCGAGACCAGCCTGGCCAACATTGTGAAATCCTGTCTCTACTAAAAATACAAAAATTATCCAGATGTGGTGGCAGGCACCTGTAATCCCAGCTACTCAGGTGGCTGAAGCAGAAGAATCGCTTGAACCCGGGAGGCGGAGGTTGCAGTGAGTCGTGATCACACCACTGTACTCCAGCCAGGGTGACAGAGCAAGACTCCCGAGTAGCTGGGACTACAGGCGCCCGCCACCACACCTGACTAATTTTTTGTATTTTTAGTAGAGACAGGGTTTCACGTGTTAGCCAGGATGGTCTCGATCTCCTAACCTTGTGATCCACCTGCCTCAGCCTCCCAAAGTGCTGGGATTATAGGCATGAGCTACCGCGCCCTACCCAAAAAAAAAAAAAAAAAAAAAAGAACAAAGAAGCAAAAAGACTCAGACAGATTTAAGACTAGAACTCTCACCCATAATCCATAACTTAACATTTGGTTTCATCAAAACTACCCCAATATTCTCTCAAGTGGTTAATGTAAATATACAGAATATATTTGTACTAACAAAATACTGCTTTTATCAGTTTTACATATTGGGATTTCTTCCTTGAAAGATTTTGGTGCTTTTTTTTTTTAAGTTCTTTGTTATTATTATTTTTTTAAATCTTTAGAAACCACAGTGCTAGAATCCTTGAGAGATCCACTAAAATACTACAAAACTTTTCTGAGAGTCTGGTTCCCCATTTTAACTTGTGTCCATTAGAGGAAATGTAAACTACCATAATGTGTGCCAGGTTCATGATGATTTTTAAGTGCCCAAAAAGAAATATTCACCACGTTCCCTAAAAAGAATGGGAACATTCAATGACCTACAGTCTCTCTTACTCTCACTCTACTAAGCAGACTCCCCCTCCTCAGTAGAAACGATGGGAGAAGAGAGACTGAACCGTGACCCCACACCACACTACGGGCAGTCGCTCCTCTCTCTTGGTCTCTCTTTATCCTGATTTCCTCTCTGCAAAATCAGGACAATGAAGCTGACTCAGTGTGGATGCTCTGCAACATGCCACCTGCCCCTGAAACCCGCTCTTCTCACAAAAGCGGGCAGTGGCCCCAGCAGGGCTGGCACTCACTCTCAGGGGGCATGGGCCCACTGTCGATGCTGCCCCCGTGCCCCGGTGTGTTGCAGAAGGGCGGGGCCCAGCCCGGCAGGCAGTGGCAATTCTGGTTGTTGTTACAGACCTGGAGTGAAGAAAGGGTAGAGGCATCAGCACCCCAGAGAGCATCACCACCCACAGGGCCTGCCCTCATGACGTCCCCATGACACAAAGAAGCCAGAACCCAGCACGCACCCCATGGCCATTGCACTTCTTCCCACAGCCTTCAGTTTCAAAGAAGGAGGTGTTCCTGCACTGCCCCTCGAAGCAAATCTGCACAGGGAGAAAATAGAATGATCAGTGCAGTGGGAGGTACGCTGGTTGGGAGTTAGGAGGCAAGATTTTGCACTTGGAACATATGAGGACCCATGGCCCGGCCTGGTGGCTCACGCCCGTAATCCCAGCACTTTGGGAGGCCAAGGTGGGTGGATCACCTGTGGTCAGGAGTTCGAGACCAGACTGGCCAACATGGTGAAACTCTGTCTCTACTAAAAATACAAAAATCAGCTAGGCCTGGTGGCCTGTGCCTGTAATCCCAGCTACTCGGGAGGCTGAGGCAGGAGAATTGCTTGAGTCCAGGAGACAGAGGTTGCAGTGAGCTGAGATTGTACCACTGCACTCCAGCCTGGGTGACATAGCAAGACTCCATCTCAAAAAAAAAAAAAAAAAAAATTATGAGGACCCAAAAAGGCAGCCCACTTCAGGTAACTATCAAAGTGAAAAATGGAAAACAGCCCACAAACGCTAAGGACAGGACAATAGTCAGCTAAATTCTGCTATTACTTTTGTGATTAGGGAGAAAACAAATACATTGTTAAAGTATCACATTTAACAATATAATATTATAGGACTATTATGTTGATTATGTTAATTACTTGTCATTAATATGTATCAATTTTAACATTATGTTTAAAAATAATGATGGTGACAGTATTCTGTGCCAGGTGCTATGCTAAATGCTTCATGTTTTTCATAGTTTCATTATCAGAATCGACTCTACGGGATAGTTGCTATCATTTTGCTCAGGCTTCCCTAACTCCTAGTCCATTTTTAATTCCCATGATAATTAGCGATGAGAATGAAAGTGGCACTAGCTAGGTGACCTAAGTGCTTTACCGGGATGATTTTCTTTAATCCTTCTGACAATTCTCTGGGGTGGGCGCCTGCTGTCGCTATACACGCTTCATGAAGGGAGCCACCGAGGCTCAGAGGTTGGGGAGGTGGCATCTGAGCCCAGGCATCCTTCCCTCAAAGCTCACTTCTCAATCACTCTGCTCTGCAGCCGGCTCCTAGGTGAGCTGGGGGAAGGGACTCACATGGTTGTAGCCACACTTGGTTCCGGTCATCACCAGCCCTGGGTCCAGCATATCACCCTCCTCCTCAGGACCTCGGTAGACGTGGGTGCCCCGGCACTGGATCTGCCTCCCATTCATGATGATAGTGGTGTCGATGGGCACCGCGTTGGACTCCAGGGGCCGGGCCTCGGAGCTCTGACACTGGATCTTCCCACACTTCGCATCTCTGGGCACAAGAGACAGAGAGGGAAGGAGGTGGAATCAGAGCAGAGGAAAAGCTGGAGCACCAGAGAGCTTCAGCCTTTCCTGACCAAGACAGCGGGCTTGTGTGGGGTGGGGCAAAGGTTTAGGGCAGTCATGTGCTTTGGAGACTCACCAGGAGAGACTCCATGTGGACTGACACCAAGGGAAGAGAACAGGCTCCTTGACCCTGAGCAAATCCAGACCAGAGAACTGGCCTCGAAAAGTCCTTAACTCCAAGAACAGCCACCTGAGCTGAGCAATCTTTCCCTTTTTGCTCCTTATACCGCCATCCACCCAGGAGCTCCAGCCAGAAATCTGGGGTCATCTCCAATTCCCCATTCTCCCTCAGTCCTGGGCTCAAGCCATTTTCAAACCCTATCCATCTTCCCTCCTATAGATCTACCTTAATTCACACTGCCCCACTCCCCTTACCTGGTCTGCAGAAGACTGATTTCCCTGCCTCCAGTCTGCCCCATAGGAGTCGAATTTCCACACTGCTCTCAAGCTAAAGTCCAAACTCCCCTAGCCATGCATTTGAGGCTTTTCATGACCTGGTCCATGCTAAACTATCCAGGCTAATTTCTCAGCAGACCTTCTCCTTCGCATCCCAACATTATACTTTAACTGTATCAAACTGTTCTCAATTCTTTCAACTGCCAGTTTTTCTCCATTCATCTCTCTTCCTGGATCACTCTCCTATGCACCAGTACCACTCTCCACCCTGTTCACCTAGGTAACTGCTCCAGATCTCAGTGTAGGTATAACTTCCTTTGGGAAACCACTCTGACACACTAAGATGGGTTGGATGGCTCTCTCCACACTCCCATTATCATACTGTATTGTTAATTACAAGTTCCATGCACTCAGCACTGTATCTTGCACATGGTAAATCTTCGATAGATAGTAGATAGTTGGTAAATCTTCAATAGATACTAGATGGATAGATGGATGGATGGATGGATGGATGGATAGATGGATGGATGGATGGGTAGACAGATGAGTGGATGGTTGGTTGGAATGAATGATGAATAAACGAATGAATTAGTGAATTAATGAATGAGGAGTTATTCAAATTAGGGCACGATTAGAATTTTGCAGAAATGACCCAAAAGGGCTGATTACCTGCCCTACTGTAAGATGGTCCCCAAAGGAAGCCTGATCAGCTTTCTAGGAAGCATTGCCACCCACACCCTCCTCTGACTTCCTTAGAGATGAATAGTGCACTGTCAAACAGGGGGCCGAGAAAAGATGACTGACTTCAACTGATTGACGTAAAGGTGCAGCTCTGGGGCCAGTCACGCTGCTAAGCTGGGCAGCAGTGAGGACAGAGTAGAAACTGCTTGTTCATCCTCATTTCATGGGGCCTGCCCTTTGGTCATCACCTTGTGTTGCACTTCCTGTGTTCACCATTCATGTCCTTTCCACAGTTTCCAAAGGTGTCTCCTGCCACATTCACCTTCTCGAAGCAGAGGTCAGGGGCAGGTCGGGCTCCTGGGTGGGCAAGCAACATCTGTCAGTATATTCGTCTGTCAGAAGTCCCCAAGAGCAAAGGTATCTTTGGTAAAGTAGTGAAGTTAAGAATATTTTCTAGGAGGGAATATTCAGCCTCTTCTTCCTGTTCCCCCCACCCCAGGTTATTCCATCCCCATATTCTCATCAAGATCTACTCAGAGAATAATGTTTTATATAAATTCTTTTTTTTTTTCAGATGAATTCTCACTCTGTCACCTAAGTTGGAATGCAGTGGCACAATCACGGCTCATTGCATCCTCTGCCTCTTGGGTTCAAGCAATTCTCTGCCTCAGCCTCCTGAGTAGCTGGGATTACAAGCACCTGCCACCACGACTGGCTAATTTTTGTATTTATTTATTTATTTTTTTTTTGTAGAAATGGGGTTTCACCATCTTGGCCAGGCTGGTCTTGAACTCCTGACCTCGTGATTCCCCTGCCTCGGCCTCCCAAAGTGCTGGGATTACAGGCGTGAGCCACCACACCTGGCCTGTTTTATATGAATTCTTCCTACCTTACTGAGGATTTATATTTGTGTGTGGGGAGGATTGCATGCTAAGCCTGCTCTCTAATGAAGAAGCCATGTTCCATTTCAAGATTTTAAAAAATAGGTCAAACATGCATAATATTGTAAAGATATACATATGGCTTGGAAAATTTTTCTTGTAGTCATCTAGTTCCTACTTCTCTACATCCTGGAGGAATAGCACTTATTAACAGTATATTTTCTAAAGAGACTTACATCTCTAATTTCTATATCTCCTAGGTATAATTCTGTGTGTATCTTCTAGAGATAATTTATCTAATAAAGAATGGAAGCATTTTCTTTTTTTTTTTTTTTTTGAGACAGAGTCTCACTCTGTCGCCCAGGCTGGAGTGCAGTGGCACGATCTTAGCTCACTGCAACCTCTGCCTCCCAGGTTCAAGTGATTCTCCTATCTTAGCCTCTCGAGTAGCTGGGATTACAGGTGTCCACCACCACACCTGGCTAATTTTTGTATTTTTAGCAGTTACAGGGTTTCACCATGTTGGCCAGGCTGGTCTTGAACTCCTGACCTCAGGTGATCCACCTGCCTCGGCCTCCCAAAGTACTGGGATTATAGGCAAGAGCCACTGTCCCCGGCCTTTTTTTTTTTTTTTTTTTTTTTTGAGATGGTACGTCACTCTGTCACTTGGGCTGGAGTCCTAGAGTGGAGTGGCTCACTGCAGCCTCAAACTCCTGGGCTCAAACCATCCTCCCACCTCAGCCTCCTGAGTAGCTGGGATTACAGGTGCCAGCCACCAAATCTGGCTTGAAAGCAGATTTTGTTCACTGTTCTACACCTTGCAATTTCCACTTTGTTTTTTGTGGAAGATGATTTTATTCAGTAAATATGGGCCTGCCTCCTTATTTAGCCATAAAGCATTGCATTATATGAATGTACCATAATTAATTTAATTGGTCCCTACTGAAAGACATATAGGTTGTTGTTGCTATGGCTAACAATGGTGCAGTAAACATCATAGTAAATATATCCTCACATACATGTGCAAGTGTTAGCTGCATTTCTAAGTATATCTCCGAATTGCTTTCCATAGTGGTTGTATCTACCTGTTTCTTCACACCCTCCACAACGCTCCATCATTATTATTGTTATTACATCATTATCTTAACTTCAGTCTTTGCAATCTGATATATGAAAAATCTCACCTCATCATAATTATACTTTGCTTTCCCTCAGTATGACTGAGGTTAAACGTCTTTTCATAGCTTTAAGGGCCGTTTGCATTTGCTTCTCTGTCTCCATCCTCTGCTCATTTTGCTTTTGGATTACTCTTATTCGTTTGTCCACTCTGAGAAATAAAAGCATCCAGGTTCCAGGAAGGAACACTGTCCTCTGGTTCTCCTTGAACATCTACCCTGAGTCAAGGGGATGAAAGAGGCAGTATCTAGAGGCGCCATTTGAAGCCAAGATTCCAAACTACCCTGAGGGCCAGGGGAGCTGGCTGGGAAGTGGCGGGCTGGGGAGAGCCATTCTCCCCAGGAGAGCCTTACCGGGTCCCCACAGCTGCTGGCACTGCTCCTGGTAGGTGAGGCACATGCCGTTGTAGCAGTAGGCCTGGCCGCCCTCACAGGGGGTACCATCCATCTGGTAGAAGTTGGTGGGGCAGTGGGGAGACTTGCCCGTACAGAACTCCGGGAGGTCACACTGCCGGGCCTGCTCGCGGCACAGGGTCCCAGGAGCCAGCAGCTGAGCCAAGGAACGAGAAGAAAACACAATCAATCTCCTCCCCATCCTCAACCCTATTGCCCAAGGGCTCATAAGGATCACTCTCATAGAACAGAATTTTCCATTACCATGATTTTACAGCACTTTTTACATGACCTCATTAGCCCAAACCATCTTCAGCCTTCTCATGTGAATACTGACAGAATTTCAAGGTGTTTTCACAAATGCTAACTCACTTTCTCTTCATGGAAGCCTTAAGAAGGAAGCAAGAAACAATACCTATACAATAATTTACAGTTTCCTACACGCTTTAGTAATAGCAGCTACTTTTCTGCAGCTCCCACGTAAGTATCCAGTACAAATATGACTTCATTTAGTTTTCATGACAGTCCTGTGTAATATAATTATCCCTTCTGCAGAAGATAAAATCTGTAGGCTTAAAGAGGTTACATGATGCATCCAAAGACTCATAGTAAGTGGCAGAGGAGCCAGGCCCACTAACACACACACACATACACACACACACACACACACACACCCCTAGCATTCACATAACACCGGAGTTTACAAAGCACCTCAGCAATAATCCGTCCCCACTGTGGAACCAGGCACTGGGCTGACTGTGTGACATACATGTATCTCGTGGGAGCCTCACAGTTTCCATGGGATAGATACTGCTATTTGCCCCACTTTGCAGATGAAAAGTTGATCAACAGCACACCTGGGGCAACGGGCGAAGAGTCTTACAGCGTCCCTGGGTAGTCGGTGTTACTAATACCCTTCCCATTTTACAAATAAAGAACCTAGGCTCAGAGAGGTAATAGGTTGCCCCAAGTCACACAGCCAGGGTTTGAAGTCAGTCTCGGACACCAGGGAATCCTTTCTGAGGCTCAAACTGAAATTCTTGTGTGGAATGAAGGGGTCCACTCCATGCCTATGCTTAGGTCTTGGGCCAAAACTGGAAGAACTTGACCCAGCACAGCCTCCCTGGGGGATGCACAGCCAAACCAGAGGCCATGCAAATTCCGAGAGCCAGGCAAGGAAACCTGTGACGGAGAACAGACCCCCTCCCCTGCTCCTGGGCCACTCCTCCCACCCACAGGGTCCTCCCAGGAGAGAAGGCAGACAGGCTTCTCCACTGGCCACTCTCAGGCTGAGACGGAGCCAGCCGAGCAGCATGCTGAGAGTGGATGCCCCGTTGCAAGTGTGGGCAGGGTGGTGTATGCAGGAGGAGGCTGCAGGACACACCTCTGCCACCCAGAGGCAGGTGGAGACAAAGAGGACCCGCCCCAGAGCCAGCCTGCCTGGGCACAAATCCCCGTTCCTTAACCAGCAGGGGGGCCTTGGGCACCTGCTGTGTGACCTGTGTGTGCTCACTCACCCACAACTCAGGATAATAACCCACTCATGGGTGATTCAACATGAGTTAGAATGAAGTACGTGAATGGTATCTGGCCCCTAACGAGTACTCAGCAAGTGCTGGACAGAAGCCGAGGCCCACAGTTCCTGCCTAAAATGTTGGGGCCAGATGCGGTTCAGCCTTTTCAGATTTAGAAAGCAGATATTGTAATGCATAGGTACATATGTACGTGTGTGTACATATATAATTACACGTGTGTGTGTATATATATGGATATGAATAATTACATATGTCTGCATATATAACTACATATGTATATTACACAACCCCCCGGCAAGGCCGGGGATAACACCTTCTGATCAAACATATTAATATTTCTATAATGCAATATAAATATTCACTTTAGGAGTGACTTTTTTAAAAAAAGACTACAATTCGTCTCATGTCAATTCAGGTCAAGTTTTGCCACCAAATGTGTTTACATTTTTTTTTCCAGCTTTTAGAACTCTCTTAACTTCAGAATTGTGCAAGAGAGATTGTGGTTCTACAGTAACACTAGCAGTAATAGACGATTTATCTCCCACATCAGTATTAGGAATGTGGGCACCAGAGTCAGGGAAAGCTGGATTCAGTCCCTTCCTGACTGCCTGATTCCAGATAAACCTCTTATCCCCTATAAGCCCTAGTTTCCACATCTTAAAATGAGGATAATCGCATCTATTTTATGGGGTTTTTGTGAGGAGAGAATGAGATAAGGCACATAAAATTCTCAGCACAGTGCCTGGCATCTACTGAGAGGTTCATCAATGTCAATACCAATTATGATAATTATTATTGTTTATGAGCTCAGTAAAATCAAGTCCACTCTCTCCGGACGCTTCTTTGAAAAAGAAAAAAAACTACCATTTCCCAAGAGGCGCCACCCTCCTCTGGGATGGTCTGAATTCATGAGGCCCAGTATAGGAACAGTAAATTTTATTCAAGGTGCCTTTCCTGCTCCATGTTTCTGAAACTCTGTTGCCATCACTCCCCCAGGATGGAGGCAAATCCCAGCCAGCCACCCCAGCAGAGCAGTCCTGGTGTCTCACTGCCAGGCCAGGGCCCAAGGCACGGAGGAAAGGGCCACTTACCTTACACTGGTGGCAGCAGGAGCCATGAGCACACTCCGCCCCTGGCCTCAGGGTGCAATTAGAGGCATTGCAGCAGGGGTTGTTACATTCCTGGGGAGGCAGTGGGGTGGATGTGAGTTGGGGAGGGCCTTCACCACCCCCAACATTTTCCCCACTCTTGCCCACACACCCCTGGAACCCCAGCTCTCTAGCAACTCTCTCTCTGTTTTTTTTTTTGTTTTTTTTTTTTTGAGATGGAGTCTCACTCTGTCACCCAGGCTGCAGTGCAGTGATGCAATATATCTTGGCTCACTGCAACCTCTGCTTCCTGGGTTCAAGCGATTCTCCTGCCTCAGTCTCCGAAGTAACTGGGACCACAGGCGCACGCCACCATGCCTGGCTAATTTTTGTATTTTCAGTAGAGATTGGGTTTCGTCATGTTGGCCAGGCTGGTTTCAAACTCCTGACCTCAAGTGATCCGCCTGCCTCGGCCTCCCAAAGTGCTGGGATTATAGGCATGAGCCACCGCACCTGGCCTAGAAACTTTTGACCTCAAAAATCATGTGACAGTTTTGTCACTAAGCTAATGTGTACTTATCACAAGAACCATATATATGCACAATCATTAGTAACATGACTTGGACACAGCTACATCTTTTTTTGAGACAGTCTGCAACCTTCTCCTCCTGGGTTCAAGCAATTCTCATGCCACAGCCTCCCAAGTAGCAGGGACCACAGGCACACGCCACCATGCCCGGCTAGGACACAGCTACATTTTGAGTATGAATATTTTCCCAGGCATTTTCTACACACATACATATATATTTATACTTACCTTACAAAATCATAGTATCCACAGTGCTTTTTACTTAATATAACATGCATATTTCTCCCTGTAACCATGTATTCTTCTAAAATTGACTTTTTAGCATAGTACATGGAAATTTTAAGATTTGTTTTTCTAATCCCCAGTAGAATATCCAGACACCCCGTCTTTCATGGGTGCCCTCCTGCCTCCAACCCTCCTAGGCTTTCTTATCTCATGAAAAGGGGCTGCTGGTGCAAGAGGCTGCTGGAACAACCTCTCTGAATAGTTTATGTCAACTCCTGGGCCTGTTTCCTTAGACTTTTTTCTCCATCTGCTTCTCTTCCTAAGCCCTTCCTGGCCTGGACCTTTCTGGAACAGAAAGGCCCAAGCATTCCTTGCTCTCCTCTCTTGCTTCCTGCCCCCCGGCCTGAGATTTTTAAAAGATGATGAGGCGCTCCAGTGACCCCGAGTGTCCTCATCACACTCTTACAGTATTCACAGGCCAATCCATCAGCCACTGATGAAGAGTGTATGGGGCTCCACACATCTCTCCACCACAGCCTTATGAGGCAGCCTTGTCCGCATTCCACAGATGGGGACGCTGCAGCTCAGGCAAGTCCAGTAGCTGGCCGAGGGACACGCCTGCCGAATTCAAGTCAGGTCTGCCTGAGGCCTGCCTCATGTTTATCAGCCTTATACCCCTAACTGTCCAGGGCTCTAGCATATTGGAGAGCCACATCCCATCCCCTGACCACAGACACCTGTCCACCTGTTTCCCCTAAGAGAAGGAATAGAACACTTTCCTCCCATTAATCTCCCACCATGTTGGGCTCCAGGAAGACCTGTATTCCTGCCTTCCTAATGTATCATATTTCTTCCCACAAAGGCACACGTTCCCCTTCCACCTGATATGTGCCTTCCCTCCTGCGTGCCTCACTAACTCCTAATGCAGCCTTCAGATATGGGCTCCACGGTCACCTCCCACACAAGCAAGGAGGTTCCCCCTCACATTATACATGTTCAGAGCACTGTGTCATTTGTCTTCCTAGCACTTGCCATGGACTGCACGTATATTCCTTCGCAATTATTTCAATATGTGTTTCTCCCACTAATCTATCAGCTCCCCAAGGACAGGAACGATGTCATTTTTGCCATTCATCCTAACCCCAGGACCAGACACCGTAGCCCACACTCAGTGTGTCTGTAGAATGAGCAGCTGCTCAGAACCTAAGCCAACTGGCCACGCCCACTCTCAGGCCATTCCTCAACCCCAATGGGCCCTCCATGTTCCTACCACTCCCTTCTTTCTGATGGGTCTGGGTTGATCTCTCTGGGCTCATGGTGGTGGGGGTGGCATCCTTGACTAGTACTTATCCTATTCTGAAAGTGGCATGCTGGCATTAAAAAAAGAAAATCACATCATAGAGGTCACAGGCAGAGTGCGGTGGCTCACGCCTGTAATCCCAGTGCTTTGGGAGGCCGAGGCAGGTGGATCATCTGAGGTCAGGAGTTTGAGACCAGTCTGGCCAATGTAGCAAAACCGTGTCTCTACTAAAAGCACACACAAAAAAATTAACCAGGTGTGGTGGTGCACACCTGTATTCCCAACTACTCAGGAGGCTGAGGCAGGAGAATCGCTTGAACTCTGGAGGTGGAGGTTGCAGTGAGCAGAGATCATGTCACTGCACTCCAGCCTGGGCAACAGAGTGAGAGAGAGAAGGCCATAAAATCAAATATTTTTTTCCATTTATACAGAACCCCAGTCTCACCCCCATAATTTACTGTTACTTGTTATCTACCCCAAATTGTTATGCATGTATAAACATACATATTTTCAGCCTTCAAAAAATAGAGACGAAACAATCCAGTTCTGCTTTCTGCAGAACCACATGCATTTGTTAAAAATGACCAGGCTCTGCCGTGTGCCCTCCACACTCACTGTGAAGATCAGAAGGAAGGAGAGAGTTTACACATAAACAGTTCTGCCCTTTCTTCCTCCTAGCAGCCCTTTCGAGACTCGACAGCACTTCCTACATCCCCTTTCCATCCTTTCTCCTCCAGCCTAAACAGCACGAGCTTGTTATTTTAAGCATCCTCATAAGGCCCCTGTTCAAGCCCAAATATCCAGTTGTGTGGCCTCCAGAATAAATTCCGTGCAGCTGGAGGGCCAAGCAGGCATGTGCAGCTCCACCGAAGAAGAGAGAGTCAACATGCCACGCGATTGTGGTTTCTGGTTAGACCAGACATTTACAAGAAGAACTGATCTTGGACACTAGCGAGGCTGGCCACAAACTGGGAGAGGCAGCAGAAACACTCCATCTGGAAGCTTCTTCTCCGTATCTGATTTGTCATGGGGTATTGGATAGTTATGTGTAGGAAATGCCTGTGACTAAGAAATTTTCAATTGTGTTCTTTTTTGACCTTGAGCTTTGAAACCAATGCAAATTCTTCCCCTCCCCCTAGCACCATTGTGACCCCTCACCTCTTCTTCTCCACAGTCACACTCTTCCCCATCTTCCAGGTACCCATTCCCACACCTCCGGCCTCCATATAGCATCCTGGTATCTGGCATGTTGGAGAGACACATTCCACCGCCTGACTGCAGATATCTGTCCAGCTCCCTCCTGTTGCATCCATTGAACACTTTGGGAAAGGGGTGCCTGGCAGAGGACAAGGTTGGAATTAGTGGGGAATCTAAGCATCCAGCAGTCAGGCAGGTGTCACTCCTCCTGTCACTCCTGCTACCCGTGGGGCTGACTCCACCTGGGCTCAGACCCCCATTGTCTCACACACATACATTCTTGCCCCTTAGAACATTTACCAATACATTAATTTAGAATTCTTTCATCCTTAGTGATGAGATAGTAACCATCCCATAGCATTTTATTTTTCTCACTCTGCATGGAGGAAGCATTTGAGAATCAGGAGTATCAATTTCTGCCCATTGCATGAGGGGGTTGCAATAAGTAAAAGGTTTGAATGTGTTACAATAGGTCTCCCAAGCCTTAGTGCTGGAGAAAATACCAGTCAACCTAAACCTTTCCTGAAGCTGATATCAGGTGAATATTCTCTTGCAACAGAGGACCAGGCCAAAAAAAGGCCAAGATCATAAGTTTTATTTCTTTCTGGGCCAGTGATCTCATCGCTGTTCCAAGGATGCCGAAAGCACTCCAAACTCAACCAGCCAACTCATAAACGCATGCTCTTTATCACAGGAGCGTGGAAGGTCCTGGGTCCCACTATTGGTGAGAAGGACAAAAAGTACAACCATCTGGGTCTACAAAAGGAGAGTTATCCTGCTCCCACTTCTCTAAACCAATTAAAGGTTAAACCCTCCAAGAAATTAGAGGTTTTCCTTCAGTGAGAAGGTATGCTACAAGGAATTTGTTACTAATCGTTATTGTTAAACTACCCAAAATTGTGAATAATTTTAAAATGAAGTGGAGTAGTAATCAATATAACTCTCAATCATTTGTCTTCAGATATGTTTTTCAGATTGAGAGAGAAACGGGTGGGCTTAACCATGAGCTTATAGGGATCCAGGCACGACTCTGAAGTTGTATCCTGCCTCATTCTTTTGTTGTTGTTGTTTTGAGATGGAGTCTTGCTCTGCTGCCCAGGCTGGAGGCTGGAGTGCAGTGGCACAATTTTGACTCCCTGCAACCTTCGCCTCCTGAGTTCAGGTGATTCTCCTGCCTCAGCCTCCCTAGTAGCTGGGACCGCAGGCGTGTACCACCAGGCCCAGCTAATTTTTGTGTTTTTAGTAGAAACAGGGTTTCACCATGTTGGCGAGGCTGGTCTCAAACTCCTGACCTCAGATGAACTGCCCACCTCAGCCTCACAAAGTGCTGCAATTACAGGCGTGAGCTACTGCACCCAGTCAACATCATCCTTTCTATGTCACAGCTGAGAAGTAATTTTTAAAAATTAACACCAGAGGTCTAAGGAAGCTGCATTGTTTCTTGGAGGCATTGAAACACCATCCTCTAAGAAAGAATCATAAGCAGGCCCGAATGGTTTGGGGTGAAAGAACGCAAGGTCCTATCGTGATGCCTTCCAAGGAGCCTGGAAGAACCCAAAGATTTGTGCTGCCTGAGTCCAGATGCTAGAAGACAAGTCCTTTGAAGAAACTTCCTAATTTTCTTCAAAGGCTCTGGTTTTAAAAATCCCTCAAGACCACAGGGAGATGCAGCTGCCTCGCCCTGTTCCTCACGGGTAACACAGCCTGCAAATTCCCTGAGAAGTCGCTGTAGGGTGTATGGATGGCCCTCTTCTTCAACTTGTTCTGTTACATCCGAGCTTTCAGTGAAGCTTGGAATTGAAACAGCACTGATTCAACTCTCTTGGGATAGAAGAATTAAGGTTTGTGGCTATGATCAAAATGTGTCCTCATCAAAAATTCATGAAATTAAAAAGACACATGTGGCCAAGCCAATTTATAACTCAACCCCTTAAAACAGAAATTAAGTAAATTTAGGGTTACACCAGCACCAAACCTCCTGCTGGAAAGTTAAGTTCTCGCCACACATTTGCCTTGGTCTTCTCTCAATTTCTTTGTTGTAAAAACCACATTTTTTTGGCCCCATCAGAAGTTTAAGGGAGTCTCAGTGGGACCAGCTGGGAGGAACCCCTGTGTCACCCTGTCCAGGTGTGCCCACCCTCCTCCCCATCCTCCCTCTTCCTGTTTGACTCACCCAGTGGCAGCCGCCATGATGCACCCACCGTCAGCCGCACTGGCCGAGCAGCAATCCGCAGAATCATGAGTCATGCCAAAGTTGTGGCCCATCTCGTGGGCCATGGTGGCAGCCACGCCAATGGCATTCTCGGAGTGGTCCTGCTCAGAAGACAGAGTTGAGGTCAAGGTCCAGGGGACAGATCCGCCTCTGCCCCCTATCCCTGCCTTATCCTTAGCCAAGTCTTGCAGGTCTCCACCAATTCCACTGTCACTGAGCATACAGACTCTCTACATGTGCCTCTGACAGCAAGGCTGAATCTGCTGTCACTAGGAGGAAATCAAATGTTTAAAAGTCCGTGTTTCTGAGTTCTCCAAGGTTGCAGACCACAACTGACCTACTGATGAACTTCCAGACCAATAAATGCTTTCTGAATAAATAAGAGGAAGATTTTCCCCCATTCTTCTTCTGAACATATATCCCTCTCCAGACATAAGGGAATCAACATAGAAAACACCACCTTGATTCAAACATAGGATGTACTCGGCTTAGTGTTTCCTGAGAGAGCCACACAAGACAGCTACACTCCAGGCACAGCACTTGGTGTACTGTCTTGTATGTAATTGTCAGATGCAAAAGCTAAAGAAATCAAGAGGAAAAAAACCCAGCAGGAAAGAAGCAGCAGAAAGATTTACTAAACATGGATGTGTGTTTCCTGCATTATTTCATTTAATTCCCATTCTTATCCTATGATTATCAACTGTAAAACTATGTTTCTTTACAGCTGAGGACACTCATTAACTCCCCCAAAATCACACAGGTGTTCTTTGAACCCAACAGGCTCAGACCCTAGAGCCTGTGGTTTTGGCCATTACGCTACTTTGTCAATAAATACAGAATGGATAGAGGGACAGACAAATAGATGGAGAGAAGTCTTCCTCGATGTGCACTTCACAGGTTAGAAATACAGAGTCAAAACAAATAGTCTCATGAAGTCAGAGTGAATTTCAAAAGAAGGCAGTAATTTCCTAACCATGACTTTGAGACAGGTTCTTGTTTCTTAATGACATATATAACAGCACACGACCTGGAATAAAAACATTTTTAACCTCTACTCTTTTACTATTTTCCAGTCCCTGGTTTGGAACATATGAGATCTAGTGATGAATGCATGTAATCTCTTCAGGGTTCCTCAGCTTGGAGATACGGAATGAACTATAATAAATGAAAATTCACCCTTGGGTACCTCCATCTCTTAGAACTTAATGACTTCATTTTAAACAACTGCCCTTCCTGATATCAAAGCTTTTTCTGCTACAATAATAAATATCAACTTTTTTTTCAAAAGATGACCTCTGGTCTTGTAAGGCAGTTCAGCGCCTTCTGCAGCACACACACATGGGCTGAGACTCACCATGTTGACTCCTCCAGACTGGTACACAGAGCACATGGCCATGAGGGGGGCCAGGCCGATGGTGGTGCCATGGAAGGACATGCCCCTGCAGGAGGCAAGGAGAGAGAGTGACCTGGGAGGGGACTGAGAGGGCTGTTCCAATGTGCCCAGGAGTAGGTGGCCATCCCGGGGTTCCTTGGCCCTGCTGACTTTCCCAGGTCATCCCCAAGGGTAGAGGCTGTTGTAATCAGGCCAACTGGACAACTTCCAGCTCACCACACCTCTCACTTCCTCTCACCTACTCCCTCATGACTCCAGAGAAACACAAAGAGAGAGAGAAAGGTCGTTTATCCCCCACAATATACCCATAACCGATTCTTTGGAAGGAAATGGGCAGGGTTTGCAAAGCTGCATCGCATTCCTGCTGCACAGGAAAAGGTCAGAGGGAGAGGTTGATGGAAGGGTGGCACAGATTCTGATGCTGAAGTGAATCATGCCCACTTCCACCAGCTGCCGGGATCCAATGCCTTATCCCTGGCTCTGTGGTGTGAGTCCCCGGGGTAGGGGTGGAGGCATCGGGGCAGCAGCTGTGGGGCTGATGATGCTTCATTCCCACATACTCAGGGGCCAAGGAAACAGCTGTGTCCCATCAGGAACCTCACAAAGTGCAGCTGGATGCAAGAATGAGCTGTTTCTGCCTTTGTTTTGCAATGGGATCCTCATCTGCCAGCAGCAAGCTGCATTTTCCCCAGTTGAATACATCCTTCTTTCAGTTACATACATCCAGGGTAGGGGAGAAGAAAAAAAAAAAAAACTACCAGTGTTTCTGTGCATGCCACAAACATGTAATATATTTAAAGAATCTATGTGGAAATTCATTATGTGGTACTTATCTCCATGTTTGTCTTCTTATCTAGACCATGATATCTTTGACAGCAAGACTATCTTAACTATTTTGGGATCAGTAGAACCTAGCACAGAATGTCACACATAGTGGGTATATAATAAATGTTTGCTGAATTACAGGCAGACTTATCTTCAGAGAAACAATCTGCAAAGAAATACACAAAATCTATGCAAATTGATATGAAGTCCTACTAGTTATTTTCTAAATGTTCCAAAGTTCAGGCCAAAAGTTCTAATAACCAAAGACTCTTCCTAGGCAAATGTATTGTCATGAAGTAACTGTTCACAGCCCAGGTTTTGGGACAGTTATTTTTCCCAGTTTCTTTAAAAGGATAAGCCAAGGTTTAAATGATTATTGGCTCAGCTATATTTAGGGAACAGAAGAAAAACGGTTTTAAGGCCAGGCATGTGTGACTCACGCCTATAATCCCAGCACTTTGGGAGGCCGAGGCGGGCGGATCACTTGAGGCCAGGAGTTCAAGACCAGCTTGGCCAACATGGTGAAATTCTGTCTCTATTAAAAATAAAAAAATTGGCCGGGTTTGGTGGTGCATGCCTCCAATCCCAGCTACTTGGGAGGCTGAGGCACTAGAATTGCTTGAGCCCGGGAGGCAGAGGTTGCAATGAGCCGAGATGGTGCTACTGCACTCCAGCCTGGGCAACAGAGGGAAACTCTCCCTCAAAAAAAAGAAGAAGAAGAAGAAGACAAATGGTTTTATTATCTATATGCCTTTTGTTGTAACTGCCTCAAAATACCTTCAGAAGTCAACACTAATAAATACCAAATAATCACCCTGGGGCACAGTCACATGCGACCCCCATCACTATCTCTCTGGGGCTGATGAAAATCTAGCACAATCCCTCCTCAATGTCTCCCTCCAGCCAAACCCTCAGTTCCTGCACTGTCTCACACTTCAACTCTCTCAGGCACTCAGCCCTGTGCCCCTTGGGAACCAAGTGAAGGACAACGCAAAGAGCCCCTCTCCTGTGCCTGTTTTGGGAGATCAGCTCATGTATTAGAACAAAGTGCCAGGAAGATTGAGATGAGCCTCTTAGAAAGTCTAAGACCTGACCAACAGTCAGTCCCTTCCCAAATATATACCCAATTATTTCAGACGCTCAATGGAATATGGGTAAGTCTAATTTTCCCATTAGACTGTTAAACACGTCTTAGGACTAATGTGACTCAGGCTTTTAAACATTTTCTGGGGTATGCTGGGTACAGAGCGCATGTTTAGGAAATGCCTGATTCTCTGGACCAGGGAGTCAGAATGGCCTTGTACAACCAACACTCGCCATGGGGCAAACTCTGAGCATGTGCACGGTGGGCAGAGGCTTTGCAGCCAAGGACAACACAACATATGGAAAAAGGCTATTTACGTGATTAATTGGGCGTTGTCATGGTACTTCTGGGCAAGCAGCTTGCGCCTCCAACTGAGAAAGGACCAGAGGGTAGAGTATGGATTCTCTGAAACTTCACACATGTTCCCGTGAGTCCACACTTCCAAGCCCACAAGAGCAATCCGGATGTTCAAGGATCGGTAAAACTGAAAGGACACAGAAAAACACGGTACGTCTCAAACCACCTGGGATTTAAAAGCCCCTTCCTTTCATTCTGCTGGAGCTTGAGATTAGAAAGAAAAAAACTAAAACTAAAAACTAAAACTAAAAATAAATTAAAAAAAAAAAAGCCCCTTCTCAACCTAAGAACACAGAGCACAGATACCAGATTTCTCTTCTGCCCATGGCTCCAAGGGAAGGAGGCAACTGGTGTTATTGACATTTTTTAGAAAGGGAAAATGAGGTCCTGAGAGAGAGCAGGACATTCTGGTGGCAGAACTGCGGTGATTTTGCTTAGAGATGACTGAGATAAGAGATAAAATTGCTTTCAGATACGAACAGGTCTATCATGTGGAAAAAGGGTTAGCGTTGTTCTGCATGATTTTCAAGTAGGGCTTAGGTCAACAGGTAAAAGAGACAGAAACATACATTTCATTTTAAAATAGGAAGAAGGCTTTCAAACAAAGCTGGTCATGAGATAGCTCAGAGTTGAGCTTTGCTGTCTTCTGTAATCAGTGCCCTTGGCCAGGTTGTCTGGTACCATTTTTTCTCCCAATTTCTTACATGGGCCTTATCTTTCTTATGGGTATCTAAAAAGTTCTCTTGTATATGGATTTTTAAAAAACCGTTTCATTGAGGTATAATTTGCATACCATAATACCCACCTATTTTAGGTGTACAGCCCAATACGTTTTTGGTAAATTTACCAAGTTTTAAAGCCATCACCAGCCAAGCGTGGTGGCTTATACCTGTAATCCCAGCAATTTGGGAGGCTGAGGTGGGCAGATCACCTGAGGTCAGGAGTTTGAGACCAACCTGACCAACATGGAGAAACCCCGTCTCTACTAAAATACAAAATTAGCTGGGTGTGGTGGCGCATGCCTGTAATCCCAGCTACTCAGGAGGCTGAAGCAAGAGAATCGCTTGAACCCGGAAGGTGGAGGTTGCGGTAAACCGAGATTGTGCCACTGCACTCCAGCCTGGGCAACAAGAGTGAAACTCCATCTCAAAAAAATAAAAATAAAATAAAGCCATCACCATCATCCAGTTTTAGAATATTTTCATCACATCAGTAAAATCCCTCATGTCTATTTACAGTCATTTCCCATTCTCACCCTCAGTCCCAGGCAACCATGCATCTACTTTGTTTTTATTCTGCCTTTTCTGGACATTTGTTTTACAATATGTGGTTTTGTGTGTCTGGCTTCTCTCACTTACCATAATGTTTTTGAGATGTATCCATGTGGTAGACTGTATCATTTGTGATTTCTCTTTATTGCTGAATAATATTCTTTTGTATGGATATACCAAATTATATTAATACATGGATATTTTATTATAAAATGTCTCCCACTCATTTTGGAAGTAAATGAGTATCAACGACATAAAAGTGCATAGATATGCTTATTCTTCAAATTTTCTTCCCCATCCCTGGATAGTCTCAGGTTTTGTCAAGGATGGAATAAGCAAGTTGCAAGCAATAGACTACAAAGATTGTTGGTAATCTTCAGGGTTTTGTGCAAACCCGAGATCCTGAAATTCTATACGCAAGATCTGACTCAACCTCCTCGAGGCTAGAGCTGCATCTAACCTTTATGGCCTGGCATCTTTCATCTCATACAAATATAAGCAGGAGGAGGGTTTTCTTTAAAACTAAACCACTGGAAGGTGTGAGTACAACAGGTTTTTTGATGGGTCCATCCTACAAATACTGAGCCCGTGACTTAATAAAAAGCCCCATGTATGGAGAGTTCGTATGAGCAGAAGATACCATCTTAATCCAAAATTGGTAGGTACTGCCCCAGCTAAAAAGAATAATCATGGCCGGGCGCGGTGGCTCAAGCCTGTAATCCCAGCACTTTGGGAGGCCGAGGCGGGTGGATCACGAGGTCAGGAGATCGAGACTATCCTGGCTAACATGGTGAAACCCCGTCTCTACTAAAAATACAAAAAACTAGCCGGGCGTGGTGGCGGGCGCCTGTAGTCTCAGCTACTTGGGAGGCTGAGGCGGGAGAATGGCGTGAACCCGGGAGGCGGAGCTTGCAGTGAGCCGAGATCACGCCACTGCACTCCAGCCTGGGAGACACAGTGAGACTCCGTCTCAAAAAAAAAAAAAAAAAAAAGAATAATCATAGCACCAACATTTTTCCATCTCTTTTTATGTACTAGGCACTGAGGCTTAGAGAAGTTAAGGAACTTGCCCAAAGTCTCGGCAAGAAGATAGTGGAGGCAGGATGAAGTCCTAAATAACAACCTCAGAGCCTATGTGTGATCCTTTACTGCCTCAGTGCTGCAGTATCGACACATCCAGATAAGCCACTTGCTCCAAGAAACGCTGGTCAAGATGGGCTCAAGATTCAGTGAAATATCAGTTTATTTCAACGGAAATTTTGATTTTTCCATTTTGTGCCAGTTCAATCGTTAACAGAAAATAAAAGGTTCAGATTCCAATTTGAATTTGCTTTCCTAGGGAGCTTTTCAAGGAAGTAAACTTGGCTTTTTTTCACAGTTACAGAGAAACATTTTGGATTGGGTTCATGATTCAGCACAGGAGTGCAATTCATTCCAGTTTTAGTTCAACAATAGTTCAGTTCAAGTAGCTGGGTCAGCAAGCTCCAGAGAAGTGGGCGTGGCTTCCCTCACCAGCCAGGAGTGACTAACAGCAGCCGCGAGGAGAGAGCCAAGACAGGATGCATGGGCCACCCAGGCTTAGGGCTTTCAGTAAGGACTGAGGCTTGCTGGTGCCTCTCTTCTCCCTTCACTTGTCACCAGCACCCTTGGCTCCATCACCTACCCCACAGAGGGGATACCCAGCCAAGTCCCCACCGGCCAGGTCCCCAAACAATGGATGTCACATGGGTGAAAGCAGAGTCGGCCTCCCATATTCTCCCCAGGGAAACAAGATTCCCATGTTTTCCCAGATGTTGAGTGTTTGGGTTGTAGGATTATTTAAATGTTATTCTTGAGTGAGTCAGGAGCTAGAGAGAGGACTGGACTGTGTCCCTAGAGTCTGTCCTTCCAGGAAATACCAGTGTTTGACTTTCACCTGTCACTGACCACTGACCTGTGTTTCCAGAGCCATCTAGGGCAGAAAAAAAAACCAAGGGCATGGAAACTGCCATCACACGACTTCAGAACGCTAACATATTTGCCTATTGGTCCCTAAAAAATATTTTAAGTAATCTCCTATATTCTCTAGTGTTTAGGAAAAAATGATTTTCCTTTTAGGCCTGGAATTCATGAATCCCTAGCAGGCCCAAGGTTAAGCTTCATCAATGTTATGAGTGTTCTAAAATTGTGCAATAAACGTTACCAGATTCTCAAAGAGACCTGTGATCCCAAACACATTAAAACCTACTTTTAAAAACTATATACTTCTAGCCTACCAAGAGGCTACTGTCGTTCTAGGTTACCTATTCTGCATTGTGTACTATAACAAATATCCTCTTTCTTATACACAATGTATTTCCAAGTCCCAGACCAGCCTATTCTAGTAAAATTCAAAAATGTTGGTATTTCCCAAGAGCATCTTGTAAAAGGTCCTGACCTAGGAAAGTTAACCATTTGCACATCCTTCCTAAGGGGGAAGACATAATTTCAGGATAGTTTTACACATGGAGACTTTACAGATTAGCCCCAAGCAACTCACTTCTCAGACAACCCACTTCTCAAGCAGCCCGCTTCTCAAACAGCCCGCTTCTCAAACAGCCCACTTCTCAAGCAGCCCACTTCTCAAACAGCCCACTTCTCAAACAGCCCACTTCTCAAACAGCCCACTTCTCAAGGCTGTGTGTCTTTCCCACCCTGACCCACCTCAGTTCCCTCCTAAGTCAGAGAATCCCTGGGCTCTGTATCTGGGGGAACCTTAAAGAACCTTAAAGGATTCTTAAACTGGGCTCTTCCATGCCCAAGCTGCTTGGGATCCACTGCAGGGGTAAGAGGAAGGGGTCAGAAGGACAGTGTTCTGGGTCCTCACCCCTGCTCCCGCTTAGAGCAGTCTGTTTTCATTCAACTTTTATACTAGACATTGGCATAAGATTTCATTTTTTAAGATTCCACCGGAAAAATAAAAATAACAAAAAAAAAAAAAATGTGACTCAAAGAAAATGAGTTACTTGCCTAAGGGTACGTAGTTCAGGGCTCTGTCATGACCGCCCTGGGCCTCTATGGCATTGCTCATTCCCTTTCAGAAGATGGCTGGGGCAGCCAATCCAGTAGAAGGCAGCTCCAGTGCCCTTGGAAGTGCTGGCACCTGGCACCTTTCCCACAAAGTACACACCTGGTCTCACCTTATCAACATAGTTGGCGATCTCTATGAGCTTGTGTTTGGTGGCGTCCTGGTCTCGTCGATTCTTCTGAAACTAAATGGGACAAGCAGAGCCATGTGAGATCCCAGAACCTCTCGCAGGATGCTTCCTGCGCCCCATTACTCGTCTTTGAATTTGCTCTTATTTCCTTCTGTCTTCTATGAGCCGTCATTTTTATGCAATTGTCTTCCCCACCACAGTAAGAGCTGATGGAGGGCAGTACCTGTCACATCTATCTTTGTATCCACAGCTACTAGCTCAGTGCAGCACACACAGTAGGCATGTAATAATTATGCATGGAGTTGAACTGCCTTCCTCTAACCCTTGAAGCACATCTTATTCTCCTGCCCTTCAAACTACAAGGCCTCTGACAAACTCCCACTGGGGCTTAGGAGGACTGATCCAATCCTCACCTCGGTCATCACCGCAACATGAAGCCACCATCGCACAGATCTCAGGAGGCTTCCCTACATGTGGTCAATCAACAATGATCGAATTGTTGCTGAATGCCTGCTATGGGCAAGGCACTGCGCTTAGCACTATGTAGGACCCAGAGAAGTGTGAGATCTTGGTCCTAGCCTAGAGGAGCTTCAATTAAAACAGAAAGGGCCAGAAATAACTGTGGCAGATCCTGAGTGACAGATCCTGTGCTTAAGAAGTATACAACTGAAATGGTCTGAGAAAACCTGCCTGGAAAACGTGCACAGAAAAACCACAGTAGGAGGCCATGTGAATGGCATGAGTGCTAACGAGGAGGACCATAAGACACTGGCAAATAGGCTTCATCTTGCACACCACTCAGATCCACTGGCAATGCCTTCTACAGTGAGGAGAATTCTGAGACTGCATCAATTCAATCAGACATTTCTTTTTTTTTCTTTTTTGAGACTGAGTCTTGCTTTGTCGCCCAGGCTGGTGTGCAGCGGTGCAATCTTGGCTCACAAGATCTGCCTCCCAGGTTCAAGTGATTCTCCTGCCTCAGCCTCCTGAGTAGCTGGGATTACAGGTGCTCACCACCAAGCCCGGCTAATTTTTGTATTTTTAGTAGTGATGGGGTTTCACCATGTTGGTCAGGCTGGTCTCAAACTCCCGACCTCAAGTGATCCATCTGCCTCGGCCTCCCAAAGTGCTAGGATTACAGGCATGAGCCACCATGCCCGGCCGCAATCAGACATTTCTAACCAAGCATAGGAAAAAAAGCTGTGTTCCATTAGAAATATCTGCCATGGGTACCAGAAAGAGGACATTTCAGTGTGAATACCTTCTATTTACCATTCCTGCCTCAAAAAAATAGATCTCTCTGAGCTGCGATGAAGGAAAGCTTCACAGTGTAAAGAGAAAACCTGCTACAACTGCAAATTAAAGTTGAAAATCATAGGCATGTCCTGTACACTGCCATTGTTACATAGAATCTGGGTCCTCTCTAATTTATCTTGGGTACCCACTGTACATGTTACTTCAATTCTGAACCTTCACGTCCTTCCTCCCCTCTATCCTGCAAGAGTATCTAAGCAAGAAACAAGAACAGCCAAGTAAAACACCCTGGGATATTTGTTGGGCCAGAGGTGTGTCCCAGCCCTGACACAGGGAAGAAATCCACCATTTCCCTTTCAGCACAGCTTGTGGACATTCTCAGGGCTTCCTTAAAACTGCCACTCACCAGAAGAGAATCTGTCACCACCGCTTTCTAGAGTGAGATTCAGTGAGACACTGTAACTTAGACCTTTCCAAGGTGTTAATCCAGGAGTTTCTCATTCTAGAGGTCTCCTGTTTCTAAATTGGTCTCTCAGCACAGATAGCATTGCAGCATTTCCATTCATTTAGTAATATTTATTAGAACATCAGGGTCAGATTTCGTTGTCTTTCAAAAACATATTAACCTTCTTCTCTTCAAAGAACTGCCTAATGAGACCACCATAATTTAAGGAGTGAATTCTGTTGTCCAGAGTAGTCTGAAGCAGGAGTCGGCAAACCTTTTCTGCAAAGGTCAGATTAGGCTTTGTGGCCATATAGTCTCTGCTACAACTCTTCAACCGTGCAGCGGTGGCTCGGAAGCAGGCCTGGATGATACAGAAACCAACGGGCCTGGCTGTGTTCCAGTAAAACTTTGTTTCCAAACACATAGTACAGGCTGGATGTGACCATGGAGTATAGTTTGCAGACCCCTGATCTAAAGAAAGGACTGTCTCAAGCTCACATTTTCTAGGGTGACACAGCAAGTACCACATGCAGCACCATCCTTTCCCAGCCATTTGGCACTGTACCAGCATCATGGAAGTCCTCTACAGGCCTGTGTTTACAGCTATCCTGTCTACCCCTACAACAGTCCACCTTACTCTTTATTCCGCCCTGGATTCCGTTCCACCTGGGGGATGAATAAACTAGAAGCTCCCACCGAGGACCAGGGAGCGAGGAGCTGCCTGCTCACTTTTACTGCTGACAGCTCTCTCTCTAGGCAGCAGCAGCGTCTCGCTCTCCCTATCTGTGTCTCCACTTCCTCCTCTGCATTCAGAGCCGCAAGGTGAAGGCTGTCCTGTCTCAGCAGGAGGTTATAAATCATGGTAAAGCAGCCCTCCCCTTTCCTGCCATCCCATCCTCTCAGATTGATTAATTAATTGTCAAGAATATATTTCTGTCTGCAGAGGATGGAGACAGGTGGAGAGGGGATGATTCGTGAGCCTGTGAACCCAGCCTGGCCTGTTACACCCCCACCCCAGTCCCTCAAATGAATCATTCAAAGCCTTCAGCGGAGGGGTGCCCAGGGCACTGAGAAATGAGCACATTCCTTTATCCGCCACGGCTGCATGAATCACAGCCCTGCTGGGAACCCCGGGCTGTTGCTGAGATGCTCTCCTTTGTAAGAGAAAGATGGCTCTAGGTGACACCAGAGTCCTCGAGGCACCTTGAGCAGACACTTTTTCTCTGGGGGTGTGCTGTGACCCTGGAGGTCAGGAGACAGAAGATGCCTAATCCCTGCCTCCCCCCATGCTGCCCACTTCTCCAGCTGCTGGAGATTCACACCCAGTGGGTTTTAAAACCTGCACAGAATTCCTCTGAGAACAGTGCAAGGCCAAAGAGGAGAAACACCCCACCTTTAAACTAGAGCAGTTGGGCTCTATATACTTAAGTATTGGGATTCCCAGGAACTGCCATCTAACCAAAGGATTCTGTAGCTGAAAGAAATGACTCATGACCATTGTATTAGATGATCACAGATGCAAAGCTTAAATGGAAAAATGTCCCAGAGTCAGAGGAGCTTGGTTTTCTTCCACCAGTCCTCCCACGACGGGCAGTCGTGCAGGACAGGCCAGAGTCAGTTATCTCCTCCCATGACTTTGGAGCCTCAGCTGGCTTTTAAACCAGCTTTGGATTTTGCTCCCCACACTATTCCCCCATCCTGTACACACACGAGTCTTTGGAGAGGAAACAGAAAACATAGAAAACACACACACACACACACACACACACACACACACACACACACACACACACAGCTGTTGGAAAAACCAATATCAACATCAATTAAAAAGCTAAACGCTTTTCAAAGCAGAGCACAATGTTCCCTCGGTCTGGAATGCCCTTCATCTCCACTCCTCTGCCCAGTTAACTCCTCCTTGTCTTTTAAGACAGCTTCAAGGGCCACTTCCTTCTGCCACTAACGAACATCCAGTGACTAACACTCAAAGACCTTCTGGCCTACAGCCTAGTGCTCTCCCCACACTACCAGGCCCTGCCGCAGGACACATGCTTTGGAAATGTGACTAGATATAGGCGCCTTAGACTGAGCTCTTTGGGGAGATGGTAGCTAAACCATGTGGATGGGATACAGACAGACTGGAGTAGCGATGGGCTCTATCCTCAGGAGAGACCAAGGCCAGTGTCTGCCCTGCTCCAACACAGCGAGCGCTCAGCTCATAATGACATCCAATGCACACAAGATGCGCTTAGTACTTATATGATGGAGACGCTAAACACAGTGAGAATTGGAGGTAACATCTGGCTAATTTAGGCGAATATGGGCTCAGGGCCTAAACTCACTCTTTAAGTGTCTGCTTCAATGTTAGAGAAGCTTTCCCTAATTCCCAAAACTATGTTGAATCCCTCATTATCTGCGCTCTCATCCCTCCTAATGGTCCATCTTAGTGCTCATCACACTTTGGACCTACAGGTTTGTGTGCTGTTACTGCAAACTCTGCGATGCCAGGGGAGGGTACATCTTCTTGAGAGCTATATGTCCAGGTGCTTAGCACACAATAGAAAATCAAGAGATCATTGATGAATAAATGAAATATACAATGAGCCAGGTGAGGGTTCACCAAATCTTAGAACCTGTCTGATTTGAGGAACATGGTGTTAAAGGCTGAACTGCTGTGCCTTTAGGTCAGTGGTTCTCAAACTTGCCTGTACAACCCAATCGCCCAGAGGTCTTGTTAAAACATGGATTCCTAGACCCCATCCTGATGGTCTGGGATTCAGGTGGTCGGGGGTAGGGCCCAAGAATTTGCGTTTTATATAAGATCACAGGTGCTGCTGATGCTGGCACTCTGGGAACCACATTTTGGGGACCATGGCTTTAGGTCATCATTTGGCATCATTTGACATGATTATAAAAATGGACCCACACACATGGGCAAGAACACAGTTTTCAGTCGGATGACTAGGAATGTACTTACTGTCTTTGCAAACAAAAAAGAGTTTTAGAATTTCCATGGACAATTCATGGATTCCTAAGAATAAACACCAGAACCTTAAGGTCTTCAGACCCAGTTCAAGAAATGTTAATCAGATAACTGTCTTGATTTTCTATGTGATTGATGTATCAAGCCAGGAGAGGCTTAGCTGTGTGGGGCGGGGGGTGGGGGGAGGGGAACAAAGGGTCAGGGGAGTGAGGGGAGCTCCCCCCAGCCATGTTTAAAATGGCAAAAAGAGCCTTTGGTCAGATTTTTTTTTTTCTTTGAGATGGAGTTTTGCTCTTGTTGCTCAGGCTGGAGTGCCATTGGCACGATCTCAGCTCACTGCAACCTCTGCCTCCCAGGTGCAGGCAATTCTCCTGTCTCAGCCTCTCATGTAGCTGGGATTACAGGCATGCACCACAATTCCCAGCTAATTTTGTATTTTTAGTAGAGACGGGGTTTCACCATGTCGGCCAGGCTGGTCTCAAACTCCTGATCTCAGGTGATCCACCCGCCTTGGCCTCCCAAAGTGTTGGGATTACAGGCGTGAGCTGCCGCGCCCAGCCCTTGGTCAGACTTAAGGTCAAAATCATAGATGAACTGGAGAAAGATGAATAGGCAACATTTCCCCAAACAGTCTGGAGCCTGGAATGGAAGCTATCAAGAGAGCAGTTTTTCTGTCAAACCCATTGCCTCCCCCTTACCTCTGCATAATCAGCCACGAGGTAAAGCTCCACATACTTCATGGAGTTTAAATCTTCCCTTTTCATCTAAGAAAGAGAAACAGATCAGCGCTATAGAAATGGTGGACTTGGCCTCATTATTAAAAAACTGCTAAGAAACAGAGCTGCTGGAGAAGCAGCAGCTACCTCCGTAATGATTTTGTCATTGGGCACTAGAGATGTTCTTGGCTGTGGTGGCCGTCACTCACATAACACCTTCCACTGCCATTTGGTTATTGCTGGAGGCTGCTCTGGGACATTGGATTCAGTCCTTTATTCTCAGAAAATACTGAGATGAGCTGGTGAGCACAGGCAGGACAGAGGCCAGCGTACGAGAGGGAGTGTGCTAACCACCACGTTCCCACAGAACCTCGAAACCTCAAAACCTCAAAACACCCTGCTGTTTTCAGTATGAATCAATATGAGGACTGTGTGCATAGGGTGTAGTGTCTACTCCAATAGGGAAGGCATACTTTTCTTTCCCACTTTTTTATTCTTATTTTTTTGAGGCAGGGTCTTCCTCTGTCACTCAGGCTGGAGTGCAGTGGTGCCATCTCGACTCACTGCTATCTCCGCCTCCCAGGTTCAAGTGATTCCCGTGCCTCAGCCTCCCAAGTAGTTGGGACTACAGGTACCCAGCCACCATGCCCAGCTAATTCTTGTACTTTTAGTAGAGATGGAGTTTCGCCATGTTACCCAGGCTGGACTCAAACTCCTGGCCTCAAGCAATCTGCCTGCTTTAGCCTCCCAAAGTGCTAGGATTATAGGCATGAGCCATGGCACCCAGCCTTCTTTTCACTTTTTAAGCTTTCTGAAGTCAGCATCTGAGTGTTTTAAAGGTAGTGGTGTTCTCCCCAAAAGCAGTTATTCTATTATGAGGGTATTTCACACTCAACAATGACTTAGAATCAAAGAAAAACACTATTTCCTTCTTCTTAGGCATCACCCTTCAATTTAGAAATACTCCTGGATTCAAAGTAAGCAACCTCAGAGGGGACAAGCCTGTCCCCAGGTTGAGCCTCAAAACTCACCCTGCGAGGTCGCTTCTTGGTCTGTTGTGTAAACTGAAGGGCCCAGTCCCTGGTGCTGAGCTTGGAGTGCCCAAACCCACAGTTTCCCGGGGGCGGCTTGAGATGTTCAGATCTGTAAATAAGGTGTTGGCCTTCGCTGTCAGGGAGGGGCTCGATGACGTAGCTGAGGTTGCTGCTCACCGTAATCAGTCCTCTGTTGAGAGGAGAAATAGAAACTCTGGTCAAAGATTATGGTTCTGAAAAAGTCCCTTGTGTAGGTCTCAGTTTCTCCATATGCAAAATGACATAGTGGGTTTTGATCATTGGTTCTTAACCTCATTATGGGGCCATGTACCCCTTTGTGAGACTCTGATGCAAGCTCACACTTCCTCTCTAGCGAAATGTACATATACATAAAACGTGGTGCATGAGCTCAGGGCACTTGGACCTTCCCCACCCCACCCAACCACCACCACCAAGCTCATCGTGAGGCTCCAGGTTAAGAATCTCTGGACTGGGAAATCTCAAAAAGTTCTGAAAAGGCTGTACCTGTGACACTTAAAACTTATGAAGGATGGTAGGTCCAGGATTCCAAAAAGCCTCCCAAACCAAAACATGGCATAGGACAAATCATGGGTCAAAACTTTAGAGACTCAGAAGAAGCAGTACAGTGGCCAGAGAAAGAACAGTGGCCTGCAAGTGAGGTGACCCAGGTTCTGGATTTAGCTCCAACATTCAATTGTCACACGCTCTTCAACAAGCATCTTAAATCTCTCCAAGCATCAGTTTCCTCATCCCTAAAATGGCAATTATAACTTATCAAGACTCCTGGATGACTAAGTGGAAAGACAAGGGTCTTTGTGCTTGGAAACTAAAGCTAGATGCATCAGTGATGACGTGCCTACCTGTCCCAACTGCCCCACATCAGCACGGCAGTTATTTGGTGAAGTGACATCCACCACCAAGCATGAGTGACTACTTTTTTTCCTCCCTTGATTATAGATACTAGCATTGAACTCAGAATAAACTCATGGAGCCCTTACTGTGTCCTACACATAATCTAGACATAATCCTTTTCCTCAAGAAACTCACAGTCATCTGGAGGACAGTCACAAACATTTACTGAGCTCCTGCTGCGGGCCAGGTTATCATGCTAGTTGCTGAGGATGGAATAGTGAACAAGACACACCAAGTGCCTACCCTTGTGAAGCGTTGAGTCTAAACATTGGAATAAGTCACTCTAATGTATAACAGAGAGAGCAAAAATTTCATCACCCCTTGGACTGGAGGCAGCTGCTCCAAGTGTTACATCACCAAGGCTTCTGAGGGCTTTTCTAGCCTCAGCAAGAAAGAAGACCATGACTTATGATCTATTGCTATTGCTAATGATCAGTGAAGGCCCAGGCAGCAGGCATTTGTCATCCTTGATACAATGAGATAAACATGATTGTAAAGGTATGTAATCAAGGCTCAGGGGGAGAAGGAAGCCCAGGAGTAAGCCCTACAGACTCTAGCAGCATTTTGTATGCTCTAAAACCTCAGGCAGGCTCTCATCCATCCAGAGAGCTCAGAACCTACAGCATCTCCAACCCAGTCTTTGCCACTGTAAATTGGCAGGACCTCTCTCTTAGCTTATCTCAGCTTCGACCTCCACCACAACCGCCACTTGGGATTCCCGCCCAGATTTTGCCCTTTGGGAAGAGCCTGTGACGCTCTCAGGAAAATCAGCGCCAGGCTGTGATGGGCAGCAGCTTTTCCCGGATCCCATCCCTGGCTGACCTTATTCCAGATCCAGGAAGCCTGATGACTTCCTGGCTGCCTCACCCAGGCTGACGCAGCAATACGCGACCACCCCCTTGGACGGACATGTAAGGTACTCCCTGAACATCTGGGGGTGGGAGCGGGGCAAGGAGCAAGGGTCGCATCCACTCCCTAATCCAGTCAGGAAAGGGCAGAGGAGAGAGCTGCTACACACATCCTGTTTCCAAGTTATCTTTTCATCCCAGCCAACCAAGGCCTCTCCCATCACCTCAGTTTCCCCTGATGGCTACACACTTTGGGAACACAGAGGGCTTGACCACCAACGGATGGTTCTGTGCACCAGGCTGTGGCTGCCAAGATGACACCCAGTGAGTGGAAAGTTCCATAGAGGAATCGGGGAAAGTTCCAGTGGAGGGTCACAAGGCGCAATTGATCTGGCATCACTTGAACAAGCCTGTGAGCTAAACAGGACAGAGACCAAGCCAAAGTGTGGTGCACAATAAATAAGAATCCTCATAGTGGCTGCAGACTATAGAGCCTTTGCTGTGGACTTGGCACTGTGCCAAGTGAGCATTTTATTATTCCCACCACCTTCCTAGGATCCTTACAAGTATTGTCCCCAATGTACAAATGGGAAAACAAAGGCTCAGCAAGGTTAATTAACCCAAAGTCACATAAATAGTAAGAGTAAAGAGTAGGGATTTGTTTTTTGTTCGTGTTTCATCAACTTTTATTTTAAGTTCCAGGGTACATGTGCAGGATGGGCAGGTTTGTTACACAGGTAAACATGTGCCATGTGATTTGCTGCACAGATCAGCCCATCACCTAGGTATTAAAGGAGTTGGGATTTGAATGGAAGTATTCTAGTTTCAAGTCCCACAACTTTACCCTGACCTTCCACTGCCTCAGTCACGATAGTCCTATAGAGGCTGGGCGCAGTGGCTCACGCCTGTAATCCTAGCACTTTGGGAGGCCAAGGCTGGTAGATTCCCTGAGCTCAGGAGTTGGATATGGTAAAACCCTGTCTCTATTAAAAATACAAAAATTAGCCAGGCGTGCTGGCCGGCGCCTGTAATCCCAGCTACTCGGGAGGCTAAGGCAGAAGAATTGCTTGACCTTGGGAGGTGGAGGTTGCAGTAAGCTAAGATCGCACCACTGCACTCCAGCCTGGGCGACAGATCAAGACTCCGTCTCCAAAAGGAAAAAAAAAAACAGCCCTGTAGAGTGAATCAGAAAGATACCACCAGCCTACAGATGGCTCCAGTGATGGTGCCAGCAGCTCTCCTTTGAGGGGTGATTGGCCTCACCTCAGTTTCCTAGGAGAAAAGACAAAGGAGGTGTGCAGCCTACTTTTCACCTTCAGATGCCATTGATTGAGCTAACTGGATGCCAGGCACTGTGTTTACAAATGTTATTTCATTCCCATATCATCATTATAAGGAGGCACCCTCATGAGTCCCACTTTATAGATGAAGAAACTGTGGCTCAGAGACATTAAATAACAAGCTCTCATGGCTAAGGGCAGTGTGGGCTCCAGACATGGGGACCAGGTAATCTAGAGTCAAAGATTCAAGGTCCACAGACTTTGGACCCCATCCCCTTAGCCTCTATGCTTTCTGCCTCCATCAGTGAGTTCCAGGCCTAAGTGTCAGAGATCTCTAGGAGCAGAGGTCTCAGGGATATCTACTAGAATATTCTATAGTGTATTGAAAACATGGCTATCCAGGTCTGCTGTGGATATGGTTTACCTGTCCCCAGCAAGTCTCATGGTAGAATGTGATCCCAGTGTTGGAGGTGGGCCTGGTAGGAGGTGTTAGGGTCATGGGGTGGATCCCTCATGAATGGCTTGGTGCATCCTGGTGGTAATGAGAGAGTTTTACTCAGCAAATTCCCGTGAGAGCTTCCTCAAGAGCTGGTTATTAAAAAAAGCCTGGCACCTCCTCCCTCTCTCTCTCACTTCCTGTCTCACCACTTGATCTCCGCTCCTACAGGCTCCCCGTCTCCTTCTGCCACGAGTGGAAGCAGCCTGAGGCCCTCACCAGAAGCAGATGCTGGCACCATGCTTCCTGTATGGCTCGCAGAACTGTGAGCCAAAATAAAACTCTTTTCTTTATAAAGCACCCAGCCTTATGTATTCCTTTATAGCAACACAAATGGACTCATACAGGGCCCAACTTTAAAAACCCAGATCTGCAGGCCTGAGTGTCTGCACTGTTATCAAGGCCCATGAGTAATTCCCTGCCCAGCCACACTCAGGAACTTTGGCCTGCAGACCGCACTCTGCAGCAGGCACCTGCTTTTCACGGGGACCCTAGTAATTCTGATTCAGGGAGTGGGCAGATTACAGTTTGAGAGAAACGCAGGCTCAGAAGGACCCTGGAGGTCCTTCCAGCAATAGGATTCTGTGGCCACTTCCCTCCCTTCCTCCAACTGCTGTTCCTGGTAATGTGCCCATGTCACGGTTGCAATCCCCTCAGACGGCCTGGGGATGGAGGAGAGGCTGGCACAAGCCCCAGCACTGTCAGCGGCCTGCAGCTTTGTTGCTGGGGGAATGTCTGAGAATGTGGCTCCAGGGGCCCTCCCCGCCCCCACCCCTAATTCCTTTAGCTGCCCCCTTCCAAACACCACCAGTTGTTTATCTTTCTAGGAGCCTTGCTTGATCTAATTTGCTGAATGTTAGCGCTGGCAAAGGCAGAACTCAGCCAGAAGGCATGAGCCGGGGCCCAGGAGGCTGGGTGGCCAGCCTCACATGCCATTCTCCATTCTGTCCTCCATCCTACTGCTCATTGTTAAGAGATGGATACAAACGAAATTGTACAGAAAAACCCGGGCAGGCCAGGTCGGGCAGGCAACAGGCAATTCATGTCTAACCCCTGCATAACTGAAGGATTCACCAAATGCATTCTTCAAGGAAGTAGGCCAAGAACTGCTTCCTGGGGACTTGTCCATTCAGAGCTAAACCAAAGGGGACACGTTCTACATCCCTCTACCCAGAGGTGCCCTAAAAGGTAACTACCCTGCTACCCTTCTTTCCTCTCCCCTTCTCTGCAAATTATATCCATGCAAAAGGAGTTACGGGGAATTCCAAAGGTTGCAAAAAAGAGAAGAGAAGGCTTGTAGGTCATGTGCTATCTTAGGGACGGGGTGCCCCCATGTAGCACCTGGATTCAAACTCTGGCTGTGCTGTCTCCTAGCTGTGTGGTAAGTGATGTAATAACACTGCCCATCTCACAGAGTTGCTGTGATAATGGACTGAATAGGCAATGTTCACTAATAACCAAAGCAGCATTTTAAAAGAACAGCTAACAGTCATTGATTGTGTATTATACGTCAAGCAAAGTGCAAAGTGTTTTATTCGACAGCCATTCCACACATCTGTACTGAGAACCCACTGTGTGACAGGAGCTGTTCTCAGCACGGGAAACAGCATGATCAAAGCAAAGTCCCTGCTGTCAAGGAGCCTGCACTCCTCACCTATTGTAAATCCACCAGTGATGTCAATATTGTTATTCCCATTTTATGGATGAGCAAACTGAGACTAGATAGCTTAAGTAGCTTGGCAGGGTTTAAACCAGGAACTGTCTGGCTCCAGAATCTAAATTCATCACAACTTAATAATACTGTCCTCTGAGGGCTTAGTCTGCGCAATGCCTGACATGGACGTGGCATTTATGATCTGTTCTGCAGAAGGAAGGCAAGGAATTCAAAGGTGGAAAGGACTTGCCACTTCTCGTCCAGGGCTGGCTGTGTATACATGAACCACCTCCTTCTGCCCCAGGCTCCCACCTCCCTGAGACTCTGCCCAACCTCTCTACATCCCAGGACTTCCAACACAAAAGGAAGCTTTTAACAGTCTGGTCTACTCTCGTTTTACAGAAGAGAGGAAAGCCCACCCAAAAAAGAACTTGCCCAAGCTCACCTAGTGAGTTAATGTGACAGCCGGTGCAAATCCCAGCTCTCCTAACGTCCAGGTTCATGACTCTGGGGTATGCCCCCGACCTCACCCCCACTGACCATCCACCCCACTCCCAGGACTTACCCACCTTTCGGACAGAGTAGGGCCTGTGGAGGGACCAGCCTGGCCACAGCAAAGACATGGAAAAAATTTAATGGGGAGAGGAAAACACAGAGAGCCACACAGCCAGGAAGTATGGAGCTAGATCTTAAACGTGGATCCCTTGACTTTAAATTTTGAGCTTATTCCAGGCCATCATGCGCACTTTCCTACACATTCTCCTGCATTCATTTTCAATCTCATATTCTCCCTTTCTCCCTCTCTCACAGAATCTAGTCCAGGGACCACAGTTAAGGTATAATTACAGTGAGAGTGAGCCCTATGTTTTTGAAGGCAGGGCTGCTGTAATATAAGGGTGATCCATCAAATAGACCACGATGGATGATTTACTGTATGCCTCTGAAAGACTTTCTATATAATGAAAATCTGTCAGACATTAGTACAAATGATATTATGCAATCATTAAAAGAATGAGATAGATCTATGTATACCTAAAACATAATGCTAAGTTGGAAAAAAAAAACAAAACTGTATGTATAAGGTAACCTCATTTGGATTAAATATGTTCATATATTACATATATATGTATATACACACACACACACACACACACACACAATTATGCATTTCAATTAAGGATACCTCCAACAGTAATTAAGGATACCTCCAACAGTAATAACAGATGGAGAACGGGATTGGTTGGAAGGGTAGGACAAGATAAACAACTTTCATTTTTTAAAGCTTACACATTCCTGCATGATTTGAACATTTAATACTAAACCCGTATTAGTTATATAATGATAATTGTTAAAAATTTCTCTAAAAAAAGTAAACAACTTACCAACCAGATACACCTCTGCTATTGACAGTGAACTACATACACACACACACACAGTTTCCCAGAACACACAGGCTCAGTCAGAGATACCTTAACCCAGTGTAGATATTTAGAGAATGTCTTAATCTGAGACAGGCTTGGGAGAATGACACTTGACATCCCCAGTGAGATGGGATGCCACGTCTTTTCAATGGTGTCTTTTTTTTTTTTTTTTTTTTTTTGAGAAGGGGTCTTGCTCTGTCGCCTAAGCTGGAGTGCAGTGGTACGATCTCAGCTCACTGCAATCTCTGCCTCCCGGGTTCAAACGGTTCTCCTGCCTTAGCCTCCCAAGTACCTGGGTCTACAGGCATGCACTACCACACCTGGCTATTTTTTATATTTTTAGTGGAAATGGGGTTTTGCCATGCTGGCCAGGCTGGTCTCAAACTCCTGACCTCAAGTGATCCGCCCGCCTCGGCCTCCCAAAGTGTTGGAATGAAAGGCGTGAGCCACCTCGCCCAGCCTATTGGTGTCATTTATAAGTACTATAGCTTCCAATCAATTCTCAAAGGGTCCAGGGGCCCAAATAAGATTACAGACATTATACTACTGTATTAGTCTGTTTTCACACTGCTATAAAGAACTACTTGAGACTGGGTAATTTATAAAGGAAAGAAGTTGAGTTGACTCACAGTTCTGCATGGCTGGGGAGGCCTCAGGAACCTTACAGTCATGGCAGATGGCCAAGGGAAAGAGAGCATCTTCTTCACAAGATGGCAGGAGAGAGGGAGCACAAGGGAAACTGACACTTTTTTTTTTTTTTGAGACAGTCTCGCTCTGTCACCCAGGCTGGAGTGCAGTGATGCAATCTCAGTGCACTGCAAGCTCCGCCTCCCGGGTTCACGCCATTCTCCTGCCTCAGCCTCCCAAATAGCTGGGACTACAGGCGCCCGCCACCACGCCCAGCTAACTTTTTGTATTTTTAGTAGAGGCGGGGTTTCACCGTGTTAGCCAGGATGGTATCCATCTCCTGATCTCATGATCCGTCCGCCTTGGCCTCCCAAAGTGCTGGGATTACAGGCGTGAGCCACCACGCCCGGCCGGAAACTGACACTTTTAAACCATCAGATCTTGTAAGAACTCCCTCACTATTACCAGAACAGCACGGGGAAACTATTCCCATGATTCAATCACCTCCCACCAGGTCCCTCCCTCAACACATGGGGATTACAATTCGAGATAAGATTTAGGTGGGGACACAGAGCCAAACCATATCAATTACATATCTATGTTCTTTTTTCGCAAGGAATATTCCTAAAAGGATATATAAGAAACTAGTAACCAAGGCTGTCTCTGGGAAGGGGGGGAAATGTGGAAATCTGGGGTAAAAAGAGACGTATCTTTCATTGTACACTCTTTTGTACTTTTTGAATTTATTTTTACTAAGATCATATATGACTTCTTCAATTAAAGTAACCTAAAGAACTGCTTTGGAGAGAAGAGGGGGCCTAGCAACCATCTAGAAGCTCAGCTGAATTCCTCTTGGTATCATCAGCTTGAAGATCTCACTTGATAGAAATCCTACCTATTTTCTCCAATCACGGGATCTTGTTTCCAGGACAGAAGAACAATCACTATGGAGATTTTTCACTGTAGCAGTGCTTTATGAGCTTTGGGAGGCGCCTTGAGGTTTGATGACATGGGTTTGAATACTGCTGCTGTTGCAGCTGCTCCTTCTCCAGGGTCCAAATGGAACCATCTGGCATGAGTCTCCAGCTCTTAAATCAGTCCACCCACAGTCCACGCCTTGGTTTCTTAAGGCGTGTGTAGTGAGAAGACTGGGAAAGTAAGGCAGGTGGACCTCACCAGACGGAAACATGCAAAACAGAAACACATGGACAGCTCACCCGGTATCCCCCTCCCTGTCAGCACTGCTGCTGGAATGATTTACAAGACGCCAAGCCAAGTTCCCACTGCTCCAGACTGAGGGGATGGAGGAAGAGGCAGACAGAAGCAGGTCACACCTGCATGTTCTTTTTCCTCCTTCTTGGGACAAACTTTGTTTACTTGCAGACTGCAGGTGGCGGTGGCTGGGCTTGTAAATACCACTGTGAGGCCAGTTAGCTTGGCTCAACCAGGTCACTTAAACAGAGGGGATTTGGGGCCACTCTGTTATTGCTTCCCATCCAAAGCCCATTTCCTGCCTAATTTCCTCCAGCCAACTCACCATGCAGCATTCAAACAAAGTCATGGCCCAATTTATAAACAGACACTTGGGACCTGCAGTGTCAGAAACCTTCCATTTGTATAGGAGCCTGCATAAGTCTTAGCATCGTTTCACCAGTGTAAGATGAGGAGAAACCTTTACATTTAAAAGTACCATAATTACAGCAATAATCTCTATCATGCCTAATATTGATGTTCACTTTATTGACAAGGAAACTGAGGGCTCCAAAATTACAATGCTGGTTTTCCCTCCGCCTGTGTAGGGCACTGGCATCAGGAAGACACTCAATTTCAATTTGTGAATGAAAAAGGCAATCACTGAATGAATGAATCAGTCAATAGAGGAAGAACACACAATGGAGCCACCTCCTATCAGCTCACAAGAGCCAATCCAAGGCATGTCTTCCCAATTCTGCCTTCAATAACATCACATGGGTAGCTTGAAATTGATCATGGTGGGATTATCTTTGCCAGCATATTGGCAGATGCTACAAATCAGGGCTTTTTCCTTTTTGTCATAGAGCCAGTTTACACTGGGCTGAAGTGTCTCTCACTGAGCCTGTGTATTCTTGGAAACTGTAGCTCACTGTCTATCACTGCACAGAGGCACCACATAGTACAGGCAATCAAAACCCAGGCAATTAGTATATACAAGGAGATATCAGGTTTTTTAGATCATCATCATTCTTCAAAAAAAAGGGAAGGAGAAGGAGATTGAAAGTGGTCTACATAAATAAGACTTATCACGTCAACATACATGCGTAGATTCTATTGCATGCAAGGCATTAGGGCAGGCTGGTGGAGAGAAATAGATATGTGAGATATACTGCATATTCTCAAGGAACACACCTTCTCAGGTACAGACTATAATGTGCACACAAATCACGTGGGAATCTTGGTAAAATGCAGATTAAAATCCAGTAGGTCTGCGTGGAACCTGAGAAGCTGCATTTTGAACAAACTCCCAGGTAAAGTTGACGCTACCCATCCATGGACCACACCTAGAGAAGCAAAGGCCTAGGAGGTCACCGCATGCTGACAGTGTGCCGCTGCAAGTTCCTAGGTAAGATGGCTATTCGCAAGCTGAATCCTCACAACCACAGGCATATATTCTTTTTATCCACATTTTACAAATGAGACCATTGAGACCCAAGGTCACCCAGCTGGTAAACTGCTACCAGCTCAAAGCCAGGTAGTCTCACTCAGAGAAGGAAGGGTCACTCTCAAAAGCACATTCTGGTGGGAACTTTTCAATTGATTTTCTCTCTTGAAAATTATTCTTGCCTCTCCTTTCTCTTCCTACTCTCTGTTCATTAACCGTCCATTTCCTATTTCACCACCTCCAAGTACTCCCAAAGAAGAACTGAGGAGGTGTGGAACCAAATGCTCAAACTCGTCCATTGCGAGCATATTAACCATGTGTCTTCTTTTTTATCTTCTGTTTCTTTGACATCTGAGTCTTGCTGACCATAGAGGGACTGCCCCTTCCAGGGTTAGCCAACTCCTAGAGATGGTCAACAATTTCCCAGCTACCTTGCCTTTCAAATGCAAGCCAATCAATCCAGAACCCATACCCTAGCCATCTATTTTATGGGGCTGTCAACCTCTGGGCCACTATCCCCCTTCCCTAATCACCCCAGAACCAGGTATAGGACAACTAAGGACAGAGAGCCCATAAACCCCAGAGCCTGCTGAAATGATGCAAACTAGCCAATCCTAAACCTGTTTACTCTGCCTCTCCCTTTCCTTCCTGCAGAAACCACAAGAAGGGCTTCTGCTGACATTTCTCCAGGCTCCCTCGGCCTGCTGACCAACCCCAGTGCCTCCCCAGGCCACCCCCATGGCACAGCTGGGCCCCTCCTTTTTCTGTGAGTATAACCATCTTTTCAATGGCAGTCATCTCCTGATTTTTTGGCCTCACCATACCTAAATAATAACAAAACCTATATTTTAAAACATCAAGTTTCATCAGGAAAGTTAAATCCCAATGGATTTGTGGATTACCTAGGCTTTCCCTTGCCCGTCCTCCCAGGCTCAGCCCCTCTCTGGGCTGGCTTGCACACATTCTCAATGGACTCCTTCCCAAGGTCCTTGCCTTTGCCTTGTCTGTCTTGAAACTTCCATTCCTGGGGAGAGTGTCAGGTGCCACCTGTAGCCTTAGGGTCTCTTACCTAATTCCCCGGCAGGTGCTGAGCGTGACGCTGGACAGCTCTGTCTCCCTCACTGTGCCGTGGTAAAAGCAGTGATCCTAACAAGGAGAAAGGAGGTGGTCAGGCTAAAGAACACTGATAAGCATGGCAACGTTAATGTCTCAGGATGGTGGGTGACTCATGGCTTATTATATACCTACCCAACTTTATAGCACCTTACAACCTGCAAAGAGCTTTCCAAGACACAATTTCATTTGATTCCCAAAATAATCCTTGGAGACGGGGCAGGGCAGATGTCATTATCTCCATGAAGCTGATGAAAGGCTGAGGCTCAAAGGAGCAAAGAGATTTGCCCAAGGTCTCCCTGCTGTTTGGAAAATCCAGTATTTTCCTAGTTCAGAGCTCTTTCCATGGCATGCTGTTGGCCACAGAAAACACTGATTCCTGAAAGAGCCTGCCTCCCCACCAACGTTATCTTCGCAACCCCCTGCAATGAGTTGAATAGAACCCCCTAAAATTCATGTCCCCCTCAGAATGTGATTTTATTTGGAAATAGGGTCTTGCAGATATAATTAAATTAAGGTGATGTCATGCTGGGCCAGGCGTGGTAGCTCACACCTGTAATCCCAGCACTTTGGGAGGCCGAGGCAGATGGATCACTTGAGGTCAGGAGTTCCAGACCACCCTGGCCAACATGGTGAAACCCCGTCTCTACTAAAAATACAAAAATCAGCCAGGCGTGGTGGTGCACACCTATAATCCCAGCTACTTGGGAGGCTGAGGCAGGAGAATTGCTTAAGCCCAGGAGGTGGAGGCTGCGGTGAGCCGAGATTGCACTACTGCACTCCAGCCTAAGTGACAGAGTGAGATTCTGTCTCAAGGAAATGGAAAAAAAAAAAAAAAAAAAAGGTGGTGTCATGCTGAATTAGAGCAGGTCCTAAATCCAATGATTTGTGTCCGTCTAAGAAGAGGAAAGGACACAGAGAGACACACACAGAGAAAGAGAAGAAGGCCATGAAGATGGAGACAGAGACTAGAGTGATGAAGTTGCAAGCCAAGGAACACCAAGGATGGCCAGAAGCCACCAGAAGCTAGAAGAGCCTGGAAGGACTCTCTCCAGAGGCTTGGAGGGAGTGTGGCCCTGACAATACCCTGAGTTTGGACTTCTAGCCTCCAGGACTGTGAGAAAGTAAAATTCTATTGTTTTAAATCTTTAAGTTTATGGTGCTTTGTTGCCATAGGCCTAGGAAATGAACACTGCCTACTCTTCCACAGCTCAAGATGCTCTTCTACACAAATCCCTCCACACCTGAATCATACTTGATTTGTCACCTATGCCCATGAGGTCTGCTGCTGCTCTCCAGCCACTGTGTCTCACAGCTGTCAGAATTCCTCCATCACTACAAACAGCTGTGAGCACTGCTCTGTGCCAGGCCTGGGGCCAGCCCCTGGAGACACCATAGCCAGCAAATAGAGTCACAGCTTCAGCCTTCATGGGGCTTATGGTCTTGTGAGAGGCAGTCATTAATGAGAAATCCAAACAGATACAATTACAAACCAAAAGAAGGGGCTTGAAACAAACATTTCAGGTGTGGGCTGAGTGTTTTATAAGTCAGGTAACCATAGAATTTAGGAAGCAAATATGCACTGTTGAGCATGCTAATGCGCTAAACCAGACAGACGGGGATGAAATCAGGACTGTGTCCAACAAATGGAGAGGTAACAACAAGAGACACATTCCTAGAGGCTTCCTCCCAAATAAGTCAAGAGAGATGCACTGGTCAGAACAGAGAGAAGGTAAAACCCGCAGGGTAGAGCCAAGTTCTGGAAAGATCTCAAAAGGGATGGATGCAAACCACACAGTTGCAGACACAGAAGCTTTCTCTTTTCCCCCACCTCTAGGACCATGCTGCTTGCAGTTGCTTCTTTGTCCCCACCGGACAGGGATGTGACCAGTAATCAGCTATCCCATGTGTCTGTATTCTCTGGCTCCACCTCCCTCCCAGCTCTAAGCATGAGTATAGACGAATAATTAAATTCAAGCATTTTGGCATAGCCAGGCATATTTAAATCCAGGCATAAGCAGTTCCACAACCTCTCTCTGACCTTCAGTGTCTTTAGCCTCTATCCCCCAGAGTGGTGGTGAGAATATTGTACATAAAGGAGCTAGTAAGAGTACCTGGCCCAGAGTGGCAGGCAATAAACATCAGCAACCATATAATCATGAAATTCTCCTTTATCAAATAATATGGCCTCAAGGGACCTGGAAGCCCACCAAAAGGCTGAATCCAAAGCCCTAGCTGTGCCAGTGCTCCATCCTATCCAGCCAGCCACGCAGCCAGATCAAAGGATACAGGCCAAGCTGACACTCAACATGGCCTCGTCCTCCAGAACACAGGTGCCCTTTCATCTGCATATGGTCCCTCGGCCAGCAATGTGGCTTCTCTGCCCATTCAAGCTCATACAGTCAGGAGGAGGGACAGAGCCAACCCCTGTCTTTGCATCAAACTCTTCTGGATTTTAAACAAGTCAGATGTCACCCTTGAGGAGCACAAAGGAAAGTCACTGTGCTGTGATTATGAAAGAAAGTGTGGCAGGCAAAACCCTCCTCCTGGCCAGGATTCCAACTGCTTTCAAATGCCAGCCTGTCATGTGGCTTCTCAACCTATCCCTGGGATCTGGGATTTGGAAGCCCCTCATGAAGCACTCAAGTCCTGAACCTGGTCCTTAGAACTCAACAGGGAAGCCACGAGCCCTATAGCACAGGATTATTCATGGGGAGAAGAGGGGCCAGGCCTGTGTGGGGTAAATGGGGCTCAGAGGAGTTGGAATGACCAAGAATCAAGAAGTTCAGAAACGTATATCGGTATAGTTTCAAAATGCTGGTTAACAGAAAGAACTGAGGCTAGGCGCAGTGGCTCACGCCTGTAATCCCAGCACTCTGGGAGGCCGAGGTGGGCGGATCATGAGGTCAAGAAATCTAGACCAACCTGGCCAATATGGTGAAACCCTGTCTTCATCACAAATACACAGAATTAGCTGGGCATGGTGGTGTGCGCCTGTCGTCCCAGCTACTCAGAAGGCTGAGGCAGGAGAATTGCTTGAACCCGAGATGGCACCACTGCACTCCAGCCTGGTGACAGAGCTAGACTCTGTCTCCAAAAAAATAAAAAAGAAAAAAGAAAGAAGTGAAACCCAGGGATGGCTGTGAAGAATCCCTGCACCTCCTCCTATCTTTGAATGGATGCTAAGAGTGTTCACAACTCCAGTTCTCTCGAAAATAGAGCACCTGACTTCTGTAACATGCTTTATAGTTTACAGAGCTTTCACATACACTATCTCATGCGACGACGACACCTACAACTTGTATTATTAACAGTAAGAGGTCAGGTGGGGTGGCTCACACCTGTAACCCCAGCACTTTGGGAGGCCGAGGCAGACAAATCACTTGAGGCCAGGAGTTTGAGACCAGCTTGGCCAACATGATGAAACCCCATTTCTACTAAAAATACAAAAATTAGCTGGGCGTGGTGGTGGTCGCCTGTAATCCCAGCTACTTGGGAGGCTGAGGCATAAGAATCGCTTGAATCTGGGAGGCGGAGGTTGCATTGAGTTGAGATCATGCCACTGCACTCCAGTGTGGGCAACAGAGTGAGACTCTGTCTCAAAAAATAAAATAAAATAAAAAAATAAGAGCTAACATCTAACCAGGCATGGCAGCTTATGCCTGTAATCCCAATGCTTTGGGAGGCCAAGGTGAGAGGATCACTTGAAACCGGAAGTTCAAGGCTGCGGTGAGCTGTGATCATGTCACTACACTCCAGCCTTGGGGACAGAGCGAGGCCCTATGTCTAAAATAAAAGAGCTAATATCTACCCAGCTCTTACTGTTTGAACAACTTAGGCAAATTTTTCCCTTTGATTCTGACCACAATCTTACGAGGTAGATATTATTATTGCCATATTTTAAAGGGGGGAAATTGAAAGAGAGGTTTTAAGTCATTCACAAGGTGACACAGCAAAGTGGAAACTGGAACCCCACCAGCCTGGCCCCAAGCTCCATCCTCTGCCTCTCTCAGCAGTAGCAAAGGAGGAACTTGGCTAGTCAGAGCTCTTTTATCCCCAGCTTCTCTAGCAACAAAGGAGACAAGTTCTAGCCTAAGCCTTGCCACTTGCTGGTTATCTGAACTTGAGCAAGTTACTTTTCCTCTTCTCTCAATTTCCTCATCTGTAAAATGTGGGGTTGGAAGAGAAGTTTATGAATTCCCATAAAAATTAGTGATTCATCTTACCCTTCCACAGCGCTGCGAGTCAGATATCAGCATATCCAACTTACAAAGGAGAAAACTCAACACTAGTGTGGTCAAGGGGGTTGTTTAAGGTCATATAACTAGTTAAAGCCAAGATAACAACCTTGGCTTCAGATCGCAAACCGTGTCATTCTTTCTGTCGGAACACATTCACAGACCCATTCCCCCAGCCGCCTGACCTAGATGCAGGCTGTTGCCAAAAGGCCTGGCTGATGAGTCTTGATAAGGTTGCCAGAATTCCAGCTACCCCAGGCCAAGTTTGGTAGTAGAGTGCAGTCTCCAACATTCGGGTCAAGGGCAGCTGAGTGGTTTATTCCATTCCCATTTTTCATTGAGATCTCGGCTCCCAAACGAGAAGTCTGACTGAGAACCCCATGGGCCTGGGTGGGAGCTTTGCAAGAGTCTAGTAGCAGGGGATATAAGCAAACAATGAGTTGTCCGTCCCAAGGTTCAGCTAGGATGTGCTTCAGCCAACAAGACCTTCTGGAAGGAGGGGACTTTGGGAGAGGGGGAGTTCTCTTCCAGTCCTCTATTTCTGAAAGGCCCTTACAACATCTCTGCCTAATGCACAAGCTGAGAGCACAAAGAACAAGTCAAGAATCAGTCATGAAGTCATTGCATTCCTCAGCTTCTCAGCCTGATGGGGCCACCCCAAGGGGGCTTTCATAGCAGGAAGCGTGAGCTCATGGCAAATTTGTGGACTGAGACACATTCTTGAGCTGTGGGTATAGAAGTGGCAGGATCCAAACTCAGAGGAGGGTGTTTGAAGGAGGTTGTCATAGCTAGGCTTTCTAGGCATGCCTGTTCCCCCATCCCACCCCTGCCCCTGGAGGCAGAGAACAGAGGTCTCAAGAAGAGAGGAAAAGTTTTGACCAAGGGGCATTGAAGAATATGAAGTCACAGCTAGACAGCCTTCCTGGGGATGAGAAGACACAGCCCAACTGTGCTGCAGGCACTGGCCACACTACCAACTCCTTCCCTATCCAGGGAAGTCTTGGTGAAGAAGGCAGCACTGGTCCTCGCATTCAGCCATATAATACAGCCCCTGAACTACCCAGTTACTATACTCCAGGTCTCTTGGATCTATCAAAAACTGTGGCCGGGCACGGTGGCTCATGCCTGTAATCTCAGTGCTTTGGGAGGCCGGGGCACGTGGATCACCTGAGGTCAGAAGTTCGAGACCAGCTTGGCCAACATGGTGAAACCCCATCTCTACTAAAAATACAACATTAGCCAGGCGTGGTGGCTCATGCCTACAATCCCAGCACTTTGGGAGGTCAAGGTGGGCGGATGACCTGAGGTCAGGAGTTTGAGAATAGCTTAGCCAACATGGTGAAACCCTGTCTCTACTAAAAATACAAAACTTAGCCAAGTGTGGCGGTGCATGCCTGTAATCCCAGCTACTGCGGAGGCTGAGACAGGAGAACCGCTTGAACCCGAGAGGCGGAGGTTGCAGTGAGCCAAGATCTCACCACTGCACTCCAGCCTGGGTTACAGAGTGAGACTCTGTCACACACACACACAAAAATTGCCTGTCCTGTGTCCCTTTCCCCATCCAGGGGTAATCTGGTGAACTAATCTGAGCTGTTAATGACTGATAGCGGCCAGTGTTATCTTGCTGGACACTTGCACTCCAGCAGGGATATTTTAAAGAACGGGCCTGCTAGAGTACTCAGGTTCCATGGGAAGCTGCTGGAGGAGTCCTGAGGTGGAGGGACCTCTCCTGCTGTTCTCTACACCGCACCTCCCAGTCCGTGTGCCTCAGTAGTCCATTATGTCCTGCCCCAAAGGCAAAGGTCACTGCTGCTCCTACCAGCGTGCGTCTTCCCTTCTTTACCCCCATCTCACTAGCCCAGACTTTGAGAATGGTCACTTGAATCCAGGGTTTCTCAACTTGGGCACTACGGATATTTGGAGCTGGATAATTCTGTTGTGGGGGAGTGATGGGTCTGTCCTATGCATTATAGAATGCAGATGCCAGTAGATCCTCCCTGCCAGTCACGGCAATCAAAACTGCCCCCAAACATTACCAGATGTCCCCTGGGGTCGGGGGAAAACCACTGGTTCTCCTGGTTGAGAATCAATGTTCTGAGCCTACAAATTCCAATAGGCATCCCTGTAAGAAGAACCAGACACCATGAAATGTGTATCATTCACTACCTTAAATGTCTACCAGTGGAGTGCGGCAAAGCAAACTGACATGTAACCATCTGAAAGACCATTTTCTAAATGAAAGATCTTTGACGTTGTGTAAACATCCCTACTCAAAAACAACTTTGAGGGAAAAAATGTCCAATATGAATACAGAAGCAAAATTAAAAAATCTTCGTAACTTAAAAATCACATTAAAATAGCAGACTACAAAATGTATATGCACAGTTATTACAACTCGGTAAATGTTATACATCCATTTAAAAAGGACTGATCAAACATCCAATTGGATGAGATGACAGGATTATGAGTAAGTCATTCCTTTTACTAAAACTTTCGTTAATATGTGGGTAATTAATATAAAGTAAAGAGCATGTATGTTTCATAATAATTTGCACCAACTGTAATCAGATGCAATTACCCTAAAATAGTCTATGTTTCTTTAGCCATTTTAGTTAGCAAAGAAGGGGGAGCACCTATGAAACATCAAATATATGTTTTGCTTCTCTGGTTTGCTCCCTTGGTCTTCACTTGGGGGAAACACTCCCTTCAGGGGAGGGACCAACTCCATCAGGCGTCTCCTGAGGTCCTAGGAGTGGTGCTGGGAGAGGACAGTTGCTGTATAGACATTTGTTGACCTGAACTCACCTCCAATTTCAGTGTGGTGGTTTGAGGGTTACCACTTGAAGTATAATGGGTTTCTGTGTAGGAAGGAGCAAAAAGTTGCCTGCAAAAAATAAAAAGAGATATTTATATCATAAGTGGATGAACTCCATTCTCCTAGCAACAACAACTAGTGATTTTAACTGAACCAGGCAGGACTATCCCAAGCATCTCCATGCAAAAGAAACTGGGCAGCCACTAAGGGCTAAGGAACAAAAGGGAAAACCAGAAGTTTGCTATTAATTTTATATTTAATGTAAATTAAATATAATTTATCATCACTATGGGAACATCACTCCAACTAGATCGAATTGACAGAACTAAAGCAATGATCTTAGTATTTGTCTGGGTCCTGGGAAAACAGACATGCAAACACATGTAAAATTTTCCAGGGCCTATGAACCCTATTGTGTACCTTGGTTGATTTTTCCAGCACTGGATCTACCAATTTTTAGTATCAGCAGACCAATTTTTCTTTAAGGGAATACCTCTTCTCTGATGTGTATTTTGGTGAGACTGTCAATCAAGGAGTCCTACTTGGCCCTGGCCAAGGGGTGACCTGGCCAGCGGAGTGATGCTGCCAGGTCTGAACAGATGGAAGCAATGCATCTGTTCTTCTGTGCCTGCCACAAAGGTTCCCTAAGCTTCCGTTGCCTGCCCTTTCTGACGCTTAGTGGTTCAGATTCCCTGAGACCTGGTAATTCTATATTACCCTTCCAATAAATTCCTTTTTTTCTTTTCTAAACTTGGACATTGGTTTCTCTCACCACAGACCCCTTGAAGTAGAGGTTAAGAATCTCCTCACCAAAGGCCAGGCAACTCCAAGAAATATTCTTAGAATTTCTCTAAAAATTAAAAGAAAAATACAAGAGTCAAATGGATGTTTTCAACTATTAATAGTTCAGCTTCAGTAAAGGGAGAATTGATCTAGAGAAAGCCAAGGTCGGCCAGGCGCGGTGGCTCACACCTATAATCCTAGCACTTTGGGAGGTGAAGGCTGGCAGATCACCTGAGGTCAGGAGTTCAAGACCAGCCTGGCTAACATGGTGAAACCCCTTCTCCACTAAAAATACAAAAATTCGCTGGGCGTGGTGGTGGGTGCCTGTAATCCCAGCTACTCGGGAGGCTGAGGCAGAAGAATCGCTTGAGCCTGAGAGGCAGAGGTTGCAGTGAGCCGAGATCATGCCATTGCACTCCAGCCTAGGTGACAAGAGAGACACTCCATCTCAAAAAAAGAGAAAAGAAAAAAAAAAAAAAAAAAGGAAAAAGAAAAAAAAAAAAAGTCCAGGTCAAGGGGCAAGAAAGGTTTCTAAAGGAAGGCACCATTAGAAATTCAAATCTGACAAAAAGAGAATGATGTGGCTCTGTATGTACTAATATGGGAAGATGTCTAAAATGGAGTTAGACAGCAACAGTAAAGTTCTGAAGAGTATGTATTTTAAAAGTCCATTTCATTGAAAATCAAATACTACACACTCTAAAGCAGGCATCAGAAATAATTAGAGGCCAGGTGTGGTGGCTCACACCTGTAATCCCACCACGTTGAGAGGCTGAGGCAGGCAGATTGCCTGAGGTCAGGAGTTCAAGACCAGCCTGGTCAATGTGGTGAAACCCTGTCTCTACTAAAAGTACAAAAATTAGCCGGGTGTGGTGGCAGGTGCCTAGCTACTCGGGATGCTGAGGCAGGAGAATTGCTTGAACCTGCGGGGTGGAAGTTGCAGTGAGCCGAGATCCCGTCATTGCACTCCAGCCTAGGTGACAAGAGCGAGACTGTCTCAAAAGAAAAAAAAAAAAAAAAGGAGAAACAAATGACCTTTGTTGATGGTGATTATCTCAGGAGTTGCAGAAGATGTTCACAATATAAGTTGCATATTTCTGAAGCTGGTTGACTTTTAAATTAACTGTCAGAGAGCTGTTTTGAAAACTGAAATTTTAACTTAAAACTGCTCTTAAAAAGAAGAAAATGTAGGCTGTGGCCAGCACAGAAAGCCAAAGGAATCTGCAGGGATAACCCAGGTTTTAAAGGAGGTGACGTTTCCCAGCAAGAGAGGGTCATCGTTGAGGGTCTCTAGAATCCTTCTAGAGTCACTTCTAGCTCTAAGTTCTGGGATCGCTCAGATTTCCCTCCATCCCCAGTGTGTGGTCAGAAGGCAAATGCCACAAGAATTGTCTTCTGTACTATGTCAAGTCCTTCAACTTCTCGCCTTGGACAAGAAGAAAAGAAGCCCAACAGGAAAATGTAAAAATAAAGCAAAGCACAAACCCCAGCTTTGTGAAGAGAAATTCTCATTCACATGGAAACTTTGGGTCAGTGGCTAACTTGACAGAATCTGTCTCCCAGTCCTTTCTCTTTCTCCTTAGCATCTAACTAGCCCAAGATTCGAGGGAGGAGTCACCCATTTGCCTGAGGGAGAAAAACTGTAAGCCTCAGGAGGGCAGAGGCCAAGCAGTTTTGCTCACTGGTTTATGTCAGTTCTCAACATTTGTTCAATGAAAAAACCACTTAACTAGTTACTGAATGAATAGATGGATGAGTAGTTCAGTGTCCTGGGAGCTTAGAGCATGGTCTGGACACTGGAAAAACTGATGTTTTGATTCCAGCTCTGACATTTACTGTCTCTACGGCCGTGAACAAGTAAATGTATGTCTCTGAACCTTTGTTTCCTCTTAGACAAAAAAGAGGATGAAATACTCATTTGACAGGGCTGTGATGAGGATCAAACAACATAATAAATGTAGCAGGCTTAATGCCATGCCTGGCACAAAGTGGAGCTCGGTAAAAGTTAGTGATAATCATTATTGCTTTCAACAGGGATTATGACAGAAGAACCCAGAAAGTTTCTCTAACTTTCCCCAGCCATGAACTCCCCAGTCCATCGCTTAAGAGAGGTGGTAAAACGCAGCGTGCTCATTCCTGCAGCCCATTTCCTGGGTCTGCTTTCACACACTGCGCCACGTACAGCTGGTCAGGAGTTCAGAGTTTAATGGTTCATTCCAGGTGTCAGTGGGGAAGTGTGACTTTTCCCACAGAAAATGCACTCCTGGTAAAAACATTCTCAGCCTCCTCTGAGACTTAGCAAGGGGGGAAAACAATCATCCATCCAGTGACGTTACCCCGTCATCACAGGACTCTCCGACCCTCAGCACTGAAAGGAACCCTAGAAATCATACAGTTAAACTCCAGTTACACTGTGAGCTCCCCAAAAACAGGGACCTCGGTGTCTTTGAAGGCTTCTCCCCGGCCCCCAGCACCTAGCAAGCAGGCAGTACATGTGCATTCTGTGAACGAGTGGATGAGTGAATAAACTCGCAAATGAATAAATGAACTTTTTATCTCATGTAGGAATCTGCCAGATGGCCATTCACCACTGGACACCTCCTAGGAGAGGCTGCTCCTGAGACTACCCACTCCATATCTGACCACATACAGTAGTTAATTTTTACTCCCGATTAAAAACTACCCCTCTGGCACTGGTACCCACAGGCCTTCGTTCTGGCCTCTGAATCTGCATAAAACAATCTGCCGTCATCTTCCACCTAACCACCCTTTCTGAAGCCGCAGTATCATCTAGAAACTAGTTAAAAATGCAAATTGTCGGGCTCCACCCAGACTCATGAATCAGATAGAAACTCTAGGGTTAGGGCCCAGCCATCGGTTTGAACAACTCTGCAACTCCCCCAAGCTAGGTCCATATACGCCCATGTGTTCAGGTGCTGCTCTCAGAACCAAAGGACACTGCTATCCCACAGAGAGGAGGGCACGTGGCCACTGAGCAGCCCGGCCCAGCCCAGCTGCCCCATTCTCTGACCACATCTTGTTCTCATCTCCTCCCTAACAAGCGGCTGGCTCAGCAGACCGGCAGGAAGCCGTCTCTCACCACTGGATTGCATTAGGATTTTCAGGAAACGACTTATGAGTGATGTGCATCCAGGAAGAGAAAGGACTGTGCACGATTTCCCATTCCGCCCACTCTTTTTTTCTAGCTTTAATAGAAAAGCAATTTCTGTTCTACCCTGCTGCCTCCCGCTCTGTCTGCTCCGTGCTCAGGAGCCCATGGACAGGCGGAAATCAGTAGGACACTGCCATGTCTCAGCACCATTAGAATAGTAGCCAGCACTACAGTTGAGCAAAATCTGTGTCACTTAGATTCAAAAGTCCCCGAGCAAAACCTGCATCTTCAGACTTCCACCTAGGAAAATAAGCTACCCCCAAACACTGGACATAAAACATCAGGTCACTCTCTAGGGAAAAAGAACTGAAACCTGTACAAGCAGCCAGCCCCAAAAGTACACTGCAGCCTGAAAACAGCTTGGACCCATCTTTCCTAAGGCTCGGAAGCTTCAAACTCAGGACAATTCCTTTAAGTTCTATTTATCATCAGACAAATTTCAAGTGCCTCTCTATGCTAAACCACCCTCTAGAGAGGAAGGAGCAGTGACGCTAAAATGAATTTGCAAAACATCTTCTGGGAGCTCAAACCTTCTTCCTCCTGCTTCAGATAAGCAAACCAGTGAAGATAAAGTGATAACAATTTCCAAATTACCTTGAAAAACACTCTCTGCAGACGAGCTCAGCATAGGCGAGCTCTGTTCACCTCAGTAGCGAGTTTTGCTGACACCTCCTTTCTCTGGGTCTTTCTCTATCTAATTCTTCCAAGAGTCTCCAGATGATGCCTTGGGAGGTCCTGCTTTTCTGGTCTCTCTTATTTCACTTCATTCTGCCTCTGTTAGTAATAATGTCCTCACCATGCGACTTAGCCCAGCAACTGCACAACACGGAAAGACTGTTCAAAAATACACAATCCCCTGCCTTCTCTAGGGAAGGATTAAGAAATCTGTATTTTTAATCGTTTTTTTTTCAGGTGATTTATGTTTTCAGGTTGTGGGAATTATTCTACTCCATTTGAGCAATTTTAACATTTTTAATTCTCTTTTTCATGTCTAGCCTCCTAATCACCTTCCAAAAATCTAAAGATCATCCTAGCCCAGCAGAGAGGGAAAGTCAGAAAGCTTTGGTTTAAGCAGCAGCCGCGCTACGCAACTGCCCTTCCAAAGCCATCTTTTGGAAATAAAGCAAAAGATGACTATGGTTCCTCTCAATGTCACACAAGTGTACAGCCACGGCCAGGCGCGATGGCTCATACCTGTAATCCCAGAACTTTGGGAGGTCGAGGCAGGTGGATCACTTGAGGCCAGGAGTTCAAGATCAGCCTGGCCAACAGGGCAGAAGCCCTCTCTACAAAAAAAAAGTAGCCGGGTATGATGGTGCGTGCCTGTAATCCCAGCTACTCAGGAGGCTGAGGCAGGAGAATCGCTTGAACCCGGGAGGCGGAAGTTGCAGGGAGCTGACATTGCACGACTGCACTCCAGCCTGAGTGACAGAGCCAGATTCCATCTCAAAAAATTAAATTAAAAAACACGGAGCATAGCCAAGCTTTAGAGTCTCAGAGGCCTGCCTACTGTTCTCTGGTCTTTATGGGAAGAATGTGGCTTTGAAAGATGTACTATTTACAATTAATTACGGCGGCCCTTGCTGCACTCTGTAAAATCAGATGTTAACTTGTAAAAACTTAATAAGATACAACAGAAATGCAAATATTTCCATCTAGTAGAAAAGATAACCCCAAAGGTTATGGTTTTACAGCCCCTAGGATATTAACTAGTTTTGTATCTCATTTAGCAATCTTATCTCAGCATTCCTTTTTTCACTGTTAAATACACACACACACCCACACAAACACATCTTAGTTTCCCTTATCTAATTTTAAACCAGTTTTATCATCTTGCTGGTTCCCCCATTAATTAGATAAATAAAACTTCGAGAAGAGCTCACCATGCATTTGTATAAAAAGTGTTTTCACGTGAGCCACAAAAACCCCCTCCATTTTCTAGACTGCAAAACGAACAGACTAATAATCACCGTCAGTATCACAGCGATGCTGAGGACCAAATGAGAAAATACTTTCAAATCCTAGCTCTTATAAGTAGTGTGAGTTCAGACTGGTCAGTAACTTCTCCATGCCTATGGTTTCTCATCATAAAAATGAGGAGAATGATAAAATCTACTTCACAGTGCTCCTGTAAGATGTTAGAATAGTGCCTGGCATATAGGAAGATCACATGACTATTCGTTAGATAAAATGAACAAATGTGAAAGAATTATTTGTAAAGTAGAACGTATTTGCGCTTTACAAATATTGCTATCATTTTCTCCAGCACTAGCTATATATACACGTGCCAAAATCTTGATCATTGTTAAATCTAGGTAATGGCTGTCTGAGGCTTATAATACTAGTCTCTCTCTTTTTGGGTTTATAAATTTTGACAATATTTTTTAACTAGCTGGGTGATACGGTGCAAGTCACAAACTACTGAGCCTCAGTTTCCCTTTCTATCAAACAGAAATGGCAATGCCCAGGACACACAGGTCCTGGAAAGTGTCTCTGAAAAGCAGAGTGCTATTCTAATGTCATGGCCTGCGCTAGTCTAGATTTGGGACAAAATAAATTCAGTGAGTAATGTTTTGTTTTCTAAGATGCTGAAAGACAAGCAGGGAAGAGACAGCTAGAGCTGCTTCAGAACCAAGATTTCTGCATCAGTGCTCATTCCACCTCTGACTCCAAAGGAATGGAAACAAACCAACGTGCCAAAGGCATGGCCCCAAAGCCAAATAAGGGACTGATGAGTCCAGGGGGCTGCAAGCAGACACATTCCTTTATGAGGGAACAGAAAGGCCAAGGAAGGGGGAACTTTGGAGGTTGCTCCGAGAGTAAAAAATTGGGACCTCCTCCTATTCCAGGGACTCCCTTGAATAAGCACCATCGTTGCCAGAGGAGCAGCTTTGGAAGCAACACTCCGAAGGCAAAATGGCGCCATCCAGAAGCCTGGCAAAAGGCCAACGCTACTCAGTATGTTTTCTTTAACTTCCTATTAAGGAAGTTTCCAAACAATGCGTTAAGTCAACACTCCCTTTCACCAACCACTTCCCATGACATCTTCTCCCAGTCCCCACAAGACCTGGCACCCTTCCGACTAGTTTCTGGTCCTGTGTTTTGCTATTACATTATATACCAAAGGATGTTTGGATGAGCACCACTGACTCCTCTGGCCAGCAGGGTCTTTACTTAACCCTCTTCAGGCCTCCCTCTTGGCTGCCTCTATGAAGATGGGTAACCTCTCTGCACAAATAGAGCTGACTTCTTGAGATCAGACAACTTAACTGGCAGGGACCTGAGGGGCCCTCAAAATGGCTCACCCAAGAAGAGTTCACAAATTTGTTTTCCAGTGTCCCGAATAGTCCATTATGTGTATTTGTTGAAACCAGATAAGAACAGTTCGGGGAAATGAGGTGCTACCTTTAGTATTTCTGAGAAAAATTTAAAAGCGAAAATGGTGAGTAGGAGCAACTTCTCTAGCAACCAGTTTTTGGTAAATAACCACAGTGTTTATCAGATTAGCCGATACCACAGAAAACCTGAAGGGAAAGACGGATGTAAGAGGGTATGAGGAGAGAGCTACATCATAAAGAAAAATGGTGTGGATAAGACACAGGGGAAATGAAGAGAAGGACCCTCTGAGATCACTGAAGCTGTGAGAATATGCTTAGAAAAACGGGAATAAGCGGACCACTCCCTGAAACTAACAAACAAACATAAAACAGGGAGGTGTAGGTGCTTAGCGCTTTTTAGGCTCTGATTAAATATCCCAGTAACTTTCAAAAACTTGTCCAATGTTTCTTAGCACACTAAGGCACAAACCACACCCAAAGCATAAGTCAAGGATGTCAGAACTTGGAAAGCCCTCCTAGATCATAGTGGATACCTATTGTCGGAGCCTGCCCAGCATCCGTGCCACCTTCCTGAGATAACAGTGGCCCGATTTGTATTTAAAGAAATACTCCCTTCTCATAGCATTGCTGACTAGGGCACCTGGAGTTGATCAAGGTCCCTGCCCTTGCCTGGCCAAATGAATGCTTCATGATATGCCTGGACAGTCAGATCTCATCTCGAAACTTCAAGATGATAGTACATGAAGGGACCATCTATTCATTCTGGGACCTCAACCTTTCCAAACCTTAGTTTTTCAACTTTTCCCTCATTCTATGCATTCCCCCATATCCTTTCCAAAAAGATTGTTTAGGAGAAGCGAGGGTTAGTGTGTAAGTTACAGAGTCTACCGCAATGAAACATTAGTTATATACCACCCTCTCTGCCCAACCCTGACCTCCACTTTCACAGATGGAAGAATCTGCAAAAGAGCAAAAGCAACTTGCCCAGCATCACACAGTTATATTTTGTTTCTAAACCCATCATCTCAATGAACTAGAGTAAGCTAAATGTCAGTGGTAGACAAGCCAAGAGTTGGGCCATCCAGACACACCCAGAAGGCAGAGAGAAAGGCTATTCATGCAATCTCATGAATAACTGCATATTAAGCAGTGTAATGTGGTACAAACTGCAGGCCACCTGGCATCGGGAGGCCAGAGTTTCTCACAGCTTGATTTCATCACTATTTGCTGGGGGTCCTTGGTCAAGATGCAGCACCTTTCCTGAGCATCAGGCCCTGCAGGCCGTGCATCTGCAAGTCCAGGCACTATGCTACAGGATGGGGCTTCAGCAGCCAATGAGGCAGGCCTAGGTTTCCTTTCCCTCTCCTGGCTTGGCACCTGCAGTTTCCAAGTGCTTGGCAAATGCTGACACCATGCATAGGGCAGGTGTAACTGTCTGGTCCCCAGAAGGCACTGTTTCACAGCTCATCTTCCTTCCTGGAACAGCTGCAAACCAGTGTGGTAATCAATTTCCAGTTTCTCCTAACAAGCTGTCTACACAGTTATGGAGAAGGGATGTGTATGTGCACGCATGCATGTGTGTGCGTGTGTGTGTGTATGTGTATGTGCGTGTGTGTGTGTTGTGAGCAGAGAGCAAGACCAGTCTGGGGATCAGGAACTAAGGATACTCACTCAACATGGCTGCCCTCCTTCTCCAAACCCATATTCCTATCACCATATCCCAGAGAGGCCAGTTTGACCTTTGCATTCTTACCCAAGCCCCAAATCTAGCATCAGTGAGTCAAGAGATAAAGAGCTTCTAGAATACAAAGAGCCTGACATTCCTCCCCACACTTAGATCACCCTTTTCCCCAGCACTCCAGTCTCCCTCCAAAGGAGTCCCTTTCCATGACTTGCCCTTCCCTTCCCCAGAAGGGAGCCCTTGGAAAAAGAAACCATGCTTGATATAATGCAGCCATTATAGCTCCTTGGCCCTTCTGGCCTTCTCCCCAGGGAGACTGATGCAAGAGGAGAAAATGTGGAGACTGCCAGTTTTCTGCAAGGAGGAAAGGGGGGAAGTGAGACACATGGGAGCCATGGAAGAAGCTGGAAAAGAGCCACAAGTACAGAAGTCATAAAGACCCCATTTCTCCTTCAACTGGCTGAGGAAAGTCCGGCCCAGCTCCACCTACTCAATGATATCATTGTTTTCAACAAAAGCCAGTTTCAGAATCCCTAGAGAGGTCCCCAGTGAAGCCTCAGCTGCTGGAATGGGCAGAGGTCTCACCAGTTCCTAAGAGATCAAGTGCTTAGAATTTTAGATAAGGAGGAAAATACAGAGAAAACCAGGGGAGGCACAGATTTTGCTTCTGCTGGGCCTGTAGGCGCTAGGGAAAGAGTACAGGATACTGCTTTTCACATAGGTTTTATTATTGCATCCCCATGATGATCCTGCCAAGTTGGTGACTAGGAATTATTACCTAGTCTAATTAGTCTATTGAGTCTAATTACCTATCCAATGAGAAAACTAAAGATCCAAGGAAAGAGGTGGCTTGTCCAAGGTCCCACCACAAGCTAAGGAAAAATCAAGGGACAGACACCACCCTTGCTATGGTTTGAATGTGTCCCCCCAAAAGCCTGTGTTGGAAACTTAATCCCCAATGCAACAGTGTTGGGAGGTAGACCTGATGAGGAGTGATTAGTCCATGAAGGCTCCACCCTAATGAATGGATTAATGCTGTTATAAAAGGGCTTGAGGCTGCAAGTGTGCTCTCTTGCTCTTTTTTTCATGTGCTCTCTTGCCCTTCTACCTTTCACCATGGGGTAACAGCAAGAAGGCCCTCAACAGATGCTGGTACCTTGATATTGGACTTCCCAGCTGGCAGAACTGTGAGAAACAGATTTCTTTTCTTTATAAGTGACCCAGTCTCTAGGATTCTGTTTTGCCAATGCAAAATGAATTAAGACAACTATCCTGCTACTTATTCAAGCTAGAAACTTTGGACTCTCCCTTGAAACCACCCTCTCCCTCAGCCCACATGCAACCCATTTCCCAGTTTCCATGATTCCACCCTATAAATATCTCTGGAATCTATCCTCTTCTCTTTATATCAGCTACCTCTTCCCTAAATTAGTCCTTCTCAAATGAATTTTGGATGCTGTCACTATGTGACTTTTAAAATATTCTTCATCTGCTTCCCATTGCCCTCGAGATAAAAGTCCAAACTCTTTAAGGTGCCTGCAAGGCCCTTTAAGGACTCACCTCTGCCTGCCTCACCAATTTCTTCTCATCATTTCCTTCCTCCTTCTCTCTGTTCTAACTATAGAGAACTTCTTTTCATTTTCAATGTCATTCTTGCCTTTGGGCCTTTGATCCTGTGATTTGTGCTGCTTGGCACATACTCGCTGTTGCATGAGCCAGCTCTGCCACACTCTCCACCACCACCACACTCCCCCTTTTCTTTACTTCCTCCTATAAGACTTCCCGTGCCCCCAGTCCAGGGGAAGTTCCCCTTCCCCATGTTCCTACAGTACCCTCTACTTCCTCCCTCCTAGCAAGCCCCACATTGTTCTGTAACTGTTTAATTATCTGTCCCCTCTTCTAAGTTCTAAGCCCCATGATGGCAGAGACTATTTTGATCACCACTGATTCTCCCAGGAATACCCAGGACCTATCCCAGTGCCTGCCACATAGTTGGCACTCACAATATTTGTTTAACGAAGGAAGAGAAGAAAAGAACGACGTAAATTAGGAATTCTCAATGAGTAGTCCAGAGCTCAAACCCAGTACACTGGGAAGAGACTTGCCAGAAAAGCCGGGGATTCTCTGACTCAATACCTGCCCCAGTTGAGTTTGTGCAAGACCTAGCAACTTGCCCCAGAGTACCCAAAAGACTACTCACTTAGTTTATTCAAGGGGTCAGCCAAAGGTCTGTGTATATCACTGAGTTCTAAATAAAGAAAAAGCAAACATTAATTGCTTAAAATCAAAAATATCTCCTGGGTGAAGTGTAAATGTAGTTTCATTTTCAGGACAGAATCTGTCCAGGGGCCACACTGTCAGCCTCCTCTCACTTTTCTCCAGGATAGTCATGCTCCATTGCCCAAGCACAAAGCATAAAGAGTAGGAAATATCCTCCAATTTCCAGAGAGCCTAGATGAAGAGCTTAGTCACATCCTCGGAGCTGGGAGAAAAGAGAGGGCCAAAAGGGCCTCTCCCAAATCCAAATGTATATCCATAAATCCATCTGCATCCCGCCCACCAGCCTTGCATCTCAGGAGGCTTCCCCATCTACAGAAGTTGTGAAGAAGCCATCACTGCCTTGCAATCCATGGGCTCCATCCACCAAGTACACCTCCATCCCCTTGGCTCGGCCCAAATTGTTCTTCAGTGGGGAGGGGTGGGAGGAAAGCTGCTTCTCTTCCAAGGTGTAGAAATACAGCCTAGCTTTAGAGTGCACTTCAAGCATGTTTCCTAGAAGTAGATCACCTACTTCCCTGACCACATGGGTCTACCTGAGGCAAGAGAACGCAACTCAAAGCCAAAAATGGGAGAATTAAAATATTGAGCTCTACGCCACTCAAATTCTCTGGTAGCCCACCAGTGAAGGAAAAGCAACCCGTTCTCCAACCTCAACATATCACTCTTCTGAATTCAAATGATTTGGCTAGTTAGGGATATTAAATTCCTAAAAGATTAGTAGCACTGTAGTTTTAGGTTCCCTTTGATCCAGACCAAACTTTTACACATTGTTTTCTCAGTCTGAATTCCTTTCTCATTCTCCATTCATCTCATCTCCCTCCCTCATCAAAAGCCTCCCTTCATTTTGCAAGACAATATTCCAAGTAACCCCCATTCGGGAAGGTTCCCCTCTTCCCCAGTCACAAATTCCCATTCCTCTTGCCTTCGCAGTACTTTACTTTCAATTCTACCATGTAAATTTGTAATCTGTCTTGGATTATGCTGTTGGCATGTTGTTTTCTCTCCCACAGAGTCTAAACTGCCAGAAGGTAAGAATATCCTGTTTTCATGCCTAATCTCTACAGCACCTAGCACAGGACTTTACATAGAGGTGCTTAATCAGTATCCCCTGAAATCAAGCTTGTAGAATGTTTGATTTAAAAGGCATATGAGGCATTTAAAACATAAAGTTTAAAAGGCAGATCTATCAACTAATGAATGGATTAACAAAATGTGGTATATCTATACAATGTAATACTACATAGCAATAAGAAGAAATACTGATACGTACTGCAACATGAATAAACCTCAAAAACATTACCCAAAGTGAAAATAGCCAGTCAAAAAGACCACATATTGTATAATCCCATTTACATGAAACATCCAGAATAAGTAAATCTAGAGACATCAGATTGCCAGCTTCACAGGACTGACGTGGGGTTGGGGAGAATGAAGAATGACTGTACTTGTTTTCTAGGACTACCTTAACAAAGTGTCACAAACCAAGTGGCTTAAAAGTTGGAAGTTCACTGCACTCCAGCCTGGGCGACAGAGCAAGACTCCGTCTCAAAAAAAAAAAAAAAAAAAAGTTGGAAGTTTATGTCACACAGTTCTTGAGGCTAAAAGTCCAAGATCAAGGTGTCATGCTCTCTATGCAGGTGCAAGGAAAGGGCTTATTCCAGGCCTCTCTCCTGGCTTCTGAGTTCCTTCGCTTGTGGTGGCATAACTCTAATCTTCACATGGCATTCTCCCAGAGTATGTGTCTGCTTCCAAACCTCCCCTTTCTAAAAGGACACCAGTCATGTTGGATTAGAGACCTGCCATACTCCAGTATGATCTCATCTTAACTAAATACATCCACAACTCAATTTCCAAATAAGGTCACTTTGAGGTACTAGGGATAAAGACTTCAACATATGAGTTTGAGTTTGGGGGGACACCATTCAACTCATAACACTGCTAATGTTTTCCTTTTGGAGTGGTGAAAATGTTCTAAAATTAGATAATGTCAATGGCTGCATGACTTTGTAAATATACTAAAACAGATAAAATTGTGTACTTTAAATGAGTGAACTATATGGTATGTGAGTTATATCTCAGCAAAGCTGTTTGAAAAAAAAAGACAAGAGAGTTTGGGTTTAAAGAGTCTGCCCAAGCTCAATAAATCAACTCAATGGTGTGTTTGGGAAAACAGGATCTCTCAACAAGGGTAGTGAGATATAAACTTGTAAAGAAGCCAAGGGCAACTTGCCTCTATATATCCATGTTACATGTAAATTCTCTTTGACTCAGTTGGGTATACAGTGATTCATAACATCATTCTCTCCACTCTGCATATTTGATAATTTTTCATTATAAGAAACTGTAAGAGTTAATCATGCATACACATAGAATATAATATCACACAGCCATGAAAATGATATGATAGTCTCTTCAATAAATGGTGGGAAAACTGGATATCCATATGCAGAAAAATAAAACTAAACCCCTATCTCTCACTGTATACAAAAATCAAATCAAAATGGATTAAAGACTTAAATCTAAGACCTCAGGCTGGGCACAGTAGTTCATGCCTGTAATCCCAGCACTTTGGGAGGCCGAGGCGGGCGGATCACCTGAGGTCAGGAGTTTCAGACCAGCCTGGTCAATATGGCAAAATCCTGTCTCTACTAAAAATACAAAAATTAGCTGGCGTGGTGGTGCACGCCTGTAATCCCAGCTACTCGGGAGGCTGAAACAGGAGAATCAATTGAACCAAGAAGGCAGAGGTTGCAATGAGCTGAGATCATGCCATTGCACTTCAGCCCTAAGCAACAAAGTGCGATTCTGTCCCCTCCCCGCAAAAAAAACTAAGACCTCAAACCATTAAACCACTACAAGAAAACATGGGGGAAATCTCCAGGACGTTCGTCCAGGCAAAATTTCTTGAGCAATACCCCACAAGCACAGGCAACCAAAGAAAAAATGGACAAATGGGATCACAACAAGTTAAAAAGCTTCTGAACAGCAAAGGATACAATCAACAAAGTGAACAGACAGCCCAAAGAATGGGAGAAAATATCTGCAAACCACCCATCTGACAAGGGCTTAATAACGAGACTATATAAGGAACTCACACAACTCTATAAGGAAAAAAAAGCCTAATAATTCAATCAAAAGATGGACAAAAGCTTTGAATAGACATTTCTCAAAAGAAGGCATAAAAATGGCAAACAAGCCTATGAAAAGGTGCTCAACATCACTGATCATCAGAGAAATGCAAATCAAAAGTACAACGAGCTGGGTGCTGTGACTCATGCCTGTAATCCCAGCACTTTGGGATGGATCATTTGAGGCCAGGAGTTTGAGAACAGCCTGGTCAACATGGCAAAACCCCATCTCTACTAAAAATACAAAATACAAAAAAATTAACCAGGTGTGGTGGCGTGCACCTATAGTCCTGGCTACTCAGGAGACTGAGGCACGAGAATCACTTGAACCCAGAAGGCGGAGGTTGCAGTGAGCCAAGATCGCACCACTGAACTCCAGCCTCGGGGACAGATCAAGACTCTGTCTCAAAAAACAAAACAAAACAAAACAAAACAAAAAAAACTACAATGAGATATCATCTCACCCAGTTGAAAGACAGGCAATAATAAATGCTGGTGAGGTGAGGATGTGGAGAAAAGGGAACCCTTGTGCACATTGTCGGTGGGAATATAAATTAGTACAACCACTATGTCATGCTACCATATGATCCAGCAATCCCACTGCTGGGTATAGACCCAAAAGAAAGGAAATGAGTGTGCCAGGCGCGGTGGCTCACGCCTGTAATCCTAGCACTTTGGGAGGCTGAGGCGGGTGGATTGCCTGAGCTCATGAGTTCGAGACCAGCCTGGGCAACAGGAGTTCGAGGCCAGCCTGAGCAACAAGGTGAAACCCCGTCTCTACTAAAAATACAAAAAGTTAGCCGGGCATGGTGGTGCACGCCTGTAATCCCAGCTACTCGGGAGGCTGAGACAGGAGAATCGCTTGAACCTGGGAGGCGGAGGTTGCAGTGAGCTGAGATTGTGCTATCGCACTCCAGCCTGGGTGACTGAGCGGGACTCCATCTCAACAAAAAAAGAAAAAAAGAAAGGAAATCAGTATACTGAAGACATATCTACACTCCTATGTTTGTTGCAGCAGAGTTCACAATAGCCAAGATTTGGAAGCAACCTAAGTCTCTATCTGGGATGAATGGATACAGAAAATGTGGTACATATACACAATGGAGTACCATTTTGCCATAAAAAAGAATGAGCTCCAGTCATTTGCAACAACATGGATGGAACTGGAGATCATTACGTTCAGCGAAATAAGCCAGGCACAGACATTGTAGGATCTAAAAATCAAAATAATTGAACTCATGGACAGAGACAGTGATGGTTACCAGAGGCTGGGAAGAGTGTAGTGGGGAGATGTAGATAGTTAGTGGGTACCAAAAAAAAAAAAAAATAGAAAGAATGAATAAGACCTATTATTTGATAGCACAACAAGGTGACCATCATCAATAACAATTTAACTGTACATTTTTAAATAAAGAGTATAATTGGACTGTTTGCAATGCCTGAGGGAATGGGTACCCTTGTCTTCATGATGTGCTTATTTCACATTGCATGTCTGTACCAAAACATCTCATGTACCCCATAAATACATACACTTACTATGTATGAACTCACGAAAATTAAAAATTAAAAAAGGAAAAAATAGAATTACTGAGACTTGTTTTATGGGCTACGAAGTCAGTAAAAATAAAACTTCTAATTAATTTTTTAAATATGATAAAGGTACATGGAGACATATTTATAATATACTCATAATGCAAAATGGTACATTCAACCTTTGGGGAGGTATCTGTTGTTGTATAAATGCAAAATGGTACATTCAGTCTTTAGAGAGGTATCTGTGGAGTGAGAGGTACAACTTGTCAAAATTTAAAAACGTTTTAATTATGTACTCCATAGGATCCTGTAACTCTACATCTAGGTATAGTCCTACAGAAATACTTGCAAATGTGCTTACAGGTTATGTACAATCCTATTACTAGGATTATTTGTAATAACAAGAAATCAGAAACCTAACTGTTAGTTAATAAGGAAATTAATAAATTTTGATTCATCCATTCAGTGGAATCCTATGTCACCATTAAAAAGAATGAAACAGGTCTATACACATGCACACGTATGTTTATTGCGGCACTATTCACAATAGCAAAGACTTGGAATCAACCCAAATGTCCATCAGTGACAGACTGGATTAAGAAAATGTGGCACATATACACCATGGAATACTATGCAGCCATAAAAAAGGATGAGTTTGTGTCCTTTGTGGGGACATGGATGCAGCTAGAAACCATCATTCTTAGCAAACTATCACAAGAACAGAAAACCAAACACCGCATATTCTCACTCATAGGTGGGAACTGAACAATGAGATCACTTGGACTCGGGAAGGGGAACATCACACACCGGGGCCTATCATGGGGAGGGGGGAGGGGGGAGGGATTGCATTGGGAGTCATACCTGATGTAAATGACGAGTTGATGGGTGCTGACGAGTTGATGGGTGCAGCACAGCAACATAGCACAAGTATACATATGTAACAAACCTGCACGTTATGCACATGTACCCTAGAACTTAAAGTATAATAATAAAAAATAATTAAAAAAAAAAGAAACAGGTCTATAAATGTGCTCATGTGGAAAGACACTGAAGACAAAAAATAAAAAAGCAAATTATAAAATAGTGTATCAAGTATGATACCATGCATTTAAAAACTCTATAACTTGTTTAATTTTTCTCTGAAGTTTTATTATGAAAAATGTCAAACATTCCAAAAAGTTCCATGTAAAATCTTTTAAATGTTTTCATAATGCCCATGCTATATTTTCAAGTGAAAAAAAAAATAGGTTACAAAACCAAGAATACAGTATGACCTCATTTGTATATAAATATACATAGGGATTTTTAAATCTACATAAAATACTAAGTTCATGGTAAATGCTCACTCCCTCAATGCCAGTTGTTGTTATCTGGAGGTAAGCAGCCTGATGATAAAGGGATCCCCAAACTCAAGCACTCCTGACTTCTTCCAAGTCCACAGCTTCCCTTAGTTCGGATAAGGGTCCATCTAAGGCCAACAGGGCAGTTGACAGCTTCCTCCCATTCATTTTACCCCGTGCTCCTGCTGAAGAGCAGCCAGGAGAAATAAGCTTGAGACAAAAGAAAACCGTGGACATCCTTCCTGGCTGCACTGGCTGCGGCTCCCTGGAAGGAGAGCCGGAACCAGTGGACAAATCCCAACCTCATATTGGACAGTTCAGGGCCTCATCTGATTCTGCAGGCACAGAAGAGAGGTACAGTTTGGCCCACTGGAGAACACTGCAAAGCAGTGTTTTCGAGACACAATTAGGTCAAACTGGGCATCACTGGAGAGCAGAAGTAATTTCCTCCCAGGGGCAATGGATTTTAAGGTCAACCCTTCTTAATTACATTTGGAAACCAGCTCAGGGGAATTCCCTCTGACTTCATTCTTAAATGTTTTTCTGACCCTGGAAAACACAAATAACAGTGTCTATTTATTGTGCTCTCATAGTGCACCAGGCACCCTGTAAATCCTTTAAAAGCATTACGTTATTGAATTCCACACACATCCTATGAGGTTATTATCCCCATCACGTAGATGAGAAAACTGAGACTCCCAAAGGTTGAGCGACTTGACAAAGCTTATACCTCCAGGTAGTGCAAGGAGCCAAGCTTGGGATCCACACCTGCCTGGATTACACTATCACATTACACTGACATGAAAATTCTAACCAGGGCCTGGGAAGGGTAGGAGGAAAGGGAAGGGGGAGAGTAGAATAGTGGAGAAGAAATGCCAGTGCTAACCAAAGAAGAGACCAAAGCATACTGAGCCAGGACTATGCATCTGAGAGGCAATATACTGCCCCTGTTAAAAGCCTGGACTTGGGAGTCAAACAGATCTAGCTTCACATCCTGGCCCTGCCCTTCCCACCCACATGACTTTGAGCAAGTCACACTGCTCCACACCTCAGGGTCCCCATCTGCCAAATAGGGCTAATACAGGAATCTACTCTTCACTGGTTGGTTGTAACAAGAGAATGAGATGACCCAGGTAAATACCAGAGTACAATGCCTGTTATACAGGCATCTCTTACATTTTAGCTATCACCATTTATTAATACGTGACAATCATTCCTAGTTATCCTCAGCCAGAAGTTCCCTAAGGGCAGACAGAGCATCAGAGAACATGACCCGGAACTTAGGTAATGTAGATAAGCAATAACCACACAGATTATTGCTCAATATGTTTTTTTCTCTTGTCATTTTCATGCTTGAAGAAAGCTGCAAGGGCCACACATCACGACTGGCATCCCCAAAACACCTGAAAATATTTCTTCTGGACTTTGCATTAATACAAATTAGCATGTATTGAAAACCTGCTTGTTATGTGCCAGACGTTGTACTAAGCACATTGTAATACATTATCTCCTAACCTCACAAACCCTGTGTGTGTGTTTCCTGGGGCCAGTGTGTAATAAATTGTCACAAATTTGGTGGCTTCAAACAACAGAAAATTGTTTTCACACAGCGGGAGAGGTCAGAAGAATGAAATCGGTATTATTGGGCCAAAATCAAGGGGTCAGCAGGGCTGCACACCCTCTGGGAGAATCTGTTCCTTGCCTCTTCCAGCTTCTCCTTGGCTCGTGGCTGCACCACTCTAATCTCTGCCTCTGTGGCCACATCACTGTCTCCTGTTCTGTCTGTAGTCAAATCTCCTTCTGCCTCCCTCTTACAAATATATTTGCCATTGTATTTAGGGCCCATCCAGGTAATCCAAGATAACCTTCCCATCTCAAGATCTTTAACTTTGTCGTTGTTGTTGTTGTTGTTTGAGACGGAGTCTCAGAGTCTCGCTCTGTCACTCAGGCTGGAGTGCAGTGGTGTGATCTCGGCTCACTGCAGCCTCTGCCTTCCGGGCTCAAGTGATTCTTCTTTACTGCAACCTGTTTTATCAGCAAGGTTTTTATAACCTTTTTTTCTTTCTTCTTCTTCTTCTTCTTTTTTTTTTTTTTTTTTTTGAGATAGAGTCTCGCTCTATCGCCCAGGCTGGAGTGCAGTGGCACAATCTCGGCTCACTGCACCTCCACCTCCTGGGTTCAAGCAATTTTTCTGCCTCAACCTCCCGAGTAGCTGGGATTACAGGGGTGTGTACCACCACGCCCAGCTAATTTTTGTATTTTTAGTAGAGACTGGGTTTCACCATATTGATCAGGTTGGTCTCGAACTCCTGACCTCAGGTGATCCACCTGCCTTGGCCTCCCAAAGTGCTGGGATTACAGGCGTGAGCCACCATGCCCGGCCTCAAGATCTTTAACTTAATCACATCTGCAAAGATTCTGCCACATGTTTCAGGGATTAGAATGTGGTTATTGTTGGAGGGGAGAGGGCACATTTTTTAGCCTTCCACACCCTGCAATGAAGGTATCAATGTCTCTATTTTCTATGCAAGTGCTATAATGTAGTAAGAGGCAGGCAGGCCTGAGTTTGACTCCTGGCTATGCCCAATACTGGGTAAATTACTTAAACTCCTGTGCTTGAGTTTCATTACAAAATGCAGACAATATCTCATTCAAAGGGTTGCCATGAGGATTCAATAAGACACTGTGTGAAGTGCCTTTTCCGAGGTATCCATTCTCAGCAAATGCTCACAAAGCAGTGAGTATTATTATTATTTGAGACAGCATCTAGCTCTGTCAACCAGGCTAGAGTGTGGTGGTATGATCTCAGCTCACTGCAACCTCCACCTCCTGGGCTCAAAAGATCCTCCCACCCCAGCTTCCTGAGTAGCTGGGACTACAGGCATGTGCCACCATGCCTGGCTGATTTTTGTGGGGGGTTTTGTTTGATTGGTTGGTTAGTTTTGGTAGAGATAGGGTTTTGCCGCATTGCCCAGGCTGGTCTCGAACTCCTGAGCTCGAGCGATCCACCCGCTTCAGCCTCCCAAAGTGCTAGGATTACAGGCATGAGCCACTGCACCTGGCCAAGTAGTATTACTATGAATACAGATGAAGAAGTAAAACTTAGAAGGCAAGTGACGTACCAAAAACCACCCAACCAGGAAGTGTCAGTATCTGGAATTGAACTGGGGTCTCTGGGACCAAAGTCCAAATCTGTTCTACTCTATGGATTAGGATGTTTAAAGCTTGTGTGCACATGGTTTTCAGAATCAACACACCTAGGCTATTTCAATTTTGGATGCACTCTGATACTTCAGGCAAGTGTATCATGAAGCTGCATCCCTTCAGATCACCAGGCTTATTACTGAGTCTGAGCTTAAGCAATGGACCCTAAGAAAGTGATATCATGTTTCCAACAATTTAGAAATAATGGCATCTTAGTCCATTCAGGCTGCTATAACAAAACAGCATAACCTGGGTAGCAAATAAGCAACAAATTTACTTCTCACAGTTCTAGAGTCTGGGAAGTCCAAGATCAAGGGATCAGCAGATTTGGGGTCTGGTGAGGGCCCTCTCTCCGTTCATAGATAGTAGCTGCTAGCCATGTCTTCACCTGGTGGAAAAGGTGAGCTAATTCTCTGGGGTCTCTTCTATCAGGGCCCCAATCCTATTCATGAGAGCAGAGCCCTCATAAACGAATCATCTCCAAAAGGCCCCACCTCCTAATACCATCACCTTGGGGACTAGGATTTCAATGTAAGAATTTGAAGGGAGACAGAAACATTCAGTACATTGCAAATGGAGACCCTGCTTATGCAGGGGTGGGGTTGAGAGTTTGGCTTATACAAAAATCACATCAGACTGGCTGGCAATCCATTTGTTCTGCAACTCCAGGCATTTGGGAATTGCAAATGAAATCATTCTCAGTCTACAAAGCTACAATTAGAAACTACATCTCAAACAGGACTACCAGGACTCTCTGGGACGACGTGCCTAGCACAGCACTTGGAATTTAAATCCACTCATGCATTCACTGCCTTCAGCGTCAACACAGCAGGGTTAAACCAGTTCTTGATACTTCCAAAGAACATTTGAAGAAAATTTCAGACACCACAGGCAGCTCTCATCAAATTCTGGTGTCCCCACCCATTCATCTAACTGTTTCCTCAGCACCCGTCTCCCTGGGTTATACAACCTTAGCCACGGGGAATGGGGAGTACAGCTGCAAGCAGAGTTTGGAAAAACATTTTGAATACTTTAGATCTGCCAAATACTTGGTTAAAAAAATGATATCCTTTAATTTCTTGAGCCATGTGTATTTTAAGTGCAATGTAATCCATATGTCTATGACTCATTTAAATGCAACTCAGTGAAGCATGGTTTACTAAGAGCATTGGGATACCATCTAAGCCTTTCTAAGCTGCTCTTTGATCCAGGAAATTGAATTCTGCCAACAACAAATGAAGCTCCTGACAGGAGAGGGTCAAAGAGAGCTGTCCTTTATCTTAGGTAAGATGTTAAAGTCTACTCTTGACCCGGGAGGAAGCTGGGAGGGTGGAGGTGGGGAGAGCTCCACTGCCTAAGTGGTATTCAGGGCTCTGCTTTGGGTCTGCTACTATTTCTACCAGGCCTCCTTGAAAAACAAGCGCAGGAATAGGAGATGGCAACTAATCTGCCCTGTGTGTTGCTGAAAAATTCCCTTCCTGCCTGCTAATTCTGCCCTTCTTCAATTCCACCAATGTTATGCAATCCAAATTGTATAATGGACTTGAGGAAAAACGAGAATGTTAGGGAGCTAGATTACTCCATTAGCACTGAATGACTGTTAATTTTCCAGACTGTAGTTTGATTTCCAGAACAACAAAAGCCTTCTCCTTCCCTGTGATATCACTGAAGGACTGATAAGAAGTTAGGGATAGGAAGAAAGATTAAAGAGGGAGGTAATGATGGGTATTAAAATCAGTAAACCTCTAAAGGCCAAATTCTGCCTTGACAATTGCTGTTCCCCAGGTGGTTTGGAGGTCGATATACTCACAAAAGAAAACAAACACCCATTCTTATTAACTAAACTTGAGCAAATAGGATCTCTTTAGCTAACTGGGCTGGAGCACAAATGGATGGGGGGAGACCAAAGGACGGCTCTCCCTTTCTCAAGCCATCGTCATTTGGACTTGAGGAAGGACAGTCTACCCAAGAGATGAGAGTCCTAGAATGTGTTTAAGATACTAGAAGACAGAAGCATATGGCCAAAGAGCCTCTGGGCAAAGTGCCTACTAGTTGAGCTGTTCATTTGCTTTTGAAGGTGATCTTGGAATAGAGTGATCCTGCTCACTAGTAATGTGGCCCAGTGAGCATCCAGGAATCTGGCCGAGCAATTCAGTGTGCCCTCCTTTTGGGAAAAAGCCAAGAAAGGACAGGAGACAGCGCCAGGGTTCACATAGCCCTGTTCATCTCCCTGGATGCCTGTAGCTAACTAAGGAGGATTCCATTTGATTTCAGCAAACAAGTTTTTGTCAAATATGGGTTCCTGGGTTGGTGAGGTAGTCTCAGGACATGGAGAGAAGAACGTGGAGAAAAAATACGGATTAATGCTCAAATCTGTTGTGCAAACAGCAGTCTGTAAGCTCTGCTCTGTAGTTTCCCTTCTTGTATTTTCTGTTGCCTGAACTGCCAGGTTCTGACCTAGAAGTTCATCCCCAACTTCAAGGTCCCGTGATTTGGGACACCTTTTTCCTTTATCCCACTGCCCACTATTTCCCAGGATGTCTCCAAAGTAGAGCAAATTTCCTGGGGCAGAGACTTCTCTTGTGTTTTTCTACTCACACAGCGTGCTTTAAAGAGGTAGTGCAGGAAGAGCCTTCCGAGCCTAGAGCCTATCCGGGGCCAAAATCTGCATTTCACAGATGAGAAAGCTGAGGCTCAGGGGAGCTGGCTGGCTTGTTGACCAATTCCACATCATCTGTCTCTGAGGTCAATGCTATGTCCACCGTGCCACACTGCCTCAATCACTAGTTTCTCCAAACAACAGCTAGGCACCAATCTTGGCAAATTATGTGATTACAAGTGTATATAAATATTAAACAATGTAATATATACTTTATTAGAGCAGAGGACTGTCTTCATGACATCCAATTGAGTTCAAAAAAGGAAATGCTGGAGCAATATGTCTGGCATAATCTCATTTCTGCTCCTCCCTCCTCAACAAAAATAGCAGCTTCTGTGTGACTGTGTCTGTATGTGATTGTGTCTGTGAGGATTCATGTGCACGTTCTTGTACGCATAGAAAAGGTCCAGGGTTTGCTCACCAAACAACAGTGGATTTTCCTTGTTGGGGGGGAAACTTTCATTCTTTTGTTTATTCGGAATTGCTACATGTTTTACAATAAGCATGATTTGCTTTGGCAATTTAAAAACAATGAACAAGAAATAATCACAGCAACCTTAAGCTTGGAATACCAACAAGGCACTCTGCTAGGTCCTTCACCTGTACCATCTCATTTCATCCCCCCTGTGGCTCTGTGACATGGGACCATAATTAAACCCCAGATGCACAAGCTGAGGCTTAAAGAGGCTACAAGGTAGTAAGTGGCGGAGCCAGGATCTGAACACAGGAATAACCGACACAAAAGGAATGCTCAGATTATCCCTAAAGGGTCATAGTTTCTCACCTGCACTCAATAGAAAAAAAGAAAGTGTGCCTCTCACGGATGTCATCGGTTTATCCTGAGTTGCTTCAAAGCAGAGAAAGGCTGCCGGCTGCCGTGCTATTGTAGGACACCTCAGTGTGTCTGCCGCCTGAGCTGAAGCTCCCTTTGCTGTGTTCCCCCTCCTCTCCTGGCCCATGCCCCATGCCTTTCCATCCTCACCATTCTTGGCAATCTCTCCATGTGTGAATTCCATTAAAGGCTTGCTCACTGCTATTTTGGGCCATGCATTAACACGTGGGCTTTGATTTGATGGGAGAAGGCCAGACACGGCAGGATGATGAAAAAGAAATTTAAAAGGTCCTCTCCCTCCCCCCAGAGTCCCAGAAGCCCTTGCTCACTGCTCCTGGGAGACCTGAGAATCCAGTGTATGGGGAAATGTACAGATGGAGAGTGGAAACCTTCATCATCTATTAGGGCCTTTGAACGTGGCTGTTCCCTCTCCTTGGAATTGTCATCTCTCAGCTGCCCACATGGCTCACTCCATCACCTCCTTCAGGTCTTGGCTCAAATATCAGTTCACCTGCAAGGCCTTCCCTGACTGCCATTCAGAAACAGCAGCTCCCGTTCCACCTCCACACTCCTCTGGCCCCACTCCCTCTGTTCCTCTGTCTCGTGCACAGCACCCATCACCTGACAGACGGTGCACTCACTTGTCTGCTTACCACTTCCCACTAGAATAGAAGCTCCATAAAGGCTGAACTGTTTTATTCCCAGCTTTATCCCCAGTACCTGCACTGGTGCCTGAACTATCACAGAGGCACAGTAGATTTTAAAAAATGAATATGTTGGTCAAGGAGGTTGAGAACCAGAGGCTGAGAAATGGCTTGGCCCAGGGCCTAGTTTCCCCCAAATATCATGAGATTATAGAAACTGCAACACAGTGATTTGAAAAATTAGAAAATCATCTCCCCCACTCCAAAGCTGTTTTGAATCCGGACTCGCACGCACCATGAATGAGAAGGCTTTGGGAAATAAACACACTAGGAAGTCGTGTGCAGTTGGAGTTCCGCTCACTAACACATGTTCAAAACAAAAAGCCCAATTTGGATGAAAATAGCAGGAAGCCGTCCCCCAGGGACACCTGGTGAGGTCATATTGCTTGGCTCTGCTGCTTCCATTTTTACCAACTCTGCTGCCTTCTGCCAACTCAAGGAGGCCAGGAACCACATCCAGCCCCATGCGGCTCAATGGGAAACGAGAGCTGCTCTCGGAAAAGCAGATGCTAGAACCACAGCCACGGGTTCTCCTCTGGAGCCTGTGTGGGACAATAAAAATCCCAACAGTGGCTGGTCACTCACCATGCGCTCTGCAAGCACTTCCTGCACTTCACCTCATTTATCTTCACAATCATCCCACGAGGCTGGCCTTATTACCCTCATTTTATAGACAAGGACGCTGAAGTTCCAAAAGATTCAGCCATTTGCCCTGGGTCACATTCTGTAACTCCAGACTCACACCAAGAATACACATGATCCTAGTTTCAGCTCTTGCATTTACCTGCTGGGTGGCCTCGGACAAAGGCCTATCCCTCTCTGAATCAAAATTTCTGCATCTGTAATTTCAGAGTCTTCTAAGATCTTTCCATTCAGTGTTTTCTAAGGCATCTTCCTGCTTTAACTTCCTATGGTCTCTAGCAAATGTTTCAAAATAGGAGGGAAGGAGAGAGGCTTGAGTCCTGGGACTCCTGCTTGGCCAGAGACCAACTCCTAAAGATTTTCCCACAACACCAACACTATCACTTGGGCTGACCAGAGGAAGCTGAAGGGCCACAGGCTCTACTGGGGGCAGAACAGGAGAGATTAGACACAGGCAACAACAGGGAACACTTAGACTAGGGCTAATAGGCTGGGGCCATGAGAAACAAAGGCAGGCCCCTGAAGAACAAATCCTCTAAGGGCCTTTTCTTGAAGGACCAAAGGAAGACAACGCAAGGAAAAATCCAGGGCTAATAGTTGCTGCACTGTCTGGGGATGCAGCTGGCCAGGTCTATTCCAGGGACAACAGAGAGAAGAAACACAGCCTGAACTGGCTTTACTCTCAAGAGGAGAGAAACAAAAATGACTGTGGTCCCCATCTTTCTGGCTTCCCGCGGCCACCATGTCCTGGAGGCAGAGGAAGGATGTGGATGAAGCATCACCACTGCACAAGCTGCGAGTTGTATTTTAACCATACTCGGGACACCACTCATCCTCCTTTGCAAGTGCCCAAAAAGCCCAAATTTGGAATAAATTATATTCTCCCTTTCCACCCAAGCCTAAAAGTCATTCCCATCCTTTTGTATACAGGAAGGTCCTTCTTCATCCTTTTCTTGGCAGTGATGCATTTGATTACTCATTGGTTTCCAGGGGGTTGTGGAGGCTGCCAAGAGGAGACAGGCAGCTCTCCAAGCCATGCGGCCTTATCTGCGACGTCTGTGTGGCAAAACAAAAAGTGGGATGGTCGGTGGGGAAATACCAAAGGTTTTCAGAGTCCCTCGGCCAAGTAAGGAGAGCTCTTCACAGCTAAGTAGATGGGGAATGGCCAAAGAATGGGCCACAGACATAGTCATGCCTTGTGCCCATTCACCTCCTCCCTTAAATGAATCCAGATATGACTGCGTCTGATGGCCAATCAATGCACAAGTGCCTCTGAGTCAGGCTACCACCCAAGATGAATGGGGTTAGGAAGATGGAAGAGCCGGGCCCGACGAAGCCAGGAGACTGTTGACAATGCCCTATTGGCAAAATCTCAGATGCAGCTGACACAGAACACATGGAACGATCTGAGTCTGAGGCGCCAAGCCCCAGCACACCCCTGCTTTGCTCGCTCCTCTCTGCTGTTTTCCTCTAATTTCCTTCATTTCCTGCCACGCACTGGGCTGGCGCTAGTAAGGCAGCTGCCGAAGACCTCCGGTCCATCCACTCCCTTAATCTCACACATACACAGACCTCTGTGTGCCCACAGTGAACTCCAGGGACCCCTGAAATACTGCCTAAGGAAATTTTAGCAACACATTTAGCAGTCCAGCAATCTCACATCAAGTCAAGAGGCTGTGGAAAGCTTCATGACTTTGCAAGATGCTGCCTGAAAGGAACCAAGGACTGAGAGCTTGGGGTCACTCCATTAACTGCTTCCTTCCAGAACAGCGACACCTGCGTCCGGCATTGACACAGACGTTATTTGTTTCATTTTAGACAAAGGAGGAGTCCACTTACTCATTCTTCTCCAGGTCCAGGATCAGTTCTCGCCCCTCAGCCATTACCCTGAGCTCAGCTTTGAGTGGATGCTAAAAGCAACAACAAAATAATGTCAGTTCCTAAAACCCGGCACCCAGGCTCCCAGAGTCAGGCACAGCCTCTAGCACAGTGCTCAGACATTGATCCACAGGAAGTGAACGAGCAAAGGTCAATTGCATTTCCAGCCTACATGTAAAACGACCTCAATCCCAGAATGACCCAAATCCTTCCCCCATCTGCTTTCTCCTGAAAGGCATAGGGAAGAAACTCCAGGCTGCAATGTGGTGTAAGTGTATGTATGTGGTGCAGTGAAGGGAAACACTGGAAAACACAATCTCTAGCAGTAAATGTCCTGCAGAGTCAGATCTGGATTCAAGCGCTGGCTCTGACACCGGCAGCTGTGTGAAGTCAGACATGTTGCTTAGCCTCCCCACATCTCAGTTTCTTCATGTATGATACAGAGATAGTAATAGTCAATTTGATGGGGATCTTGTAAGGACTGAGTGAGATAATGAGCATAAATAATGTATCACAGTGCCCGGCACACGGCAAGCCATGATACATGTTGCCTATTATCTTGTAAAATACTAGGGAATCCTCTTCGTAGTGGGTGTTCTTATTTTATTTTGACTCTTAGTTTGGAAAACCCCAATCATCTCAGAGGAAGCAACTAAGAGATCCTCAAATTAAGGTTTTATAGGCCAAAAAGTAGATACATTTTACACATAAGCAGTTTGGTGGTGACTACAGGTGCTACACACCCAGAACGGATCACTTAACATATACCAGTGGTTGATAAGCACAAAAACTATGTTCAACATCACTAATAAACCACCTCTCTCCACCTCCAGAAAAAAAAAATTAATAATAAGGTACCTTGAAAAACATCAAAGTGCCAGAGGTTATCTAAAACTCTAAATCACAATGCACAATGCCCACTGTAAAGTGGGCACTTGCAATCCCTACCACTGAGAATTTAAACCGACGGCAACTCTCTGAAAGATAACATGACAGTATGCACCGAGAGTTTAAAAATGTTTAGACTCGGCCGGGCACAGTGGTACACGCCCGTAATCCCAGCACTTTGGGAGGCTGAGGCAGGCAGAGCAGGAGTTTGAGACCAGCCTGGCCAACATGGTGAAACCCTGTCTCTACCAAAAATACAAAAATTAGCCAGGCATGGGGTGGGCACCTGTGATCCCAGCTACTCAGGAGGCTGAGGCAATTGCTTGAACCTGGGAGGCGAAGGTTGCCGTGAGCTGAAATCGCGCCACTGCACTCCAGCCTAGGTGACAGAGCGAGACACTGTCTCAAAAAAAAAAAAAAAGTTTAGACTCAGGAATGTGAGGCTGTTTGAAAGGAATAAAAGGAGGCACAAGCAAAGGTTTGTATAGAAGGATATTTATTACTTATAATAATGAATAATGGGCTGGGAGCAGTGGCTCACGCCTGTAATCCCAGCACTTTGGGAGGCCGAGACGAGTGGATCACTTGAGGTCAAGAGTTCAAGACCAGCCTGATCAACATGGTGAAACCCCATCTCTACTAAAAATACAAAAATTAGCTGGGCATGGTGGTGCACACCTATAGTTCTAGCTGTTCAGGAGGCTGAGGCAGGAGAATCCCTTGAACCTGGGAAGCAGAGGTTGCAGTGGGCCAAGATCATGCCACTGCACACTCCAGCCTGGGTGACAGAGCAAGACTCTGTCTCAAAAATAAATAAATAAATAAAATAAAAGTAATGAATAATGAAATGTAACCTAACTGTCCTAAATATAACCTGTTAGAGAATGGTTAAATAAATGATGATCCATTCATATGACAGAACACTGAATGATCATTAAAAGCAGCAACTTTAAGTAGTTGTTAAATTATTGACAAAATGTACACTATAATCGCTAGTCATAAAACCTCAAAATAAAACACTGAATGTTTTATTTAAATACACTTTGCAAAGGGAAAACTGTAAAGAGAAGTAAGCCTAAAGGTTACCATACTTACTCTAGGCAACAGGATCATGAGTTAATTTTGTTTTCTTCTGCACATCTTTCCACATTTTTATAGTTGCTTTCAGAGTTTAAGAAAATAACTTTTATTAATCTCTTTTTACCTTATTATTGTGGAAAATTTCAAAGAAATTTAAAAACCAAGTCATAATAAACCTCCATGCTTCAACAATTCAACTTAAGGCTACTGAACTGTTTTTGAAGAAATAAATTATTTATTTAAAAAAAGATATTTACATATTTAAAACAGAACAGATTCTTTGGAGTGTTTTAAACATAAGCTCTCTATTTTGGGACTAAGGAACTGACAACTTTTTTTTGAGACAGGGTCTTGCTTTGTTGTGCAGGCTGGAGTGCAGTTGCACAATCACAGCTCACTGCAGCCTCACCCTCCCAGGCTCAAGCATACTGAGTAGCTGGGACCACAGGTGCATGCCACCACACTGAGCTAATATTTTTAAATTTTTTGTAGATCCTGGGGTATTATTATGTTTCCAAGGGAGATCTTGAACTCCTGGGCTCAGGTGATCCTCCCAACTCAGGCTTCCAAAGTGTTGGTATTACAAGCGTGAGCCACCTCACCCAGTAGATAAATTCTTGAAGTCCCTTTCAATCCACAAAAGTCATTGCTAGAGTAGAGCTTCTAGCCCTTATAAGGTTGATCTGAAAGCTTAGTTCTTGCATGTCTGAGGAAGTAGGTCACCCATTCTGCCACCTCTGGTTAGAGGCCTACCTCTTCTAAGCACATTCCCCTTCCTCGCTGCAAACCCCACTCTGCATTAGGATTTGGGCATTTCTGAGACTCTGAGGTCACCAAGGGCTCTAATGAGATCTGAACGTTCCGATCAAGGACTCTTGGTCAACCCTGACCATTGCCTAATTAATCGTATTACTTCATCTCAAGAAGGAACATTTCAAACCCACCGGAGTAGGAAGCTGGGGAGATGTTTGACCAATAACTTTCACTAAGAGATTCACTTCTCTGTTTGTCATGCCCTGATTCAGCTCTGCCAACACCTACTCTGGTTGCGGATCCTTTGCCACTTTATGGATTTTTTGAACCAGTGACCCGCGCAATCACACTGAGCATCAGGGACCCAGCTCCAAGAAGGCATTTAAGAAAGACCACACAGACCGGGCACGGTGGCTCACGCCTGTAATCCCAACACTTTGGGGGGCCAAGGCGGACGGATCACCAGAGGTCGAGAGTTCGAGACCAGCCTGACCAACATGGAGAAACCCTGTCTCTACTAAAAATACAAAATTAGCCAGGCATGGTGGCGGGTGCCTATAATCCCAGCTACTTGGGAGGCTGAGGCATGAGAATCGCTTGAACCCAGGAGGTGGAGGTTGCCAAGAGCCGAGATCACACCATTGCACTCCAGCCTGGGCAACAAGAGCGAAACTCCGTCTAAACAAAACAAAACAAAACAAAAACAAAAAAAGAAAGAAAGGCCACATAGCAACAGAGCTACAGCGATTCCCTCATCCAAGAGGTAGGTAACCATGTATGTCACTGCCCCCACAGAAAATGAATACTGCCCCAAATCAAAGCACTATCACCCCTCCCGCAAAGAGACATAAGCTGCAGCAGGAGTAGTAATCTTTTTTTTTTTTTTTTTTTTAATTGAGACAGAGTCTTGCTCTGTCACCCAGGCTAGAGTGCAGTGGCCCAATCTTGGCTCACTGCAAACTCCACCTCCCAGGTTCAAGCCATTCTCGTGCTCAGCCTTCCAAGTAGCTGGGATTACAGGTGCGCACCACCGTGCCTGGCTAATTTTTGTAATTTTAGTAGACGGGCTTTCTCTGTGTTGGCCAGGCTGGTCTCGAACTCCTGACCTCAGGTGATCTACCCATCTCGGCCTCCCAAAGTGCTGGGATTACAGGGCATGAGCCACCTCACCCCACCAGGAGTAGTAATCTTTATTTTTATATGGGTGATCCAAAAATAATTCTCTCTATTCTGGAAGGTGCTCGGGCACCGATATTTAAAAAAGGATGCTCCCTTTTTCTATGAGGCATTTCAAGCAAAACAACGAAACTGCATTTTAAGGATCTATGAAGCTTTTCTGATAAGCTTTTCTGATGAAACTCCACCCTGTATTAAGAAGAGGCACCATCAGCTCTCCTCTCCCAGAAAGTACAGGGAGCTGACCCACCATTTATCCCTCTCCTAGGGATGGTTTAAAAATTCTCTCTCCTTCAGTCTAGATTAAATAGATCTTCAGCTCCATAGGGTATCGGAAATCTGTCCTATATTTGCATTCCCCTTAAGATCTAGTATAATATTTAGTATACAGTATAAGTATTCAGTCAATGTTTAATGAATGTGAGCTTTAAGTCAGTGGTGAGAAAAAGTGAAGAAAAAAATGTTCAGTGAGTGAATTAATTACATAAATGAGAATGAGAGGCCCAAGTGAAATCCAGCCTCTAGTCTCTCTCTCTTTGACATTCATTCATTTATTCATTCAACAAATATTTATGGTGCCAGGCACTATGCTGACTATTCCTATAGAATATAATGACCCATATGCTGGGCAGACAATGGTTGGGAACAAAGACAGGATCTGGTCCTCTGCTTTGTTCTCAGGCCCTTCCTGAGGATGCCCAGCATCCACATCTGGAGAGAACAAAGAAGCCTCTATAAAAAGTAGCAGGTCCATTCCTCAGGCAGTATGAATAGGTTGCAATACCCAAGATCTTAATTGTGAAAAGTAATTTGCTCTAGGACGACCATCCATTAATTTGTCAAGACTTTTCCTGAAGCTATTTTCAGCATCTCCTACTTTTTGATGAAATGAATTCCATGTGTTCACTGCCTTTAGGACAAAATGTTACTTGTTTTTATTTGTCCTGATTTTTTTTTTTTTTTTTGAGATAGGATCTTGCATTGTCACTCAGACTGGAGGACAGTGATGCGACCATATCTTACTATAACCTCAAACTCCTGGGCTCAGGCGATCGTCCCACCTCAGCCTCCAGAGTAGCTGGGACTACAACACACACCGCTAGGACTAGCTAATTTTCTTTCTTTCTTTCTTTCTTTTTTTTTTTTTTTTTTTTAAATAGAGATAGGATCTCAGTATGTTGCCCCAGGCTGGTCTTAAATTTCTGGCCTCAAATGATCCTCCTGCCTTAGCCTCCCAAAGTGCTGGGATTACAGGCTTGAGCCACCGCACTTGGCCTGTCCTAAAATTTACACTGTTAGGTTCCCTTGGTAAATCCAAGTTGGAGCCTTTTTGGACATGTCTGTATTATCCTGGCCAGAGCTTCAAGGATCCTGGACGTTGCTCCTTTCCATTTATCTTTCCAGATTCAACAGCCACAATGTCTGAAGCCTCCCTGACACATCTCTTTCCTGCTGTAATCTTGCTCCAATATGTTGCCCAATAAATCACAAATCGTTTTAACCCAAAGAGATCTTAGAAAACAACCCCTCTCCCCAGCTTTCTTTTCTCCTTATTCTCTCTAAGCACTGCTTTATAAATGAGGAAAATCCACCACTTCAGCAAGTGGCAGGTCACATAGCTGGTTACTGGCACACAACAACCACATCTTCCTTTCCTGCTCTTTCATGTCTCACTTGGGCTGCAATAACCAAAATCACAGTGGGGCACAGTAGCTGACGCCTGTAATCCCAACACTTTGGGAGGCCGAAGTGGGCGGATCACTTGAGGTCAGGAGTTCGAGACCACCCTGGACAACATGGTGAAACCCCGTCTCTACTAAAAAATACAAAAATGTGCCTGGCTTCGCAGCGCACACATGTAATCTCAGCTACTCCGGAGGCTGAGGCATGAGAATCACTTGAACCTGCCAGGCAGAGGTTACAGTGAGCCGAGATCATGCCACTGTACTCTAGCCTGTGCGGCAGAGTGAGACTCTGTCAAAACAAACAAACAAACAAAATAAAAACACACACAAAAACAAAAAACAGAACCACAAAGAATATTCTAGATGCACAGGTCCTCTCTGCAAGAACAGGACACTGTGTTTTGTTTTGTTCCCAATCTCTTTGATAAAGCCTATGCATTTCCCTGGTGTTCTGGCCAGGGGAGCCTACTGGATTGTAAGATACATTCCCCAGTACTAGGTCTCTACCCTGCCTCTTATTAAAATAGTTTATATTATTATCCTTTTTCTCTCCAAGTACATTATTCCTTCAAGAAAATGAAGTATGTATTATGCAGAGCAAAAATAACAATGACAATATTTAATGAATTCCAATCAAGACTAAGTGACTTCTGTGACACCAACACATTTGCACTTAGCTTGTGTCAGCATTAATGTGAATTTTCATTTCCTCAACTAATAGCATTTGGAAGTGTTCTAGAAGTTTGTCATACAAAGAAGGAAAGTCCCGTCTGTGATATCCAAAATGGGCACCCAGAGGATAGAATGGGCCGGAAACAGAACTAATAGTGATGACTGGGATTCTAAGAAAGTTGAGTAGGTAGCCCAAACCTCAGTTGTCAACTCCTGCCAATGTAAATGAGGTCTTTTGAGTCTTACCTTTTCTCTCACGGGGCTTTCTGGAGTCTTCCACTGAGGTATGATTAGTTCATGCTGCAGCTTGGGGCTGCCTTCCCCACTTCCTCCTGCCAAGACAAGATGCAAAACCATTGGAATCCCAGACGTCTATACCTCAGTTAAGCCACATATGCACTGTCTGTGAGCTGCCCCTGCACTGGGTCATTAGAAGACTTGCTGGATTTCAGGCTCTTGGCACTTCCTAGGAACTAGGCACTCTAGGGGTCGGTGATACTGTAGTAAATAGGACACATGAGGTCTCTGTACTTGTAAAGTCTACCTTCTAGAGGTGGGAGACAGACAATGAACAAGTGTTCTCAGATGGTGCTAAGTACCCTGAAGAAAATCAGTTGGGGTCATGGCATAAAGAGACATCTAGCAGGGGGTGCCTATTTGAAACAGGATGATCAACTTAGATGGCATTTGAGTCCTGAGGGGCCAGAAGGCAGCCACGCAAAAACTTGGGGGAAGAGTGCCCCAGGTAGAGGAAATAGCAAGTGCAATGGCCCTGCCTGAGCAGAAGTGAACTTGGCCTGTTGAAGGAACAAGCATAAGGTAGGGGGTAGCTAGTAAATGAAAGAGGAAGTTGGTATGAGATATGGTCAGCAAGGCAGCCCTGGGTCTGATAATGCAGAGACCATGGGGAGTGTCTGGATTTTCTTATAAATAGACTTGGAAGGCACTGGGTGTTTTAAATACAGAGCAATATGATCTGTGTTAAGTTTAAAAAAGATCACTCTGCCTGCATGGTGGAGAATGGGGGTGGGGTGAGGCAGAGCGGCGAGAGTGAGAGCAGAAGCAGGAAGGCCAGGCTAGAGATATGCTGGAGCCCTGGTGAGAGATGATGGTGGCTCAGATTAGAATGACATCAGTGGAGAGGAATGAAGCGGTGGGATTCTGGGCATATTCTGGAGGTCAAGCCCATGAATATTGCTCCCGTGGAGCTTTAGTTTTCTTGCCTGTAAATTGAAGACAATGATCCTACCTGCCCATCTCACAGCTTTATGGTGGAAAGTCAATATCCAATGTCAACCTCCTACTTGGCAGAGCATCGTTACATTAATTGGAGCTTCCTAATGGCAAGTTTGCATTTGTATTCCACTTTCTACTTCCCAAATCTCTCTCCCAAACCAGTTCTCCTTCATGCTTAGGGCAACCCTGGGAAGTAGGAAGTAGGAGTCCTGTTTTGCAAGAAAGAGAATGTAAACTACAGGAGAGGTTTGTTCAGGGCGCTGCAGAACTCAAATACTGGCTGCAGACCATCTTAATAAAATGTTAATTTCCCAACACCTAAACAGACTGGTCTCCGTAGTGCTCCTGGGAATGAGGCTGAGGACTCCAAAATCTATTCTGTCTAAACTAACTACATCAATCATACAGAATATGAGTGATAAAAAGACAGCCATAGTTGTTCTGTTAGAGTGGTGATTGTGAGTAATTATTAACATTCCCTTCAGAATACCAATATAATGCACTCGCAGTCAACATGGATTTTAAAAATAATCTCATTGGACCAATGCCAATTCATCAGACAGGCAATTAGAAACAATGCATTCATATATTTATCAAATATTTTCTGAGTACTTAACTATGTGCCAAGTACCATGCTATGAAGAGGTGCTTAATATTCATGGAGGAACAAGATAAGCATACAGCAGGAATGGCAGGAATGGTGGCTCACACCTGTAATCTCAGCACTTTGGAGGTCCGAGGTGGGTGGATCACCTGAGGTCAGGAGTTTGAGACTAGCCTGGCCAACAAGGTGAAACCCTGTGTCTACTAAAAATATGAAAATTAGCTGGGTGTGGTGGTGCATGCCTGTAATCCCAGCTACTCAGGAGGCTGAGGCACGAGAATCCCTTGAATCTGGGAGGCCAAGATTGCGCCATTGCACTCCAGACTGAGCGACAGAGAGAGACTCCATCTCAGAGAAAAAAATAAAAAAAGACAAGCATCGCCCTTGCCCTGGTGGCTCTGATAAGCCTAGATTATTTTAAACGAAAAGGAATTCTATAATATTTAATGGAACATTTAATTGAATTAAATGATATCTATGATTGTAAAAAAATAGTGAAAGCAATCTACAAAAGAGGAACACAGTACGTGTCAAGAAAAGGTCTCCAAAACTTGGAAATAAGGCAAAGAGCAAGCCAGATGTCTTCTCAATGTCATAGCGGAGCATTGTTTAACAGACCCATCCATGGATCATTGCATTATCTAGGGGAATGTACCATTGACTTTTTATTTACCAGTGATTAAAGGCTATACTCTGTGAAGTTATATAATCTCTATATATCTATAGATTTCTGTCTGACAGAGATGTAAGTGATTTCAGCATAGTAGAAAGATAACCTGGCCAGGCACAATGGCTTACACCTGTAATCCTAGCACTTTAGGAGGCCTAGGCGGGTGGATCACCTCAGGTCAGGAATTCCAGACTAGCCTGGCCAACATGGTGAAACCTCATTTCTACTAAAAATACAAAAACTAGCCGGGTGTGGTGGCACATGCCTGTAAGCCCAGCTACTCAGGAGGCTGAGGCTGAGGCAGGAGAATCGCTTGAACCCAGGAGGCAGAGATTGCAGAGAGCCCAGATCCTGCCACTGCACGCCAGCCTGGGCAACAGATAGAGACGAAAAGAAAAGAAAAAAGAAAAGAAAAGAAGAAACGAAAGAGGGAAATTAAAAAAGAAAGGAAACCAAGAATTATGGTTTTGCTTCATGGGGCATCCACCATTTCTGCATCTGTCCTGGGTCACAGGATTTCAACATTCTTTCTCCAATGCTTGTATCACCCCTTTCTAATGCTCCCTGAATCAGCTTTACTGTCCTGTTTGCTACCTCATTAATGAGTTGAATCAATCTTGGCCGCATTTGTATGAGTCGTGTTTTTAACTTTTGAAAACTTTGTATAGAGTCATTAAAATCATGTTTTCCAGAGAATTTAATGATGTGGAAAATGCTCATGGTGTGAAGTGAAAAATGCAAGACAGGAAACTGTACTTATGGTATGGTTCCAATTTTATCAATATATATCCATAAGAACACACAAAGAATGGGGAGGGGAAAAAATATCAATAGCAACTGTGGATTTGGGGGTTGCAGATCATTTTATTTCTTTTACACTTTTCATTATTTCCCAGATACTCTACAGCAAGTGGTCTCCAAGGACTCAGAACTCAGAGAAGGCGCCTGTGCTAGGAGCAGTAACTTGCTTCCCTTGTCTTTCTTCATGCTTTTCTCCTGAACTAAGCACTGACACAGGCCTGGTGCTACCCTCGAACCTCCTGTGCCTCAGTTTCCCCTTCGGTACAATAGCTCAAAGGGCGGTTCCTTTGAGTTCTTTGGGAGGACCGCCCGACCTTGGCCCCTGGAAGTTCCAAACTGTCGGAAGAGCTCTCAGCCTCTGGGTTTGAGGCCTCTCGGGGGTCCAGCCAGCCCACCCCCGCCCCGCCGGTGCTCGCTTTATTTGAAAACGCTGACTCTTGGTCCCCCAGGCAGCAGTCTGGAGTCAGCCCAGCCCGTCTGCAGCGGTGGAGCCAGGGCTAAGCCTTCTCCGGTCATAATGACAGAACGCGGGCACAGCCCCCCGGGACCATTCCTTCCGCGAAATCTGCGCAGAGCCCCCGAGGGATGGGGCCGGGGAGGGGGTTGGTGTCTGGGAAACTAGTCGTGAGAAACACGGACATCACCCGGCATCTAAGCTGGAAACATCCAGTCCGACCCCTTCGCTTCACAGAAGGGGAAATTGAGGACCAAAGAAGGCGGCCGTCGGGTTGGCGTGGAAAGAGAGCCCTGGTTTACAGTGCCACCGCGGACCTCAACCCGTAGCGTGGCCATGGGCAAGTCCTTTCCCTTTTGTGGGCCTCAGTTTCCCCATCTGTGAAATGGGTGCGTTTGACTTGGCCTTCGGTAGGGCTCCTGCCTGCTCAGGGATCCGAAGTGTACGGCTGGAGATACCCAGCGAGCCATCCCCCAGCCAAAGCCACCACAGTCTCCCGCGGGCATTTTATGTCCTACCCCACCAGTGTGGCAGGCACCGAGCCTGGTCCCAGGAAGCCGCTCCCAGGCCACATGGGCAGGGCGCTCGGGATGCTCTGCGCTGGCGAGTGCAGCGGGCGGTAGAGAGAAAGACAGAGAGAGAGGCGGAGCGGACACGAGGGACCGTGAGAAAACGGAGGAGGATAAGCCGCGAGAACGGCGGAAAGAGAAGCCAAAAGCAGAAAAACAGAGGAAGGAGAAGGCGAGAGGGGAAGGCAAGCCCCTGAACCGACCCGCTGTTTTCTGGCTGTGCCAGGTTTCCCCGACCTCCGCCACCACCCAGGGCGCACAACGTGGGAACAAAGCCCGGGCTCCCAGGCTGGAGGCGGCGGGGGCACAGGCCCCGCAGAGTTGCGGGAGGCGCAGGGGTCGCGGTCCCAGCGCTCCGGACCCGCAGGGCGACTCCCAGGTCTCCGGGCCACCCAGATCTCCGGGCCACCCAGCCTCCATCTCCCAGCGCCTGGCCACTTACTTGTCCATCCAGGCTCCCGCGCCGCCCGCGGCCGGAGGAGCTGCAGGGCGAGCGCCAGCAAGCAGAGCCGGGCGGCGCCTGCGCCCCCTGGCATGGTGGCGGCGGCCCTCAGCGCTCGGCGCTCACACGCCCTCAGCCATGCCTGCCTCCGGCCCGGCGGCGGTGGAGGCGCGTCTGGAACCCCCCGGCTCGCCCCGCGCCTCCCCACCCGGCTCCCAGCCCTCAGCCGAGACGCTCCGCCCCCAGCCCCGCGGGGCTCCGCCAGGGGATGGAGGAGGGGAGGCTCCCGCCCGGAGGGGGCTGGAGGGAGCGGCCGGGGAGGAGCTGGCGAGACTCGGGGGAGCAGGGCTGGCTCAGGTGAGGGAGACCGCGGGGAAGGGAGAATCCGAGCCCCCAAGGAGGAGGGATTCGTGGTGGACTCGGCCCGTAGAGGGTCGGGGACTCGGGCTTCTAGGAGTTAAACTGGACCCCTCTCCGCACAGCGGTCCGTTTACTGTCCCGCACTGTGCCAGACGCCTTGGGTGACACTCAGAGGAGACTCACCCAGTGCCGTGCCCCAGAGGCCGCCACTCTTGTAGGCAGGCTCAGAAAGAGTTAACCCAACCACCAGGCACAAAGAACTAAGCGCTCTATGGACTTTTTTTTTTTTTTTTTTTTTTTTGCAGGACGCAAATCCAGGAGCCATTCCTTCTGCCTGGGAGGAGGGAGTGGTGAAGACCAGAGGAATCCCAGAGGAGAAGACATCTGAGATCGGGAGGAGAAATGGAACATCAGGCGGAGGAAACAGCCCAGACAATCGCACTGGGACGTGAAAACCCTTGGGCTGCATTGGGGGAGAAAACCAGAATTGGGGATAGTTAGGGTTTTGGAGGGAAACGCAGGGAGGTGAAACCAAAAATAATAATAATTACTGTTACTTATTGAGGACTTGCTATGTACTAGAATAAGAAAATCATGATAGCTAAGACCGATAAAACGCTGTGTCAAACACTGTCTTCAGCACCTTACACATATTCACTTATTTAATCGAAGAAAATAACTTTTATTATCCAGGGACTCTGCAGACGTTATCTCTTTTCATTAGCCCAATAATCCCATGGGGTGGGTACTAGTACTATCCCTGTTTTAGAAATGAGGAAATCAAACCTGAGAGGCTAAACCACTTGTCCAAGGTTACACAGCTAATGCCAGCGCCTGGATTCAAACCCACATCCGTCTAACTCCAGAGCCTGATGCAACACACCTTATTTTCCAGGTGGGGAAACTGATAATGAGAGAGAAATGACTTGCCTAAGATCCCTTAGCAAGTTTTAGCAAAACCTCATTCTAGAAACCCAGTCTCAAACCTCACCCTTTTTCTGAGCCTCTTTAGTCAAACCCAGGTTGACTAGAGAAGTGCTGTGTGTCAGAGAGGGCGAGGCACTCCTGAAGATGATGGATAGGCAGGTCTATCAAACCCTACTCATGGGCACCCATGAGGGAAATAAAAGATGTGGTTCTGGCCATTAATGTCGTTTGGGACTCCGTTAGTCTCCTCCAGCTGCTGTAAAATTTGTATCTTTCTGTGAACCCAAAATATGTGAGATAGGTCTCAGTCAATTTAGAAGGTTAATTTTGCCAGGGTTAAGAACGTGCTGGTGACACAGCCTCAGGACGTCCCAACACGTGCCCAGGGTGGTCGGGGTACAGCTTCCTTTTATATATTTTGGGGAGACATGAGACATCAATCAATATGTGTAGGATGTACATTGCTTCCGGGTCCGGTAAGGTGAGAAAACTCCAAGCTACAGAAGGGGTGGTGCTTCCAGGTTATAAGTAGATAAGAAACAGAAGAGGTTACGTTCTTTTGAGTCCTTGATCAACCTTCCGCTGAATACACAATTTAGTCTAGCTCAGTGAATCTGCATTTTTACATAAACAATAGGGCAGAAGAAGCAATCAGATATGCATTTGTTTCCCGCGAGCCTCAGAGGGATGACTTTAAGTTCTGTCTGTCCTTTGTCCACAAGGAATTTCCTTGTGTGAAAATTGTGAGGAAGGTATAGAGCTGTTTACCTTTGTAGCTATCTTATTTAAGAATAAAATGGTGTCCTGGCGCTGTGGCTTATGCCTCTAATCCCAGCACTTTGGGAGGCCAAGGCGGACAGATCACCTGAGGTCAGGAATTAGAGACCAGTCTGACCAATGTGGCAAAACCCTGTCTCTACTAAAAATACAAAAAAATTAGCGGGGCGTGGTGGCGCACCTGTAATCCCAGCTACTCAGGAGGCTGAGGCAGGAGATCGCTTAAACCTCGGGGAAGTGGAGGTTGCAGTGAGCCAAGATCATGCCACTGCACTCCAGCCTGGGCAACAGAGTGAGACTCCATTTCAAAAAAAAAAAAAAGAAAGAAAGAAAAGAATAAAATGGGAAGCAGGTTTGCCTGACATTGTTCCCAGCTTAACTTTTCCCTTGGCTTAGTGATTTGGGGGTCCTAAGATTTATTTTCCTTTTACACTTCTCACATGCAGAATACATTCACCCCATCCCAGCAGCCCAAACATCTTCACTCATTCCAGCGTTAATTCTAAGTCTGAAGTGTCTAAATTTCATCTGTATTAGATATGGGTGAGACTTGAAGTTTGAGTCATCCTGAGGCAAAATTCCTCTCAGCTTCCAAATACAATGTGGTGGGACAGGCATAGGATAGACGTGCTGATTCCAAAAGAGAGATGCTGAAAAGAACAAGGTGACAGGTCCCCAAAAGTGCAAAATCTAGCAAGGCAAATTCCATCAGATCTTAAAGTTCTTCAACAATCCTCTTTGGCTGGATGTTCTGCCCTGTAGGCCCACCGGGTCAGCAGTGTCACCCCCCACAGCACTAGGCAGTGGCCAGCACCATAGCTCTTTGCCACAGTCCCCTACCCCAAGGCACTGGGCAGGGGCAGCCTGGCCTGCTTAAGAGAAGGAGACTCCACTCTTTCACTCCCTACCTCCCCAGCAGCCCGCTGTGGTGGGAGTGGCAACCCTGATGATCTGTGAATCATTTTTCTTAAAGAATGAAGCAAGCGGTATTATCCTGTCCTATAGAACAAAATTCTAAAAGCCTTCCTTTGTTTCATCCTGTCTTTACTCCTTTTGGTCTAAACTGGCAATGTCTTTGCTGGTAAAACCCATCTCTATTTCTAGCTTCTAATGAGATGGCTGATTAGCTCCGTGGGTTATTGTCCATCCACACCCTTAGTGTTCTCTCCAGAAAATCCTTTTTCATGTTTTACAAGATGAATAGGCCGATAATTTTCCAAATCTTCAAGTTCTGCTTCCTTTTTGCTTAGCAATTCCTTCCATTTATCTCCGTCCACTCACATTTTACGTAAGTACCAAGGAGAAGCCAGGCCTCATCTTCAACACTCTGGAAATCTCTGCCGCTAAATATTTAAGTTCATCACTTGCAATTTCTACTTTCCACAAAACACTAGAACACAATTGGTGGTGGAGAAAACACAAACTCAAAGTGCTTTTTCCTTTTCTCTCACTCAACACAACAACAATCAACAGAGAAGACTTCTGTGATCAAAGACGTGGGGGCTTTCCCCACACACCAAGCAGCAATCAATTCAGACACTACCCACCTACAGATCGCATCAGATCCCACAGGTTGAGGGCTCAGTTTCCAAGATTGGGCCCCCTTCAGACACCAGTCACAAGTCTGGGCTTCCAGAACTTCTGACCGACTGACTTCCAATTGGGGTTCCCAGGACACCTCTTTGGGTTTAATTAATTTACTGGAGCAGCTCACAGAACTCAGGGAAGCACTTGTTTACATAAACCCAGCAAGGCCTGTGTCTTCAGATTCTTCTTGACCTCTCTGTGCAACATTCCTTCCTCAAGAGTATAGGGCAGCTTGCTTCAGCACTACGTCTATTAAATTGGAAAGATATAGAGATTAGCCTGGCTCCTGTGCAAGGATAACATGAAAATTCATGATGCATTCTATATATTAAAAGTAAAAAATAAAGAGTATAGGGCAGGCTCCTCTCTGCAGTGAGAGTCTGTGACCCACAATTAGATTATAGTCCTGCTGTAGGCAGGTGAAGGAAGGGCAGAAAAAGGTCAGATTCTGTTTCCTGACACCTGTTTCTGAGACCTAAAGTGCCCCAATATCACAACCAAAGACTATAACAAGGGCTATGGGAGTTATGAGCCAGGAAACATGGATGAAAACCAATATACATATATATCATAATATCACAGCAATTCAGCTGAACCCTTTGCCGTGTTATAAGTAGTACTGGGGTTCAGAAACCAATATCCCAAGATATGGCACTTTGACACATTAAACTAAAGAAGGCTTCACGTCTCTTTGACCTTTCCCCACGCTCTCCTGTCTCTCAATCCTTCGTCTCTCCCAAAGCACAGGATGAAGTTGTTCTCTGAAGTTCCCTTATCTGCCTAAAGTCTGGACCTGCCAAAGAAGACAACAACTGTCTCGGGTGCCTTCCCTGTGTTTTCATTAGCTGCATTCATATCGCAGGAAGACTGGAGTGTGTCAACACACCTGAACAGACTTTTGTCACAAACCATTGTCAGGTCTGTGGGCCAAAAGACTCTGTCCTAGGCCATTGTATGTTCTTCAGGCCCACCGAATTCCCCTAAAAATCATGTACTATGCCCCTAAAATCATCCACACTTCCCTATCTCCCTTTCCCCTAAGAAGTAGGGTGTATAAACATCCGTACCCCAATGGGATATTGGACAGTCACTCTGTGATTCTCTCCCATGCATGCTAATAAATGTGTATGCATTGTCTCCAGTTAGTCTGCCTTTTGTGAGTTGATTTTTTGCTGAAACTTCAGAGGGCAAAGGGGAAGTTTTCTCTTAGCCCCTACACAAGAATCACCTTTCCTCCAGTTTCCAATAACATGTTCCTCATTTCCATCATAGACCTCACCAGAATAGCTCTTAATATTCACGTTTCTACTAATATTCTGTTCCTGATGATATATGCGTTCTCCAAGATGACAGAAGCTTTCTCTACAGGTCTCCTCCTGTCTCCCTGAGCCCTGGTCAGAATCACCTTTAACATCTACACTTCTTTTTTTTTTTTTTTTTTTTTAATTATACTTTAAGTTCTAGGGTGTATGTGCACAATGTGCAGGTTTGTTACATATGTATACATGTGCCATGTTGGTGTGCTGCACCCATTAACTCGTCATTTACATTAGGTATATCTCCTAATGCTATCCCTCCCCCCTACCCTCTCTCCACAATAGGCCCTGGTGTGTGACGTTCCCCTTCCTGTGTCCAAGAGATCTCACTGTTCAATTCCCACCTATGAGTGAGAGCATGCGGTATTTGGTTTTCTGTTCTTGTGATAGTTTGCTGAGAATGATGGTTTCCAGCTGCATCCATATCCCTACAAAGGACACAAACTCATCCTTTTTTATGGCTGCATAGTATTCCATGGTGTAAATGTGCCACATTTTCTTAATCCAGTCTGTCACTGATGGACATTTGGGTTGATTCCAAGTCTTTGCTATTGTGAATAGTGCCGCAATAAACATATGCGTGCTACATCTACACTTCTATCAATAGTCCTTCAAAGCAATCTTGGCTTTTTCTAGCATGCACCTCAAAGCTCATCCAGCCTTTACCCATTACTCGGATCCAAACTCACTTCCGCATTTTTAGGTATTTTGTTATAGCATAGCTGACTTCTCAGTATCAGAACCTGTATTCGTCTGCTAAGGCTGCCAAAACAAAATACCACAAACTGGTGGCTTAAACAACAGATTTTTTTTTTTTTTTTTTTGAGACAGAGTCTCTCTCTGTTGCCCAGGCTGGAGTGCAGTGGTGCAATCTTAGCTCACTACAACCTCTACCTCCCAGGCTCAAGCGATCCTTCTGCTTCCCGAGTAGCTAGGACTACAGGTGCACACCACCACACCTGGCTAATTTTTGTTGAGATGGGATTTTGCCATGTAGACGAGGCTGGTCTCAAACTCCTGGGCTCAAGCAATCCTCCCTCCTCAGCCTCCCAAAGTGCTGGGATTATGGGCAAGAGTGACCACACCCGGCCAGAAATTTATTTTCTCACAGTTCTGGGGGTTAGAAGTCCAAGCTCAAGCTCCCATCAGGCTTGCTTTCTGGCAAGGCCTCTGTTCCTGGCCTGTAGAATGGTCACCTCCTCACTGTGCTCTCACATGGCCTCTTCTCTGCACATTCAGTGAGACAGAGAGAGAGTGGAGGGGATGGGTCTCTTCCTCTTATTATTTTATTTTATTTTATTTTTGAGATGAAGTCTTGCTCTGACACCCCGGCTGGAGTACAGTGGCACAATCTCAGCTCACTGCAACCTCCACCTCCCAGGTTAAACAATTCTCCTGTCTCAGCCTCCCAAGTAGCTGGGATTACAGGTGTGTACCACCACGCCCAGCTAATTTTTTGTACTTTTAGTAGAGATGGGATTTCACCATGTTGGCCAGGGTGGTCTCGAACTCCTGACCTCAAGTCATTCACCCGCCTCAGCCTCCCAAAGTGCTGGGATTACAGGCGCCCAGCCTCTCTTCCTCTTATTATAAGGACATCAGTCCTATCGGAGTAGGGTCCCACCCTCATGACCTCATTTAACCCTCATTACCTCCTTAGAAGCCCTATCTCCATATCCAGTCACATTGGGGGTTAGGATTCCAACTTATGAATTTGGGGGCTGGGAGAGATAAATGTAGTCTATAATTATGGCTATAGCCCTAGAGCCATGAGACTACAATTCTAGTCCCAGTTTTCTCTCCAACCAGTTCTGTGACCTTGGGTGAGTCACTTCTCCTTTCTGGGACTGAGTTTCTGCTGAATAACTTGGGAACAGGAATGGCTGCCCCCAATGCATGTCACCCAGGAGCTGTGACGAGCAATTGCGATGATGGGAGTGAAAGTTCCGTGACAAGTGGAAAATGCTGAAGTGCCATGCCTAACTGACTCTGTAGACAGGTCTCCTTGCAAAAGACATACAAACTCCATACTCGAAGTTCCCTTCCCTTTGCTGGCACTCGGCTGATCAATATTTAATCAGTATGTAGGCCTGAAAATTGGGAGGTAGCTCACAAGACAAAAAGTCCAGTGGTTCATGCACAACCAAGGAATCACAGAGTTCCCAGTGTAGTCTCATCCTACTCCTCCTCCCCACTTATCCACAGGAACGGGTATATATACAACTTTGACCTTGTAGAAGCCTTCCCATGTATTTGTAAAGAACATATATGTTATTTATAAAGAGTATTAAGTCGCTACATAATCTTTGAAATATTCATGACATTTAACCTAGTAATTACATTTCTGGGAACTATCCTAAAAAAATAATCTGCAATGCACACACAGATTTATGGACTAGAATGCTCATAATGGTGTTATTTATAATAGTGAAAATATTGGAAACAACCGAAATATTCAACTGTGAAAGAACAGCTCATAAATTATAGAATATCCATAAGATGGATTATTATGCAGCCACTTAAAATGATGGGAGTTTCTGCTCTGATGGTAGGTGAAAAAAAGCAGGGTCCAAAATTACATTTAAGTATGATCTCAGCTATGTAAATAAAAGACATTTCTAAAAAGACTTGAAGGAAGCGTGTCAAAATGTTAACAGTAGTTACCTCTGCATGGTAAAACTATGGATGACAGGGTTTTTTGTTTGGTTTTGTTTTCCTGTTTGTTCTTTCTCTCTCTTTCATTTTCTACAATAATGAAGTACACAGTCAGGCATTGCTTAATGACATGGATACATTCTGAGACACACCATTAGGCGATTTTGTCATGGGAACATCATAGAGTGCACTTACACAAACCTAGATGGCATAGCCTATTATACAACCAGGCTATATGGTGTAGCCTATTGCTCCTGGGCAACAAACCTATACAGCATCCTACTGCACTGAATACTGTAGGCAACTGTAACACAATTGTAAGTACTTGTGCATCTAAACATAGAAAGTACAACACAGTGTGCTACGACGGGCTATGATGCCACTAGGGGACAGGAATGTTTCAGTCTTATGGGATCAGGCATCTGGTCCCTCATTGACTGAAATGTCATTATATGGCACATAACTATATTACTTTAGTCATGGGAGGGCAGGTAAATGTTAAATACAGAAAGGAACACAAAAGGAAAAAGAGTTTTTCCTGGTATCTTAAACAGAGTTTTGCAAACTTGACCTCTGTATATACGGCTGACCTTCTCCTCTGACGATGGGAAAACTGAGCTGAAGTTACAGCAACCAGTTCCAGAATGTGGGAGTTGAAGTGACACAGGTCACTGGTCATCTCCAGCTAGAGTATACTATTAATATTATGGCTAGGAAGTGGCCATCCTGCCAGGGATTAAATCCCTTTTCTGTCCCTTCTTAGCTATGTGAACTTGGGCCACTAAATTTTTCTGTGATGCTGTTGTCTCATCTATAAAGGACAATAATAATGACAGTTTTTGTGAGGCTTAAATGGGTATTTAGAATAGCACCCATCACATAGTAGGCAGTCAATGAATGCTAGTCAGTATTACCCTCCTTCTACTGCTAATAAGTACTGAGAGGTGGGGTGTTATTTATAACGCCTAGCTTGTGCTTTTTGTTGTATAATGTGTGAAGAGTCTAATTTTATACTTGTTCTCTAATTACTATCAATGATAATGGTCATGTTATACTATTATTGTCTTTTTCCTATCCCCTCGTCCTAGATTGTGAGGCCCTTGTGAATAGGAGCTGGACCTTGTTCTTCACTCAGCCCTCCAGCATTTGGGAGGCACAATCAATGTTTAATTAAACAAATTAGAAGTTAAACAATTAATAATAATTATCTCATCCTGGCTCCGCTCAAACTTCCAAGCCCCTCATTAAAGAATCATCTTTGTTGTGTCCCTGTTATGGGAATAATGTTGGACCTGTGATAACTTTGCTTTGTGAACCATTTTCTCAGCAACTTGCTCTTTGAAGTTCTGTTTACTTAGATATAATTTATATACATTAACATTCTCTGTTTTTTAAATCTATGGTTCCATGAGTTTTGACAAGCACACGCAGTGGAATAACCACTTGCAAAGTCAAGACCACACCAAAAACTTTCCTCCTATCTCTATGCATTCAGCCACTCCCCTCACTCCTGGAATCACTGGTTTATTTTATGTCCTTCTCAACTTGCCTTTTCCAGAATGTCATATAAACAGAAGCACACAGGATATAGACTCTGGATATGGTTTCTTTCACTTAGCATAGTGCATTTAAGATTCATCCAGGTCACTGCATTATCAATATTTCCTGCCTTTTTATCATTCAGTAGTACTCCATTGTATAGATGTATCATTGTCAGTTTATTCGGTCACCTGTGAAGGATATTTGAGTGTTTCAGTCTTGGATGATTATGAATAAAGTCACTATATATATATTCAGGTTTTATGTGAACACAATCTTTCGTTTCCGTAGGGTGAAAGCAATTCCACTGGGTATTGTGGTTAAGTATACGTTTAACTTTACAAGAAACTGCAAAAAATATTTTCCAAAGTGGTTGTACAACTTTGCCTTCCCACAAGCAAGCTATGAAAGTTCTGGTTGCTCTGCTTCCTTGTCAGCATTTGGTATTGCCAGTTCTTTTGATTTTAGCCATTGTAATGGATGTGTAGTTTCTTAACAATTATCTGGCTCTTCAAATACTCTATGATGTAGCCAGGTAGGATGATTATATCCATTTTAATGAAAGGAATTAAAGCCTAAAGAGAGTCTTTTACTCAAGTTTTATGGATATAGTAAAGACTTTAGTCTTTATTTCTGTTTTTTTAAATAATTCACAGAAGAAGCAAATCTTCCTAAACCCTGGATAACTCACAAAGCTCTTGAAATCATTCATTCAGCAAGCATTCACTGAATACCTATTATGTTCCCAGCATCTGCTAAAATCTACAGAGAATCTGAGATAGGGTTTCCACTATTACAATCATGGTAGGGGGAGGGGCATAAAAGAAAGGAGCTGGTAGGAACTGACAAGTAAATTAAGTGACTGATTACAGAGGAGGATCAAGTTTCTTGACATATGACTCGTGTCCTTTGATTTGTCAACATTGGGTACTGTCCCCAACATGGTGCATAATAACAACTATCATATATGGAGCACCCTGATTGGTTCCAAGCACAGTGCCTACATCATCTCATTTAATGCCCATAACAGTCCCATGAAGACATCTTAGGTTAAACTATCAGGAAGTGTTGACTTTGTAGGTCAGAAACAGTTAAACATTGGTAATGTGCAGGAGCTCTATCTCGGCTCACTGCAGCCTCTGCCTCCCAGGTTCAAGTGATTCTCCTGCCTCAGCCTCTAGGGTAGCTGGGACTACAGGCGTGTGCCACAACACCCAGCTAATATTTTGTATTTTTAGCAGAGACAGAGTTTCACCGTGTTGGCCAGGCTGGTCTTGAACTCCTGGCCTCAAACAATACATCTGCCTTAGCCTCCCAAATTGCTGGGATTACACAAGCATAAGCCACCATCCCCAGTGAAAGTATTTTTTTAAATCTCCAAGTATCTGGGGATTTTCCACCTATTTTTCTGTTACTGATTTCTAATTTCATTCAGTTGAAATCTGACTGCAGCCTTTGTATACTTTCTATTCTTTTAAATTTGTTAAGGCGTGTTTTATGGCTCAGAATGGGGTTTATCTTGGTGAATGTTCCATGACGTCTTGAGAATGTATGAATCTGCTGCTGTTGAATGAAGTACTATTGGGTTCAACTATGCCCTTACTGATACTCTGCCTGCTTTATCTACCTGTTACCAACAGAGGAACACTGAGGTCCTCAACTATAATAGTGCCTTCATCTATTTCTCCTTGTTGTTCTATCAGCTTTTGCCTCACATAGTTTGATGCTCTCTGTTAGGTGCATACACTTTAAGGACTGTTATGTCTTCCTGGAATATTGACACCTTCATCATTATATAATGTCCCCCTTTATTCCTTGCTCTGAAGTCTGCTCTGTTACAGTACAATCACTTTTGATTAGTATTTGCAGAGTGTATTTTTCTCTATCCCTTTCCTTTTAATCTATGTGTGTCTTTATATTTAAAGTTGAGTTTATTACAGATGACATATAGTTGAGTCTTCTTGTTTGATCTACTCTGAACTGTCTTCTAATTGATATATTTAGACCTTTGACATCTAAAGTGATTGTTGATATAGATGAACTATTACCTATCATATTTGTTACTGTTTTCTATATGTTGCCCTTATTCTGTGTTCCTATCTTTGTCTTTCATATTTTCTCTGGCTTCTGTGGCTTTGAGCATTTTTATGATTCTATTTTCTCTCCTTTTTTAGCATATCAGGTTGTCCTAGGGTTTGAAAATACATTTACAACTAATCCAAGTCCACTTTCAAATAACACTGTACCACTTCCTGGGTAGTGTGAATACCTTATAATAAGAAAATAGTCCTAATTCCTCCCATTCCTTGTATTATTGCTGTGATTCATTTCTCTAACAGATAATCATGCACATATATACATAAACATTTATAATTGAATATATTGTTGCTATTATTATTTGGAACACAATGTTATCCCTTAGAAGAATTAAGAATAGGAAAAATAAAAGTTTCAATTTTATTGTCATTTATTTATTCTCTGTTGCTCATTTTTTCTTTATGCAAACCTAAGTTTCTGACCCTATATCAATTTCCTTCTCCTTGAAGAACTTTTAAAAAATATTTATTGGCTGGGCGTGGTAGCTCACCCCTGTAATCCCAGAACTTTGAGAGGCCGAGACGGGTGGATCATGAGGTCAAGAGATCGAGACCATCCTGGCCAACAGAGTGAAACCCCATCTCTACTAAAAATACAAAAATTAGCTGGGCTTGGTGGTGCACGCCTGTAGTCCCAGCTACTCAGGAGGCTGGAGAATCGCTTGAACCTGGGAGGTGGAGGTTGCAGTGAGCCGAGATCGCGCCACTGCACTCCAGACTGGGCAGCTGAGAGAGGCTCCGTCTGAGAAAAAAAAAAAAAAATGCTTGCAACGCAGATCTATTGGCAACAAATTCCTTCCATTTTTGTTTGAGAAAGGCTTTATTTCTCCCTAGTTTTGTTTTTTTTTTTTTTTTTTTTTTTTTTTTTTTTTTTTTTTTTTGAGACAGAGTCTCACTCTGTTGCCTAGCCTGGAGTGCAATCGCGCAATCTCGGCTCACTGCAACCTCCTCGCTCCAGGTTCAAGAGATTCTCCCGCCTTAGCCTGCCAAGTAGCTGGAATTACAGGTGCATGCCACCACTCCTGGGTAATTTTTTTTTCTTTCTTTTTTTTTTTTTAGTAGAGACGGGGTTTCACCATGTTGGCCAGGCTGATCTTGAACTCATGACCTCAGGTAATCCACCCACCTCGGCCTCCCAAAGTGCTGGGACTACAGGCGTGAGCCACTGCGCTCGGCCTCTCCTTTGTTGTTGAGGAATTCTGTACCATGGTGTACAGAATTCTGGATTGGTGGGATTTTTCTTTTAACACTTTAAATATTACACTCAATTCTCTTCTTGCTTGCATGGTTTCTGAAAAGCTAGGTCCAATTTTTTGCTCTTCCTTAAGTGAGGTGTTTTATTCTTTCCCCTGGCTTCTTTCAAGATTTTGCCTTTGTGTTTGATTTTCAGAAGTTTTATTATGATATGCCTAAGTGTAGTTTTTCATTTGTTTGTTCATTTTAACATATTTCTTGTGTGTGACTAGGTGTCCCTGTTTTTTGTTTGTTTGTTTGTTTACTTGGCATATCTCCTGCCTGGTGTTCTCTGAGCTTTTTGGATCTGTGGTTTGGTGTCTGTCATTGGGGAAATTCACATATTGCTTCTGCTCCTTTCTCTTTTTCTTCTCCTTCTGGTATTTTCATTGTGCATATCTGTACCTTTTGTACTTGTCTCAAAATTCTTGGGTATTCTGTTTTATTTTTTCAGTCTTTTCTTCTCTTTGCTATTCAGTTTTGCAAATTTCTATTCTCACATCCTCAGGCTCAGAGATTTTTTTCTTAGCCATGTTCAGTCTACTCATGAGCCCATCATAGATTCTTCATTTCTGTAACAGTGATTTTAATCTCTAACATTTCTTTTTAATTCTTAGAATTCCCTCCTCTCTGTTTATGTTATCTATCTGTTCTTGCATGTTGTCTCTTTATCCATTAAAGCCCTCAGCATATTAATCATATTTAAGTTTTTTTTTTCAGTTGGTTGAGCATGGTGGCTCATGCCTGTAATCCCAGCAATTTGGGAGGCCAAGGCAGGTGGATCATCTGAGGTCAGGAGTTAAGACTAGCCTGGTCCAACATGGTGAAACCCTGTCTCTACTAAAAATAACAAAAATTAGCTGGGCATGGTGGCACATGCCTGTAGTCCCTGCTACTCAGTAGGCTAAGGCAGGAGAATTGCTTGAACCCGGGAGGCAGCGGTTGCAGTGAGCAGAGATCACGCCACTGTACTCCAGCCTCGGCAACAGAGCGAGACTCTGTTCTCAAAAATAAATAAATAAAATAAAAATTTTCAGTTGATAATTCCAACTTTGATGCCATATCTGACTCTTGTTCTGGTGCTTGTTCAGTCTCTTCAAACTGTGTTTTTTTAATTTTAGTGTGCCTTTTAATTTTGTGTTTAAAGGTAGACATAATGTACTGGGTAAAAAAAAAAAAACTACAGTAAATAGTCCTGTAGTAATGTCGTGGTAAAGTATGGGGGAAAGAGAAATGTTTTGCAGTCCTATGATGAGGTCTCGGTCTTTTGGTGAGCCTGTGCGCACAGACTGTGAACTTCACAAGTGCTACTCGGTCCCCCTCCTGACCTTAGGTGGGATGAAATGGCTAGAAGAAGTCAGAGTTGGGTATTCTTCTGTGCCCCAGGTAGGTTAGGCTCTGTGAAAACCCCAGCAGGTTAGGGCTCTGGTGAAATAGTTTCTCCAGAGGGCAGGTCTTAAGAACACAATGCACTGGCCTGTTTCAAAATGATTCCTTTTGACCTTCTCCTCCCAGAGTACAAGGGGAAATTTCTTGGCTATTCACTGTGAAAACCTAGTAGAGTCTCTGGAGATAAAACCCACAAAAGTGTGGGAACCACCTATGATTGGGTCCCCCTAGAGTTTTAGCTCTCAGAATTATCCACACTGAGTCTTTAGCAGTTTGTCAATTACAGTTCCAGTTTTCTTCCCCCAGCACCTCCCAGGAGGTTCCTGCTGGTGGGTTTCTGCTCTAATAAGTTATGATTCTCTGTATCTGTTTCTCCAATTTTGTGGGCAGCAGTTTGCCATATAACCTCACTTCTCCGCTGGACCTAAGAAGAGCTGATTTTTCAGTTCGTTAAGCTTTTTACTTGTTGTTAGGACAGAGTGGTGACTTCTAAGCTCCTTTCATGCAGGACTAGAAACCGGAAGTCAAATATTTTTAATAGATAATGATGCAAAATGTATCATAGGAACCAGCTTCCTGCAGCTGTTTCCCCTCCTCAGCTAGCAGCCACCCTTCCCTAGGTGCTTTTTCCCCTTTCCACATAAAGCCTCGGTGGGATTTAGAGGTTACACCAACCTTTTGCAGACATTTCACTCCGTTATCTTATTTGATCCATTCAAAAAGCCATGTGAACTGGGTGTTAGGATCCCATTTCACAGAAGAGAAAATTGGCATTTTAGGGGTAAACGACTTCCCTAAGGTCACACAGCCAGGACACAATTCCAAGAGGGGAAAGGAGGAAAAAAAGGTAGAACCCTAGTGAGGGTGTTTTCTCCCACGGGGATGACGTGGGGATACAGATTTCAGAGCAGCAACCTTTTGCATTTATAGCCACACCCGAGGGACATCTGGGCCTATGAATTTTTCATTCAGCTGTATGCAAAGCGCTGTGACTTGCCCTGGAAACAGAGGTTCCTGGGTAAGAGCCCCTGCCTTCTAGAGCCTCACTAGCCCAAGTGTGGTCCACAGACCAGCAGCATCAGCAGAACCTGGAGCCTATTAGAAATGCAGACTCTCAGTTCCCACCCAGACCTCCTGAATCAGAAGCTGCATTTTAATAAGATCCAAAAAAAACCCAAGGTGATTTGGCTGCTACTTAAAGTCTGAAAAGCATTGCTAGGAGACTGTCCAAACTTGATTTTACATATGGTAAGAGAAAACAAGTGTTTTCCTGGAATGGAAGCTAAGGCTTGGAAAAAACCCAGAAAAAGGAGAGATTGGGTATAAACAGGGATTGTAGGAGGTTTCATGAAGGAGGGGTTTTGAAGTTGAGCCTTGAAGCAGAAAAGTGCATATGAACAAAGGCATGGAGATGGGAAGTGTTTAGTGTTTGGGGAAAGGCAAATGGCCTCATGTGACAAGAAGGAGAGAGTGGGAGGAGAAATTAAGAATAATAGGAGCAAATGGTCAAGGATGTTTACGGTATAGATAATAAGGCAGGTGGAATCCTCTCGGTGAGAGGTCATGAGCTAGTGACCTGTGGGCCAACAAAGTGTTGTAAAAATAATTTGGATTGTAGTTATGTCCAAAATATTTTCAAAATGTTAAAAATGTAATTATCATAAAAATACATAGTGAGCATTTTCCAAGTTTTAATTAACTAATCAGAGAACCAGCAAGATCACCAAGGTGGTTCAAACAAGGACAGGAAAAACTGGACAAAGGAACTCAAGATTGAGTTCCAAACTGGTTAATGACCTACAGGGCAATCAAACTACATTCTTTGGGGTTATCTTCTCTACCAGATGATAATCATTTACAGCTTTACTGGACCAAAAAAAAAAAAATCATTGACAATTTATTCATTTTCTATAATTTTACATCCAACTTAACAGAGTTATAAAATGTCAGACCCCTAATTAATCATAAACAGTAAACAGCAGGTGAAACAATCCTGTGTTCCCCCGGAGTTAGACAATGCCCTGAACAGAAAAGACAGTGAGTGGTTAAGGGCAGTGATTCTCAAACCTAAGCTTAAAGCAAAATTCCCTGCAGGACTCATTACAACACAGAATGCTGATCTCCAGCCTCAGAGTTTCTGATTTAGTACATCTGGGGCAGACTGATGATTTGTTCTCAGGTGATGCAGATGCTATTCACCAGGGAGCACACTTTGAGAGCCACTGATCTTAGATGCCACTGAATGAAAGAAACTGCAGTCATTCTTTTGCCTCGTTTCCAAATTTTGGATATTTTTTCTGAACAGTTGCCAAGCTTTCAAAAATCAGAGAAAAAAAAATTCCTGATTGTGGCTTCTCATGAAAAATTAGAAAAGTCAGACAATGGTAAGTCTAAATTCTTTCATGGTGACAATTGCTTAAAGCTCAGTATCAGCTGCTCCTTTTTTCTCACCACTGCCCCTAGCCTACATCATTCATTTATTTTGCTGGCATTTGATTTTGATATCCCTGCAAAACATGGTGGAAACACAATGCAGAATTTGGAGGAGGAACATGAGCGCAGCTGGTTAGCGCCTGTCTCACACATCTGTATCACATCTAATCAGCTCAGGCACCCAGGGCTGGTTTCCCAGAAGTACAATCCAGGCAGTTGCACAGGGCGTCACTCTCAGGAGAGCCCCACACTCGATTTAATGCTCTGGTATTGGCATTTTGCAATTCTTACTAATTTTTGGAGAAGGGGTCTCACGTTTTCGTTTTGCGTGATACCACATATCACATAACTGTTTTGCAGCCACCTCAAAGTTTGGAATCCACACTTAAAGGTGACCCTGTCATCGCCAGATTGCTAAGGAGAGGAAGAGGTAATTCCAGAATCAGAAACCTACGGGACACTTTAGAAACCATCTCGTCCTGCAGATAGGGTCACCATTTCATTTTATAGCTAGGGCTACTAAGGTCCAGAAAGAGGAAATTGACTTCCTCCAGGTCACGGACAAATCCTGAAAAAGGAGTCAAATGAAAAGTCTGAAGTGGTGAGTCTGCAAGGCTGTGAATACTAAGGCTGCCAGCAAGTTTATGTATCTGATGCCCCCCGTGCATACCAATATGAAAATTCCTGTTTTTCACTTAGCTCAGTCAACTTTGGATTGATCTGGTTGAAGCAGGAGAAGGATGTGGATAAAACAGGAAGAGTGGGGGTGTGATCTTTAAACAGATCAAGAAACTTGTATAAACAGACCCATTTAGAATAAGGATTGTGAAGGGAAAAAGTCTTATATATGAACTCCACCCCCATGTTTGTTACAAAGGACCGACTTCCACCTAAACCCCTAAATAAACTTCAGAGGCAAAAGCATTCAGGAAAAACCCAGCAATATACTACCCAATTAAAAATGGCAATCAACTCAACATCCCTAATCATCAGAGAAATGCAAATCAAAACTACGATGAGATACCATACTCTAGTCAGAATGGCTATTATTAAAAAGTCAGAAAACAACAGATGCTGGCAAGGCTGTGGAGAAAAAGGAATGCTTATACACTGCTGGTGGGAATGTAAATTAGTTCAGCCACTGTGGAAAGCATTTGGAGATTTCTCAAAGGACTTAAATAGAACTACCATCAACCCAGCAATGCCATTACTGGGTATAAATCCGAAAGAAAATAAATCATTCTACCAAAAAGACATGTACACTCACATGTTCATTGCAGTGCTATTCACAATAGCAAAGACATGGAATCAGCTAACCTAGGTACCCACCAGTGGTGAATTGGATAAAGATAATGTGGTCTACATACACCATGGAATACTATGCAGCCATAAAAAAGAATGAAATAATGTTCTTTGCAGCAACATGGATGCAGCTAGAGGCCATTATCCTAAGCAAATTAACACAGGAACAGAAAACCAAATATTGCATGTTCTCATAAATAAGTGGGAGCTAAACATTGAGTGCACATGGACATAAATATGGAAACAATGGACAATGGGGACTACTAGAGGGGGAAGGGAGGGAGTGAGGCAAGGATTGAAAAAAAAGCTATTGGATACTATGCTTACTACCTGGGTAACGGGATCATTCACATCTCAAACCTCAGCATCATGCAATATATCCATGTAACAAACCTGCACAGGTACTCCTGAGTCTAAAATGAAAGTTGAATTATCGTTTAAAACGGCAATCATGTTTAAGAACGCACTTAATTTCAGCTGGCTCCACTTAGCTCGATGACTTGTAGGTCTCGGCTGCCTAGTTTTAGGTTAATAGCTGCACGCACTCAGAAAGTCGAGTTCCTGCAGCTGGTTGAGCGGTAAGTTGAAGTGAGAATTAGGCAAATGAGTCACCCCTTGCTCACATCTGCTCTTGTGGTCTGAGTGGGTGGATCTTCCTCTCCTCCCCAGCCACTGCTCAGGAATAGGCAAGGACACAAGGCCTGGGTGTAGAACCGCATCATTAAACCCACTGTGCTTGGCTCAGTGATGGGTGTAAGGCCGTAAGCTGGATCAATGGGCATCTTCCCCAATACTCTTGACAGCTCTGTCAAAAATTTGCTTTCCTCTTGTCTGAGACGGTAAGCAATGTGAGTTTGGGGCTATGAGTTGTCTTCTTGCTGCCATGTCAGGAAAGAACCTGTCTAAAAAATGAAGTCAAACAGTGGTAAGAGATACGGAGAAAGAGAGAGACAAGGTCCTAGCATTATTATTTGAACCTGTGGATTTAGCCATGTCTGAAATCAGCCCCCTCAACTTTTCAACTACGTGAGCCAATAATTTTCTTTTTTGCTTAAGCTAGTCTGAGTTAGAGGTCTGTCACTTGTGACTGTAAATATCTCACTCACGCAAAGGCCTCCTCCATTCTAGGCACTGTGCTGGCTGCTGGGATTATAGGAGTGGACAAAGACACATGTCATTCCTATCTTCATGATACTCAGCATCCAGTGGAAAGGATGACAGTAAGCAAGCGAGCGAATACACAGATACATAAAATAGAATAATTACACATTGAGATTTATAAACAATTGATGCTAAAAGAGAGAATGAGAAAGGAGGACTACTTTAGACAGCATGGTGGGGAAGGCTCCCTTGAATTGTTTTTTGAGCTGAGAGTTTGCAGTATGAAGAACAGGGGGAAGAAAGTTTCAGGTGGTGGAGACAGCAACTGTTCTCAGGCTTCAAAGGCCTCCATTCATTCCAGGACCTGAAAGAAGGCCTTCATTCATTCACCCATTCAACAAACGTCTGTTAGACAGTGTCAAGTGCTAGGTACAAGGAGATAAAAGCAGCCCCTGGAGAGTTGATAAGAGCTATTGAAAGCTATGCAAATGTTCGAACCATGTGATTCAGCAATTCCACTTCTAGAAATTTAGTCAAAAGAAAAAAAACAGGAATTTCTGCAAAAACATAGCTATCATGATGTTCATTGCAGCGTTATTTTTTCAACTCCGATTGAAGTGTAACAAACATACTAAAAGAGTGCACATAGACCGGGTACAGTGGCTCACACCTATAATCCCCCAGCATTTTGAGAGGCCCAGACGGGAGGATCATCTGAGGTCAGGAGTTCGAGATCAGCCTGGCCAACATGGCGAAACCCCATCTCTACTAAAAATACAAAAATTAGGCGAGTGTGGTGGTGCATACCTGTAATCTCAGTTACTCGGGAGGTTGAGACAGGAAAATTGCTTGAACCCAGGAGGTGGAGGTTGCAGTGAGCCGAGATCGCGCCACTGCCCTCCAGCCTGGGCGACAGAGCAAGATTCCGTCTCAAAAAAAAAAAAAAAAAAAAGAGTGTACATATTACAGTAAACAGTTCAACTATTTTCACAGTCTGAACACACCCACATTATCAAAAAAGAGAAGAGAACATGCCCTGCACTCCAGAAGTCCCCTTTCGCCACCTTCTAGTCACAGATCCCCCTTCAATCAAGGGTAACTACTAGCCTGACTTCTAATAATATAGATTAATTTTGCCTCTTTTTACTTTATATAAATAGAATCATCCAGTATGTAACTTGGGGGAAAGGGATATGGGAAGGTCTTGGCTTCTTTTGCTTAAGTTTTGTGTTTGTGAGATTTCACGATATTGTTAATGTAGTTATAGATTGTTTATTCTGCATAGTATTCCATCATCAGAATGTACCACAGTTTATTCATCTGTTCTACCATTTATAGACATTTGGGTTGTCTCTAGACTGAGACTATTACAAACAGTGCTGTTGTGAGCATTCTTTTGGTTAACATATATCTGCATTTCTTTTGGGTATATACTTAGGACTGACGTTGCTGAGTCATAGTAATGATCAGCTTTAGAAGATATTGTTAAACAGTCTAAGAAAATGATTGCATCCATTTACACCTCAATCAACTTTGTGAGAGACTTCTGGTTTCTTCACATGGTTGATAACACTCGACATTTTCCATTTCTTAAAAAAATTTAGCCATCTGGTGGGTATGTGTTGGTATTGACTTTTGGTTTCAACTTTCATTTCCCTGATGGTGAATAAGATGATTAGTGAAAACCTTGTCATCTGTTTATTGGCCATTAGATATTCCCTTTCTCGAGGAGCCTGTTCAAGTGTGTTTTCCATTTTTTAAGTGAGTGAGCTGTTTTTTTCTGTTGGTTTGCAGGAGTTCTTTAAATATCCTGGCTATAAGCCTTTGGTCCGTCATATATATGAAACTATATTCTTCCACTTCACAGGGTATCTCTTTACTCTCCTTTGATACAAAGCAATTCTTAATATTAATATCTTAGAATTCATCATTTTTATGAGTACTACTTTTTGTATCCTATTTAAGAAATTGTTGGCCAGGCGCTGTGGCTCACACCTGTAATACCAGCACTTCAGAGGCCAAAGCAAACAGATGTCTTGAGCCCAGGAGCTCCAGACCAGCCTGGGCAACGTGGCAAAACCCTGTCTCTACAAAAAAATACAAAAATTAGTTTGCTGTGGTGGCCCAGGAGGATCACTTGAGCCCAAGAGGCAGTGGTTGTAGTGAGCCAAGATCACACCACTGCACTCCAGCCTAGATGACAGAGCGAGAACTTGTCTCAAAAAAAAAAAAAAAAAAGAAAGAAAAAGAAAAAGAAATTGTTTCCCACCCCAGGAGCAGAAAAACATTCTCCTATGTTTTTCTCAAAAAACTTTACTACATTCATTTTACGTTTAGATCTATAACCTATCTGAAATTTATCTTTATGATGTGAGGTAGAGATCAACATAATTTTTTCCATAGGGCCGTGTTTCCCAAACTGCGCACCAAGTCACCCTTGGGCACTGCAGTCAACTTAGAGAGGGGGCATGGGACATTTTACCTTTTTGAGGGAAGCACAGTGAGAACTGTTGGATACCATATAAAACTGTTAGCTGGAAATAGTTCACAATTTCAATGTTAAATCATACTCCATTCCTTTCAATGACATGATATTTTTGCAAAGCGGGGTTTTTTGAGGTTGCTATGATAAAAAGTAAATACCATGTGAAATCAGGAAATGAAAATGATGATGTTGTCTGATTCCAAGACCTGAGAAGCTGTGCAGTGCTCAACAGGAGCATGATCTACAGTCTGTTGGTCAATATTGTGGTTACTTAAAAACAAAATATTTTCTTCTTTCAATTTACAAGTATTTTTTTTTCCAAACGATTACTACATTGTTAAGATACAATTATTCATTGAGTTGTTTGGATCTAACTACTTAATAAATAGAACTGTTAGGTATTTCTTTCTCTTTTTTTTTTTTTTTTTGAGACAGTCTTGTTCTGTCACCCAGGCTGAAATGCAGGGGCACGATCTCAGCTCACTGCAACCTCCACCTCCTGGGTTCAAGTGATCCTCCTGCCTCAGCCACCCAAGTAGCTGGGATTACAGGCACATGTGATTATACCCAGCTAATTTTTGTATTTTTAGTAGAGACGGGGTTTCACCATGTTGGCCAGGCTGGTCTCGAACTCCTGACCTCAGATGGCCCACCTGCCTTGGTCTCCCAAAGTGCTGGGATTAAGAACTTTTAGGTATTTCTTTTGACTGAGGGTTGCCATGAAAAAAATTACTGAGACATTAAAGGTACCATATATGGAGAAAGTGTGGGAACCTCACTGAGACAGACAGACTCCAGGGCAGTCCCCACAGTTCCCACCCTCATGTTTGTGTTCTTCTGTGATCCCTGCTCTTGAGTGTGGATGGGATCCCTAACTTACTTCTAAGTCATAGAATACAGCAAAGGTGACTGATGTATGTGATTGTATGTACAGTACATGATTGTGTTATATTAGATTGTAACACCCAACTTGGAAGGAGACTGCCTCCCTTGTTGGCTTTTAAGAAGCAGGTTGCCTTGTTTCAAGCTACTCTGTGGAGAGGGCCATGTGTCAAGGAGGTGAGGGCAGCCTTAAGCCAATGGCCAGCAATGAACTGAGGCCCTCAATTTCCATCCTGTAAGGAACTGAATTCTGCCAATAACCAGGCAAGTTTGAAGCAGATCCTTCCCTGGTCCAGCCTCAGAAAAGACTGCAATGCTGGCCACCACTTTCTTATTTTTTGAGATGAGGTCTTCCCCTTTGCCCAGGCTGGAGTACAGGGGCACAATCATAGCTCACTGCAGCCTCCAATTCATGGATGCAAGTAATCCTCCTGCCTCAGCCTCCTGAGTAACTGGGACTACAGGTGCACACTACCACTCCAAGTTTTTTTTTTTTTTTAATCCAGAGACAGGAGCTTGCTATCTTGTCCACTCTGGTCTTGAACTCCTAGCCTCAAGTGATCCTCCCACCTTGGCCTCCCAAAGTGCTGGGATTATAAGCATGAACCACTGCACCCGGCTGCTGGCCAACACTTTGACTGCAGCTTTGTGAGACCCTGAGGCAGAGGGCCTGGGTAAGCCATGCCCAAACTCTTGTCTACAGAAACTGTAAGGTAATAAGTGTGTGTTGTGTTAAGGAGCAAGTTTGTGGTAATATTGTTACACAGCAATAGATAACAAATGCACTCACCATATAGATATCTTACTGATCCAGCATCATTTAGTAAAGAGACCATTCTTTGTAGTATCAAGTCTTTTTCATAATAGAAGTAGAAACTACCAAAATTTCTTTTTTAAATAATGTGTTTTATTAGGCCGGGCACAGTGGCTCATGTCTGTAATCCCAGCACTTTGAGAGGCCAAGGCAGGTGGATCACCTGAGGCCGGGAGTTCAAGACCAGCCTGGCCAACATGGAGAAACCCCATCTCTACTAAAAATACAAAATTAGCCGGGCATGGGGTGCATGCCTGTAATCCCAGCTAGTCAGGAGGCTGAGGCAGGAGAATCACTTGAACCTGAGAGGCGGAGGTTGTGGTGAGCTGAGATCGCGTCACTGCACTCCAGCCTGGGCAACAAGAGTAAAACTCCATCTCAAAAAAAAAAAAAGTGTTTTATTTCCTTCTTTTTTTGTTCTCCTAGGCTCTTAAAAACCACCAAAATTTCTGATAAAAGTTGATTAATAGACCATGATACATTTTGTCCACATGACAGAATAATAGACAACCCATAAAAATTATATGGAAAATATCTAGTAACATGAAAACGTTTTCATAGTAGATTACTAAGAGAAAAATATGAATTTAAAATCACATGTTCAATTATATGCTAATTGTGTAAAATGTGAGTACTATGTGTATCTGCATTGTAAAAAGACTGTTTTAAAATACGTTTGGGAGAGAGAGGATTACAGGTGTTCAACAACTTTTTTGTGTGTTTTCAAAATTTTCTACAGAGAAATTGCCAACAAATATCCTGTAAAGAGAACATATTAGTTTTTACACGTACAGATTCATACACTTTTTTTTTCTTAAAATAGAGATGAGGGCTTGCTCCGTTGCCCAGGCAGGCCTCAAACTCCTGGCCTCAAGTGATCCTTCTGCCTCAGCCTCCCAAAGTTCTAGGATTACACATATGAGCCTCCATACCTGGTAAACATACTTTTTAAATAAAAAAGAACAGTCCCTGTGTTGAAGGAATTTATAGTGTGGAAGAAGGAGACAGGGTGGAGACAAATAAGAGTGCTGTAACATTAGAGACTATACATTGAGGACACTTTCGAGACCCAGTGGAAACCATCTCAACACAGAAGCGAAGATATTGGCTCATGGACTTTGATTGGCCTTGCTTGGGTTATATGTCATCCTTGGATCAATTACAATAGACAGAATATGGCATTCTAGGCCAAAATCAAGAGCCTGTGCTACGAGCCCTGCCTGTTGTTAGCACCATGTGGCAAAGGATGGGAGGTGGCAAGATCTTTCCCCTTTCCCCAAGAAAGGGTGCCAGAAGAAGGGGGATGAGAAAGGTAATTGTGGGAGATCAAGCATGAAGCAGTTAGTTTTGCTTGGAGGAGAGGGACAAAGGCACAGAGGAAGTGATACTCACGCTGAGTGTTCAAAGACGGAGAGGTGTTTCCAGGCAGCTAGTGTCAGGAGGGCATCTGTAGAGGAAGAGGGGGAGTGTTATGAGCAATGGGGAAGGGAGCCAGAGAGATAGTCAGAAGTGAGAACTGGATGTGGCTTCTGGGTCAGGTGAGGGTGTTGAGCCTTCATTCTGAGGGTCATGGGGGAGCCCTCAAAAATAAAGATGAGGACATGTGTGTTTGATCGCCTTTGCTTCTGCAGCAAAATACAGTGCCTGGCAAACACCTTTACAAGCAATGATAGTAATAATATGGCTGCCTCCTGCACTAGACCCTATGGCTCTCCGATGGCCATGAGAAGGATGGATTTGGGGGCTTTTGACAATAGCCTCCACTGAATTTGAATCAGTGTGTTTCCAATGCTTTTTACTGTGATCCTCAGTAGGAAATACATTTTACATTACAATTCACCTAAATTTCACTGAATTATGTTAAAAAAAAAAAAAAAGCCCCGCCCTAGACTACCAACTCCATCTTGGCAGTGACCATGACTTATAACTCTTGATAATTACCATAGGTTTGATGTCTGGTGAACTGTCCCTTGGTGGGCCCATAATATTACTGTTACTACTAAGTGCATATTTACTGAATGAACAGGTGCAGATGTCGATAAATTATTCAAAATATTTGCAAACTACAAAGAGTTATACAGGTGCAAAGAATTGATGTTAGCAACCAACTCAGACCGATATTGATGAGCCTGTATGTTAGACCAATTGCCAGAGCAGACAGTGGGAGGTGATGCTGAGGGCAGAGGAAGCGGGTAGAGGGAATTTACTGTCCGTGGTGGGTGGTTCTCCATGCACCACATTTCAATGATTCATGCTACTGCCCGGGCCACGGTTCTCCTCCATAACCACACATCCTTTTTCACACACTGTGAGTGATTTCAATAGTATATGAAAACCATGACTCAGAGGCTGGAAATCAGAGGGTTTTCTTTGAAAGTCCTAAAAATTTCACCTGAAAGAGAGTGCAACAAATGCACAAGGTAGTCTTTTTCTCTGAATAGAGACATGGGTTTAAAACTAGGAACAGTAAATGACACAGGCACAGAGAGGGGAAAAAGCCACTTCGTAGATATCTTGAAAGTGCATTTGGCTCACGGAGGGTCTCCAAGGACCACTTAAGCCCATCATTTCCATCCCACCTCTTGAAGCTTATTGATCAGTACAGTTGCAAAACCCTTCCCATGTGTTCTCTGTAACCAAAGTTCTCTGAGTAAAAAGCCAAACCAAGGAAACAGCTTTAAAAGGAGAAGTTTATACTAACCGAGGCTGAGCAGTGGCTTCCTCCCAACATCAATATTCCTCCAAGGCTTAAGGATTGGGATCCCATTTGAAGAAGTACTTGTCGGAAGAAATAATGATTTTGTCTTTTTTCAAAGAGTTGGAAACCTTTGTGATGAATGAAGTCATCATTAAAGATTTTTAGTTCAGGATTGCACTCACAGTTTGATAGTTACAGATGACTGAGGAGAAATTTCCAATACCAATTACATGGACCCTTTTTCTTTCTTTCTTTCCTTTTTTTTTTTGAGACGGAGTTTCACTTTTGTTGTCCAGGCTGGAGTGCGGTGGGGCGATCTCGGCTCACTGCAACCTCTGCCTCCTGGGTTCAAGCGATTCTTCTGCCTCAGCCTCCCGGGTAGCTGGAATTACAGGCATCTGTCACCAGGCCTGGCTAATTTTTTGTATTTTCAGTAGAGACGGGGTTTCACCATGTTGGCCAGGCTGATCAAGAGCTCCTGACCTGAGTTGATCCACCTGCCTTGGCCTCCCAAAAGTGCTGAGATTACAGGCGTGGGGCCTATGTGGAACCTTTTTCATTCAACAAACAAGCAGAGAGTTAAGATAATATTCTAAAAAGGCCTTAGAGTTCCAGATTAAGGGACCCTGGGACCAGGCTGACTTAGGCTAAATTCCACTTTCTCCCCCATGTCACAGGTAAGATCCATGCCTTGGAAGTTAGTCAGGTAGTTTTTGCCCTGAACATCTTCAGTAATCAGCTTGAATTTTCTAAATGCAACTTCATCATTCTGCAAATCAGCAAGACTCACTTCAAACACACAACCCTTAAGACTACCAGGTGCAATTTTGGTTCCCTGGGTCCTGGTGACTAGTGTCTTTCCAATATTTCTTGCACTGAACATAGCATGTGCTTTCACATCATACCAGTCTTTCTTAGAAAATGGATCAACCAGCCAAGGGTGGTGGCTCACGCCTGTAATCCTAGCACTTTGGGAGGCGGAGGCAGGTGGATCACCTGAGGTCAGCAGTTCAAGAGCAGCCTGGCCAAGATGGTGAAACCCCATCTCTACTAAAAATACAAAAATTAGACTGGGCGCAGTGACTCACGCCTGTAATCCCAGCATTTTGGGAGGCCATGGAGGGTGAATCACCTGAGGTCAGGAATTTGAGACCAGACTGGCCAACATGGTGAAACCCCGTCTCTACTAAAAATACAAAAACTTAGCCGTGCGTGGTGGCACACGCCTGTAATCTCAGCTACGTGGAAGGCAGAGGCAGGAGAATTGCTTGAACCTGGGGGGCAGAGGTTGCAGTGAGCCAAGATCGTGCTGTTGCACTCTAACCTGGGCAACAGAGCGAGAGTCTATCTCAAAAAAAAAAAAAAAAAAAAAAAAAAAAAATTAGCCAGGCGTGGTAGCAGGCACCTGCAATCCCAGCTACTGGGGAGGCTGAGGCATGAGAATCGCTTGAACCCAGGAGGCAGAGGTTGCAGTGAGCTGAGATTACGCCATTGCATTCCAGCCTGGGGATAGGGCCAGACTGTCTCAAAAAAAAGAAAAAAAAATGGATCAGCCACTTCTTGGCTCCCTTTTTGCTCTCTTTCATAAGGTGCTTGTTCTTGCCAATCACCATGTTGCTGCTCAGAGTGATCTTTTCAATAAATGTTACTGAAACAACTGGACATCCATATGAAAAAAATGAACTTTGACCTTTAGCTCACATCATACAGAAAACTTAAATTGAAATAAATAATAGAGATAAAAGTTGTGAAAATAAATACATTCAAAAGCTGCTGGAATCCCCAAAGCACTTTTTTTCTGAGGCAGAGTCCCACCTTAGCCTCGAGTAGCCGGGACTACAGGTGCGCACCACCACGCCTGGCTAATTTTTGTATTTTTTTTTTGTAGAGACAGGGTTTCGCCATGTTGCCCAGGCTTGTCTTGAACTCCTGAGCACAAGCAATCAGCCCACTTTGGCTTTTCAACTTGCTGGGATTATAGGCATGTGCCACTGCACCTGGCTTCCAAAAAGACTTTAAACCTTGAGAGAGAACTGACTGTGATTGGAGTCACTTAGCATGTAGTTGCAACTTCTGCTTCTTAGATTATAGATCAACTCTCTTTTCTCATTGTTCTTGTGCTATAAATGACTGGGAGAGACCAGAGACCAGATGTCCTCCCCTTCTAATCACTGACCTTTGTTATAGATTGTCTCCTTCATTATTCTGTACCTAACTCAAACCAGATGACACAAAAGACCTCATGACTGTTTCATCTTCAGTGTGGAATGTTAAGTGTATCTTTCCTGAAAGAAAAAGATGACCTTCACCAATCAGACCATTGCAATTATGTATTAAGCCTTACATAAGGCCGGACATGGTGGCTCACAGCTGGAATCCTAGCATTTTGGGAAACCAAGGTGAGAGAATCACTGGAGCCCGGGAGTTCAAGGTCAGCCTGGGTAACATAGTGAAACCCTGTATCTATAAAACATTGACTGGGCATGATGGCACACACCTGTAGTCCCAGCTACTCAGGAGACTGAGGTGGGAGGATCACCTGAGCTCAGGAGGTAGAGCGTGCAGTGAACCCTGATAGTGCCACTGCATTCCAGCCTAGGTGGCAGAGTGAAACTCTGTCTCAGGAAAAAAAAAAAAAAAAAAAGTCTCATATTTTAAAAAATGTTAAAATTCTGTTTTTTTCCCCCTAAACTTTGTCTATATAAACAGCCCCAAACTTCTGCACTTCAGAACACATCAGTGCAATTCCATCTTTGGAATTTGTGCTCCCTGGGTGGCTGTCCTCAAGCCTTGTGCTAAAAAAAAACTCTACGTTTAATCATATTTTCTAACTTTTATTATTTTAGGTTGACAAAGTAAAAGCTAAAACTATAAAACTTCTAGAAAAAAATAGAGGAGAAAATATTCACAAACTACGGTCTTGAGGTAGACAAAGATTTCCTGGACAGGACACAAAAGTATAAACCGTAGGAGAGAGAGCGAGAAAAAAAAAGATAAACTAGACTTCATTAAAATTTAAAAATTGCCTGTACTTTGAAAGATACTATTAAGAAACTGAAAAGGCAGGCCACAGTCTGGAAGAAAAGATTTGCAATGCAAATATTAAATAAAGGACTTGTACCCAACACACATAAAAGAACTCTTAAAATTCAATGAAAGAAGGCAACTCACACACACGCAAAAAGATTTGAACAAACCCTTCAAAAAAAATGATACATGAATGGCCAACAAATACATGAAAAGATGTTCAACATTATTAGTTATCAGGGAATTGCAAAGTAAGGCCACTGTGAGATACCACTTAGAAGAATACTCAGCTTTAGAAAACAGTTTGGCAGTTTATGTATCCCTTACCCTATGACCCAGCAACTCAACTCCTAAGTATTTATTGGCTTGAGAGAAATGAATCACCTAGGCCCTTTATTTAGCTTCCCACAAATTCACTGATTCACTCTGTGACTCTGGCCAGGTTCTTCCCGTCTCTGGCCCTGTTTTCCATCTGTGGAAAGCAGATGCATGGGTTGGGCTAGGTCAGGGATGGCAAACAACTTTTATCTTGAGTACGAACCCCTTATCACTGCCAGGGACTGCCCAGACCACCTCTGTGATGAGAAGGAATGTCTGATAGAAGGTGAGAGCTCTGTGACCCACTAACAATGTCTGCTAGAAACAAGAGAATGGCCCAGAAAGGCCACGTACTTCCTATGTGCTATATGCCCACAAAAAGATTTGTGCATGAATGTGCATAGCAACTGTATTCATAGCAATTGAAAACTGGCAATAACTCAAATTCCAGATACATTGTGGTACATCCACACAACAGTTTATTACTCAGCAATATGAAAGCTATTAATATATGCAATAACATTGATGATTCCTTTCTTCATATGGAGTGAAGGAAGCCAGAAACGACTCTATAAGTCAATGTATATGAAACTTCTAGAAAAGGCAAAACTAAGCTATACTGACAGGAAGATCAGTGGTTGCCTGGGATTGGGGTGAGAGAGGGGACTGGATGGAGGTGGCAGGAGACTTCTGAGGGAATGGAAATGTTCTAAATTTTGATTGGGGCAGGTGCACACATTTGTTAAGATTTATCAAGTTGTGGCGGGGGGCAGTGGCTCATGCCTGTAATCCCAGCACTTTGGGAGGCTGAGATGGGCAAATGACTTCAGATCAGGAGTTTGAGACTAGCCTGGCCAGTATGGTGAGACCCCATCTCTACTAAAAATACAAAAATTAGCTGAGTCGGTGGTGGGCACTTGTAGTCCCAGCTACTTGGGAGGCTGGGGCAGGAGAATCTCTTGAACCCTGGAAGCAGAGGTTGCAGTGAGCCGAGATTGAGCCACTGCACTCCAGCCTGGGTGACAGAGTGAGACTCCGTCTCAAAAAAAAAGGATTTATTAAGCTGTATGTGCACTTAAAATGAATGTATATTAATATATGTCAATTATACCTCAAAAAATGATTTTTACAAAAGTAGCCTTGAAATGTAATGAACTATTCCTTGAGCATGTGGCAGGAAGAGGGAGACATACTGCCAGACATACTGTGGGAGAAACATGGAAGTGAGAAAGGACAGGGCACCCTCAGAAACACATTAGTTGGTAAAATCGCTCTCAGCTTTGCCAAGACCTTTCAGGTGAGCTCAGAGAGGCTGGCCAGTTGCTTCTCAGATACCCTGTTAGAAATTTGACCATGGGCCTAACAGGACCAGGGCTGCCACGGAGCATGGAGAGAGGGCCTGGAGCCCAGGATAGATCATCTGACTTGGTTCTGAGTTCTCCATAAAAATCCTCATGGCCTCTCTCCTCCTCCAGCCTCACGTGCCCCACCTCACCTCCTTAAGAATCTAGGCGCACAGCACTCAGGCAGGCAGCTGTCAACTCCGAGCCCCTTCCCCTTCTCCTTCGGGTAGAGTCCCAGTGTTCAGACATTGTCATAAGTACTGTTCTTTTAAAAAGCTGGAAAGTTGGGTTGAGGAGTTTGGGGCTATTATTAGTGCCAAACACTATAAAAAGGAAATGCCACTGATAATCTTAGATGGCTGTATTTTCATACAGGAATAATTCAAGCTTCCTTCTTAGAGTTCTTAGTCATAAGAAACCCTTCATAAAAATACTCCCTCGGGTCATAGCCTCAAACCTAGCATTGCTCAAATCCTTTGGGACTATTCAAGTTAGGACTGACTGGGAGAGCTGGCATTTTTTAGCCCATTTTTATGGCTGCCTCCTTCTGAGTTGCTCGTGTTGTTCTACTGGAGGAAAATAACGAATGATTCAACCTATGCACAAATATTTATTTGCACTGCTTATATGGAGGTGGCATAGCAAAGGGCCTTAGGGGGCAGGCGCCTGTCAGATTTAGCTGAGCTCTGTCCCTGTGTGGTGTCAGGTAAGTTGTTCATCCTTTCTGAGCTTCTCCTAAAAAATGAGCTGTCAACCCTAGGAGCTAATGCCTGGTGGCTGCCACTTAGTAAACTCTACGTGAATATTAATTTGTTATTATTATCACTGTTATGCATTCAGTTATACCATCCACCATGGGTACAGCAAAAATTCTGTTTCACCTTTGAGAATCCTACATTCTACCTTGCTACACAAAGCGTACAGACAGGAGAATAAGAGAACAACAGAAGTGATGACACCCTACCCTGTGATGGAGAAGCTGCTAAAAAAAAATCTCCTTTCATCTTTCATACACTGCTAGTCCCCTGCTTTGAGTGTTATTGAGAAACAATGTGTCACTATGTGTCAGAAGTTTTAAAATGTGTTTGCCCTTTCACCCAGATTCCCTCTAGAAATTTTCATAAGAAAACAATTAAATCCGTGAGCAGAGATTTCTCCTGGATATTACTGAGAGTAGCAAAAATTTGCTAACAGTCTATCTGAATGATTAACAACGGAAGTTAAATGTATATTTAGATATTGTGATTGATCAACATTTATGCAAAGCAGGTCACAAAACAATATGTGCAGTGTGGGTCCATTTCGAGGATATGACCTGAAGTAGGATTTTTAAAAATCGATACATAATAATTGTGCATATTTGTGGGGTACATATGATTTGATACAGGCTTATAATGTGTGATGATCAAATCTGGGTAATTAGAATATCCATCACCTCAAACGTTTATCATTTCTTTGTGTTGGGAACATTTCAAATTTTCTCTTTTAGCTATTTTGAATTATGCAATAAATTATTGTTAACTGCCATCACCTTACTGTACTATTGAACACTAGAACTTATTACCTTCTATCTAACTGTATGTTGGGACCCATTAGACAACCTCTGTTCATCCTCCCCTTCCCCAGAAATAGTGGCTTGTTTTTTCGTTTTGTTTTTTGAGAAGGAATCTTGCTCTGTCATCCAGGCTGAAGTGCAGTGGCGCAATCTCGGCTCACTGCAACCTCCGCCTTCTGGATTTAAACAATTCTCCTGCTTCAGCCTCCCAAGTAGCTGGGATTACAGGCATACCACGCCTGGCTAATTTTTGTTTTTTTTTGTTGTTTGTTTGTTTTGTTTTGTTTTTGTTTTTGTTTTTGTATTTTCAGTGGAGATGGGGTTTTGCCATGTTGGCCAGGCTGCTCTCGAATTCCTGACCTCAAGTGATTTGCCTGCCTCAGCCTCTCAAAGTGCTGGGATTACAGTCATAGGCCACTGTGCCTGGCCTGAAATCATGTTTTTATTAACCAGAAACTCTAAGAAGGAAGCTTGAATTGTTTCCATATTACAGATAATATCTATATACATATAAGAGAGAGAAAAGCTATATAGACCTTACTCACCAATGGTTTTATTATGTGTGAGTATTTGAGTGGATTTTTTTCATTTCATTTATTTGTACTTCTATAGAGTATTGCTTTTACATAAGAAAAAAAAAACAGAAAATTAGGAAAAACCAATTCAAATAATCTAGAAAACCGAAAGAGAGGACAAATACAGCACAATAGGCAAAGTAAGCAGTAATGTGATTTTTCCTTGACATTTGTAAGAATTCTAGGCCTTTTATTTGGCTTCCCACAAATTCACTGATTCACTCGGTGACATTGGCCAGGTTCTTTCCATCTCTGGCCCCGTTTTCCATCTGTGGAAAGCAGATGCATGGGCTGGGCTAGGTCAGGGATGGCAAACGACTTTTATCTTGAGTACGAACCCCTTATCACTGCCTGGGACTGCCCAGACCACCTCTGTGATGAGAAGGAATGTCTGATAGAAGGTGAGAGCTCTGTGAGCCACTAACAATGTCTGCGAGAGACCTGAGAATGACGAATGACCTAGAAAGGCTATCCACTTCCTGTATACTCCATAATGTAAAGGGCTTGTACAACTTGATGAGTCTGGCACATCTTTAAGCAAAAATATGAACCTGAATTTGAAAAGTCATAGGGTTGGGGGTACCTAACTACATATTTTCGTTTTTGATTAGGTTACACTGAATCACTAATTTTCCATCTTACTTCACAGACCCTGAGACATAACTTAGGATTTACTAAAGCAGAAAATGGCCATGGTGGTGGCGTCTCAGTTGTATTTGCACCCATTATGTCCCATCCCAAGGACAAAGAATAGATCTGCAGCTGTTGTTTCAGCCTCTTCAACCTGAAACAATCTGAAAGTCCCAGTTGTTGCAGGCATAAACCTGATCCTGGCTTTGTCCTTGGTTTATGTCTCATGTTTTGGGGAACTCCGAAAGCCACTCTTCTGGGGTTGATTCAGAGAAGGCCACCTTTAATCATTACCCTCCTGGAAAGTGGAAGTGCTAAACGCACATTTGTTAGTGAACTTTCCAGCATGGAGTGGGACCCATTCCTCTCTTGACTCAAGGCCTACAGAGGAGAGGTGACATTCCTAAAATCACGCATGAAGTTCAATCTACACCCAGCTCTGCCTGCAGGCAAGCAAACATGGATTCTTTGGTAAAAACCCACATCAGGCTGTCAGCGGCTTGCTATTTGGAGGAAGGGGCAGTCTGGAGGGCTTGACTGCATCTCAGCTGAACCACACTAATCTACCATAGCTTCCACAGAGAACAGCAGGCTGTATTCAGGGATCTCAGCAACAGCTGTGCCTTCCAAACCAAGACACTTCAGAAAAATGATCCGAAAGTGGGCCGGGTGTTTCAGCAGGATTTGGTGGGACTTTCCTACTCAAATGGCCCTTTGTGTGCTTTTAAAAGACAGGGCATTAACCTCGCGCGTGGCTAAAGCATGATGGATGACTTGGAGTTCTCTATTTACATTTGGCTGGTGGCCACAGCGGAACCGTCAAAATGCCTGGGTATCCGATGGACAGTACCCGGCTTGTTCAGACTTGTTTCTGATGGAGTGAGTGGATCCCAGGGCTTTTGCTCTGCCTAGGTTTGATAAACTAAACATGGCCAGGCTGTTAAAAAGCTGACTCCAGTGTTCCTCTCACGGCAGCAAAATTCAGTGTCCTGAATCCATAGCCTCTTTAATCATCTTTGTTTATATTCAGCATCTTTATCTACTTCGGGGTTACTCTGATCTCTGCCCATTTGTTGCAAGATGTGTGTGGTCCTGCCCAAGACTTGGGCATCAGGAGCACAGGGCCTGTGCTCATGTCGCTTCTACCCAGCTCCATGAAGTCACCTGCTTGATCCTTTTACCGTCTCAGTAATACGCTTGGCAAGTGAGAGTGAATCTGGATTCGTCAGTTCTCCAGACAATCTTGTCAGGCCAGAGGGAGCCAGAAGTTGACCCACTGCACCATGCTGGCACCACTACGTGAGAGTATGCAGCACTCGCAGGCAGGAGCTAGCTAGGGTAAATTATTAGGCTCTTTTCTGGCAGACTTGGGTCCTGCTCTTCCATTAAAGAGGAGCTGGTTAAGTCAATTGCTCCTCACTGGGCCTCAGTTTGTTCACCTTTCCCTTGTGTTTTTCATGAAGCTCAAAGGAGAAAGCAAAGTGTTCTGAATGACTTTATATAAACATGAGAAGGTGGTAGTGGCCGGTACCCTCCTAACAATAGTCCCATCACATCTTGAGGAGAGAGAGAAGCTAAACACTAGCGCAAGTGGACACTTAAGTAAGATAAACTTATTTCCCTTCTAATCATTTTCGCAAGCTTGGCCTTGTTGTAGCAGCTTGGAGGATTTCAACTGGGTGTCCCAGAGACATATAAAATAGAGCAGAGAGGGGATGCACTGATCTATTGCTAACAACACGAGAGGGAAATACTGGGACGTAACTACTGCTAATCATAATGACAAACACGTTAGTATTTATTATCACCCAACACTGTGTATAATCATTAACCTTCCACAGCAATCCTGTGAGGTATGTATAATCATTATTCTTATTGTATGGAAAACTGAAGTTCAGAGAGGCGAAGTTACTTACACAGTATCACACAGCCCTAAAAGTGATGGAGCCAGGAGTCTTCTCAGATATGCCTGATCCCAAAGCTGATAGGTGAAAAATGTGCAGTATGAAAAGCATTCTCTGGGCTTCAAGATGTTGACTGGCTTCTTTTTCTTCTTTTTTTTTTTTGTGTGTGTTTTTTGTTTTTAATCATTATTGGGCAGTCTCTCACCCGGAGTAGGCTCAGAGACTTCCTTGACTGACTTCTTGCATCACATGAGGGGCCTGTTTATATGTCCCTGTGTTTGTCCAGACAAATTCGCAATAAATCAAAACCCACTATCACCACAACCAAAAAAACAACCTCGAACTAGCTAACTGTTCAAGAACCAGTGAGGATGAGCCCTGCGGGAAATGGAACCAAAGACTCCAACAGTGTCGGCTCTATGTCTTCCTGTCTCTGCTTCTGTGTTGCGACGATTTGCTCCTCCCAAAGATGGGCTTTACCCAAACCCCAGAGAACACGGCCACAAGTCGATCCAAACTCACATTCTTAGAGAATCATTTTCCATGAGGAAAGCAAAGTTGCCTGCCCCGGAATGTTCACTTAGAAAAATCCTTGTGAAGGCTCTGACTGGCCTGCTGGGTAGGACACCCAGCCCTGGGCCAGTCGCTGTGACCGGGTGTACTATTGTGATCAGCCGCACCAAAACTGAGGATCTCTCAAAGTAACAGGCAGGAATGGGGGTGGTTATCACAAGCGGGCAGGCAAGGTAGCAGGGATCCGTTGTGCTCTGGCAGGTGGCAATGGAATAAGGGATGTGTTGGTGGCCCCTTTATTCTTGCAGCTGCCTTTCATGTTTTCTTCCAACCTAAGCTAGCTCAGGATCTGGACAGGGTGTTCCTATCTATGGAAGGAAGGACTTAGCCTGAGAGTTCTGCTTGACGTGGATCTTACCCCGGGACTGTTTGTCGGCAAGGTTAACGTGGCAGAGCAGAAAGACTGCTGAGTTTGGAGGCGGACAGACTGGAGTTCAGGTCTTAACTCTTCCATTACTTGCGGGGTGGTGTTGGATAATTCGCTTCACCTCTATGAGTCTTCAATTTTTTTCATTGGCTAAATAAAGATGATAACACCTATTTACAAGCTTGTTATAAGAACTAAGTGAGATAATCACATAAACCATCAGATACAGTGGCATATACTAGGTGCTCAATAAAGTGTACCTTCTACTAATTAATTCAACAAATATTTAATGAGCATGTAATACATTGCAGGCACAGTGGTAGGTGTTAGGGATAATACATCAAGCAAGAGATATAATGTTCCCATTCTTTTGGAGCTTCTAGTAGTGGGGGTTGGTGGGGAAAAAATAAGTGAGAAAGTAAGACAATTACAGGTAATAATGAGTGCTTTGAAAAAAAGAATTTTTTTTTTTTTTTTTTTTTGAGACAAGGTCTCACTCTTCTGCCCAGGTTGGAGTGCAGTGGCACAGTCTCAGCTCACTGAAGCCAAGGCCTCCTACACTCAAGCAATCCTCCCACCTCAGCCCGCTGAGTAGCTGGAACTACAGGCGTGCGCCACCATGCCTGCTAATTTTTGTAGTTTTTGTGTAGAGGTGGGATTTCACCACATTGCCCAGGCTGGTCTCAAACTCCTGGACTCAAGTGATCCACCTGCCTCAGCCTCCCAAAGTACTAGGATTACAGGCATGAGCCACCACTCCTGGTCAGAAAAAATGAAATTATTTTTGTGCTTATATTTATTATTAGTGCGAAAACCCTCCTGCAACGATGTTTGAACCTCCCTGTTTAGTCTCTCACCACCCATTTATCTATGTGTTGGAAATCATTCTCAGAGTGCAACAATTGCTTGGAGCTTGACTTTGGAAAGGGACTGAACTATTAGCTCTTAAAGTGACATGGAAGAAAGGAAAGGAAAATGGGATGTTGATAGGAGGAAAATCCCGATGTTATCCCTTAGCTCCCAAATTCCTTTTTTTTTTTTTTTTTTTTTTTTTTTTAGATGGAGTCTTGCTCTGTCACCCAGGCTGGAGTGCAGTGGCATGATCTCTGCTCACTGCAACCTCCACCTCCCAGGTTCAAGCAATTCTCCTGCCTCAGCCTCCTGAGTGGCTGGGATTACAGGTGTGTGCCATCATATCTGGCTAATTTTTATATTTTTAGTAGAGATGGAGTTTCACCATGTTGGCCAGGCTGGTCTCAAACTCCTGACCTTTCAATCTGCCCACCTCAGCCTCCCAAAGTGCTGGGATTACAGGCGTGAGCCACTGTTCCTGGCCCCAAATTCCATTTTGTAAATCATTACCTGGTGGGTTTCAAGATCACCTCGGAAGCCTTTAAAAGATACAGATTCTTAGGTTGCATCCTCAAATATTCAAATGCCAGCGGTTCAGGGAATTTCTTTTTTTCCTCTTTCTTTTATTTTTAAGCTTCATGGTAATTTATATGGGCAATCAGACATAAGAAGCACTGCTTGCCAGCCAGCCTATGAATTCCATTAGTCAGGTTTAGAATACAGGGATGCATTTGTTATTCTGCTAGTCAATGTATACTTCTTTTTTCTAGTTTCTAGGAGAAGACATGGGTCATGGTTGGCCCCCAAGGAGCTTAGAATCTAGGGGGAGATATAAACAAAGTTGCTATGGGAACACAAAGCAGGAACAATTAGTCTTTGAAAATGAGAGAATGCTTTCCGGAGGGAAGAATTCTGAATGAGTTAGAATTTGGTTCAGCTGCATGTGACACACAACACAAAATTATAGTGGATTAAACTAGGTAGAAATACATTTTTCTCTCATATAAAAGTCCTGAGGAAAGTAATCCATTGCTGGTATGATGCTCCCATCTTGTTTTTTGACCTTCCTCAGCATGAGTCCTATGTGGTCCAAAAGGGTTGTTCACATTCCAAATATCCCTCCCATATTCCTCACAGTAGGAAGGACAAAAGGGCAGAGAAGGGTATAATCTCTTCCTTTAAAAATATTTTCTGGAAGGTGCACATGAAACTTCCATTGTAATGTTATAGTCCAGAACTTGGGTACTTGGTCACACCTTGCTTGAGGAGATGAAACAAAGTCTTTATTCAGAATGGCCATGTACATAACTAAAAACTCAGGTTCTGTTACTAAAAAAGAAAAGGAAAGCAGCCATTGGGAAACAACTGGTGGACCTCTACACTGAGATATGAAGAATGAGTAGCAATTAGGCAGGGGAAGTCACATAGCAAAGACTGTCCAACAAGGAGAACTAATGCATATCATGTCCCCCTCGGCAGGAGGGACACCAGGAAGCACCCTTCTTTCCACATCTTCGTTGTCATCCTTCATGTTGTGATCTAAAGCCCTCCTGGATAGTGAAACTCCGTCTCTACTAAAAATAGAAAAATTAGCTAAGCATAGTGGTGGGAGCCTGTAATCCCGGCTACTTGGGAGATTGAGGCAGAAGATTACTTGAACCTGGGAGGGAGAGGCTGCAGAGAACTGAGATCGCTCAACTGCACTCCAGCCTGGGCAACAGAGGGAGACTCTGTCTCAAAAATAAATAAATAAATAAAAAACAAAGTCCTCCTGAGAGGAGTCTGCTGGCCCTAGCTATTCAGTGCTTGGATTTACAATGACCTCAGCACAATTCTGACCTTAAAGCCCTTCATGTCACTGGAATGATGGCTGCTTCAAGAAAATCCCTCCTTTTCATTTGTCAGTAAGAGAACTCACTCTAAGATCTCATCATTGACATTTACCAGGACAAATTTCTGAAATCTCTTTAGAAGAAACTACAATCCCAACTCTTTGATATGATTAGTTATGGCACATCTGCCTGAAGCAATATTATACAAACATGGAAGGTGATCATTTATGAAAGCATAGAGTATGAGAAACAGCTCATGACAAAATATTGAGAAAATGCGAGACTGTGTATGTGCTGTGATTATAATCGTGTGAAAGATGTGTGTGTATATAAACAAATATTAGAAAGAGCATCATAAAAAAATGATTATTGGATGGTTAAAGGCTTGTTTCTCCTTGGAAAATTCCCTTTAGTGTGGTTATGTTGTTTTCATACATAAAATTTGAAAATAAGTCTTGCAAACATTACATGTTGTCAAAAAAATGTTATGGTGTCAATGGTAAATATACATAAGAATCACCTGAAAAGCTTACTAAAAATGCATATTCACAGGCTGTAGCCCAAGATATTCTGATTCTATAGGTCTGAGGAATGGCTGCATTTTTAACAAGCATTCAGAGTCATTTTGTTGGAGGTGGTGCATCGACAACATTTGAAAACCACTGCCATAGATGGTGTCTCAGAGACACCTAAAAATAGAGTTGGGACATTATCTGTGCCAGAACAGCCTAGCTTTGTGTTGCACCAAAGACTCTAGGCCAGGCCAGGAGCAGTGGCTCATGCCTGTAAGCCTAGCACTTCAGGAGGCCGAGGTGGGTCGATCTCCTGAGGTCAGGAGCTCGATACCAGCCTGGACAACATGGCGAAACCCCATCTCTACTAAAAACACAAAAATTAGCCGGGCATGGTGGTGGGCGCCTATAATCCCAGCTACTTGGGAGACTGAGGCAGGAGAATCACTTGAACCCAGGTGTCAGGGGACAGAGGTTGCAGTGAGCCGAGATTGTGCCACTTCACTCTAACCTGGGCAAAAGAATGAAACTGTGTCTCAAAAGAAAGAAAAGAAAAGAAAAAGACTCTAGGCCAATATTCCTCTATCATTGTTGGGGAAACAGTACAAAAGTTTAAAACAAAAACTCTGTGTTAAGAAAAATGCACTCTGTCCCTGGTTTGTAAAGTGAAATATCACTAAAAGGTACAGCTTTGATGATTTTTCTTTGAGTCTTCCAAGTAAACTTAAAGGTGTCTGATAAAAGCAACCCAATTTTGAACAGTTACCTTTCCAGTTCCCTTAGAGTCCCACACTTCCTATATCTTATTCCATGCCTTCCTAACAGGCCCCACACAAATTCAGCTGTAATCTGCCTTCAAGTGTAAGGCATGGTAATTTCAAGTCCTACAGCTGAATAACGTACTCTGCATAAGCCGGTTTTCTGAATACTTCAATATTCATTTTCTTTATTAGTGATGTAGGATTTTTCTTCTCGGTCACTTTGCAAGCTGGGGACCCCTGGCTGATGACGCCCCGCCCAGATGTCGCTCAGCCACGCTGGCATGCCCCAGCTCACCTGTGTGATAGTTTGTACCTGCATTGGGCCTTCTTGAGCTCTTGTACCACGCCCAAGAAGAATGAAGATAGGCAGGACATTGAAGAGTGAGGAGGGCAGAGAAGAATTTTATTGAGTGATGACACAGCTTTTAGCAGAGAGGGGACATGGGGCTGGTCCCCCTACCTCAAGACGGGAAAGTTCTTCGTGTGGCTGGGTCTGCCTTTTAGGGACTCAGAATAGGGCTTATGTGCTGATTGGTTTGTTAGTACGCAAAAATGTTTAAAGCAAAGATACCACTCAAAGGTGGGCATGATAGTGTAGAAAGCCAATTAGGAAAGGGTAGGTATATATAAAATAGGTGAAGGGTAAGGACCAATCAGAGGAAAGCGGGCCAAACGGGAAGATAATTTCTCAATCCAGTCCGATGATTTAACTTGTAGCTTGGCTTTCAGGCTTTAAACTGTCTCCGGCTTGGAGTGGGGTTTCACCACAGGCCCACCCCTATCTGCCTAGGCATTTGGCAGCCGCCTGCCGCTCTCATTAGGGTGACCAACTCATCACAGTTTGCCCAGGAGTTTCCTGATGTTAGCACTGAAAGTCTTATGTTCAGGAACCCCCTGCTCCTCAGTCCTGTGCAAACCAAGACCGGGACAGTTGGTCACCCTATACCTTCCATACGGCTTAAAAGAAGACATTCTCCAAGAGGATTACTCAGCCTCCTCAGTGTGCCCAGAGAGCACAGGCAAAAACTTAGCTTTCTAAATAAAAAAAAAAAAATACAGGTAAGATGCTGAGATATACATACGTGTGTGTGTGTGTGTGTGTGTGTGTGTGTGTGTGTATATATATAATTTTTTTTATTTTTATTTTTTTGAGATGGAGTCTTACTCTGTCGCCAGGCTGGAGTGCAGTGGTGTGATCTTGGCTCACTGCAACCTCCAACTCCCTTGTTCAAGCGATTCTTCTGCCTCAGCCTCCTGAGTAGCTGGGATTACAGGTATGCATCACCATGCCTGGCTAATTTTTGTATATTTAGTAGAGATGGGGTTTCACCATGTTGGCCAGAATGGACTCGATCTCCTGACCTCGTGGTCTGCCTGCCTTGGCCTCCCAAAGTGCTGGGATTATAGGTGTGAGCTACAGGGCCGGACATGCTGATCATTATTTTAAGAAATAGGACATTTCAGACCAGGTGTGGTGGCTCACGCCTGTAATCCCAGCACTTTGGGAGGCAGAGACAGATGGATCACTTGAGGTCAGGAGTTCGAGACCAGCCTGGCCAACATGGTGAAACCCCATCTCTACTAAAAAAATACAAAAATTGGCTGGGAGTGGTGCCACGTGCCTGTAATCCCAGCTACTTGGGAGGCTGAGGCAGGAGAATCACTTGAACCGGGGAGGTGGAGGTTGCAGTGAGCCGAGATCATGCCACTGCACTCCAGCCTAGGCGACAGAGTAAGACTCCATCAAAAAAAAAAAAAAAAAAAGAGAAGAAGGGGAGGGGAGGGGAGGGGAGGAGAGGAGAGGGAAGGGAAGGGAAGGGAAGGGAAGGGGACATTTCGGCCGGGTGTAGTGGCTCACACCTGTAATCCCGCCTGTAATCCCAGCACTTTGTGTAGCCAAGGTGGGCAGATCACCTGAGGTCAGGTATTTGAGACCAGCCTGGTCAACATGGTGAAACCCTGTCTCTACTAAAAATACAAACATTTAGCCGGGCATGGTGGCGCGCACCTGTAATCCCTCCCAGCTACTCGGGAGGCTGAGGCAGGAGAATCGCTTGAACCCAGAAGCAAAGTTTGCAATGAGCTGAGATCATACCGTTGCACTCCAGCCTGGGCAACAAGAGCAAAACTCCGCCTCAAAAAATAAAAAATAAAAATAAAAATAAAAGAACATTACCCTTAAGTGGTTTCAGAGAAAGAGCCAGAGATGTAAAGGTGTTGCAAGCAGCCCTTTCCCATTCCCCACCTTTTCTTACAAATATTCATTACTTTGAGAAAATTTTACTAAGATTTGTGCATGTTAAACTCATCATCACAAAGGAGAGATTTGTAAAGTTGAATCGGGTGGTCTGAAAGCAGAATTCAGAGATAAAGGGTAAATTTGTCAAGAGGATGTGAAATTTTTCATTAAGTAGAATGTGATAAAAAGCAACTCCTACACTTGTTTTTAGATAAGTAGTTTTATTGTGATGCCTTTGAAAATTCTCTTAAATCCTAAAAAGTTAAGAAGACCCAGAAAGCTAAAAAAATGTGTCCCAGCAAAATCTGTTCCAAAATGTAAGACAAAAAATTTTCAGAACTACTCCGCCCTCATCAAAATCATACTACTTTAAAATATTGCAAGCAGTTCATAGAATCTCCAGAAGTTCATTTCAAAATCAGTTCCAAACTACAATTTTCAAAAGCAGTTCATATTTTTTGCCTCAGGAGTAATCCTACCAACAGCTGGTTGACACAGTGAAAAACATACTTGTGTATCTATTTAGCACATTTGCCTGCTTGAATTCTTGGGTGCAATATCAACTTTCCTTAAAAAACCAGTTTAAATAGAAACAGAGAGACTCCTCCCTAACTCATTTTATGAGGCCAGAATCATCGTGATAACAAAACCTGGCAGAGACACAACAAGAAAAAGAAAATTTCAGGCCAATATCCCTGATGAACATCAATGCAAAAATCCTCAATAAAATACTGGCAAAACGCATCCAGCAGCACATCAAAAAGGCTATCCACTACAATCAAGTCGGCTTCATCCATGGGATGCAAGGCAGGTTCAACATATGCAAATCGATAAACATAATCCATCACATAAACAGAAACAATAACGAAAACCACATGATTATCTCAATAGATGCAGAAAAGGTCTTCAAAAAAATTCAACACCCCTTCATGCTAAAAACTCTCAATAAACTAGGTATTGATGGAATGATTCTCAAAATAATAAGAGCTATTTATGACAAATCCACAGTCAATATATTGCATACTGAATGGGCGAAAGCTAGAAGCAGTCCATTTGAAAACCGGCGCAAGACAAGGATGTCGTTTCTCCCCACTCCTATTCAACACAGTATTGGAAGTTCTGGCCAGGGCAATCAGGCAAGAGGAAGAAATTAAGGGTATTCAAATGGGAAGAGAGGAAGTCAAATTGTCTCTGTTTGCAGATGACATGATTGTATGTTTAGAAAACCCCATCGTCTCAGCCCAAAATCTCCTTAAGCTGATAAGCAACTTCAGCAAAGTCTCAGGATACAAAATCAATGTGCAAAAATCACAAGCATTCCTATACACCAATAACAGAGAAACAGAAAGCCAAATCTTGAGTGAGCTCCCATTCACAATTGCTATGAAGAGAATAAAATACTTAGGAATACAACTTATAAGGGATGTTAACGACCTCTTCAAGAACTACAAACCACTGCTCAAGGAAATAAGAAAGGACACACACAAATGGAAAAACGTTCCATGCTCATGGATAGGAAGAATCAATATTGTGAAAATGGCCATACTGCTCAAAGTAATTTACAGATTCAGTGCTATCCCCATCAAGCTACCATTGACTTTCTTCACAGAATTAGGAACAACCACTTTAAAGTTCATATGGAACCAAAGAAGAGTCCATATAGCCAAGACAATCCTAAGCAAAAAGAACAAAGCTGGAGGCATCATGCTACCTGACTTCAAACTATACTACAAGGCTACAGTAACCAAAACAGCATGGTACTGGTACCAAAACAGATATATAGACCAATGGAACAGAACAGAGGCCTCAGAAATAATGCCACACATCTACAACCATCTGATCTTTGACAAAGCTGACAAAAACAAGCAATGGGGAAAAGATTCCTTATTTAATAAATGGTGTTAGGAAAACTGGCTAGCCACAGGCAGAAAACTGAAACTGGACTCCCTCCTTACACCTTATACAAAAATTAACTCAAGATGGATTAAACACTTAAACGTAAGACCTAAAACCATAAAAACCCTACGAGAAAACCTAGGCAATACCATTCAGGACATAGGCATGGGCAAAGACTTCATGACTAAAACACCAAAAGCAATGGCAACAAAAGCCAAAATTGACAAATGGAATCTAATTAAACTAAAGAGCTTCTGCACAGCAAAAGAAACTATCATCCCAGTGAATAGGCAACCTACAGAATGGGAGAAAATTTTTGCAATTTATCCATCTAACAAAGAGTTAATATCCAGAATCTATAAGGAACTTAAACAAATTTACAAGAAAAAGAAACAACCCCATCCAAAAGTGGGCAAAGGATATGAACTTCTCAAAAGAAGACATGTATGCAGCCAACAAACATATCAAAAAAATTTCATCATCACTGGTCATTAGAGAAATGCAAATCAAAACCACAGTGAGAAACCATCTCATGCCAGTTAGAATGGCAATCATTAAAAAGTCAGAAAACAGATGCTGGAGAGGATGTGGAGAAACAGGAACGCTTTTACACTGTTGGTGGGAGTGTAAATTAGTTCAACCATTGTAGAAGACAGTGTGGCGATTCCTCAAGGATCTAGAGACAGGAATACCATTTGACCCAGCAATCCCATTACTGGGTATATACCCAAAGGATTATAAATCATTCTACTATAAAGATACATGCACACATATGTTTATTGCAGCACTATTCACAATAGCAAAGACTTGGAACCAACCCAAATGCCCATCAGCGATAGACTGGATAAAGAAAATGTGGCACATATACACTATGGAATAGTATGCAGCCATAAAAAAGTATGAGTTTACGTTCTTTGCAAGGACATGGATGAAGCTGAAAACCATCATTCTCAGCAAACTAACACAAGAACAGAAAACCAAACATCGCATCTTCTCACTTATAAGTGGGAGCTGAACAATGAGGACACGTGGACACAGGGAAGGAAACATTACACATCGGGGCTTGTCAGGGGGTGGGGGGCTAGGGGAAGGATAGCGTTACAAGAAATACCTAATGTAGATGATGGGTTGATGGGTGCAGCAAACCACCATGGCACACGTATACCTATGTAACAAAACTGCACGTTCTACACATAAATCCCAGAACTTAAAGTATCATTTAAAAAGCCGGTTTAGTAGCCGGTAAATTAACAATTATAAGTTTCAGTTTTTCAATCTTTTAAGACCATTAAGATACAATGAAGAAAACTTTATTCAGCCAGTGCTTTCACTAAGGAGTTTGAACTACCCAATGCAGAAAACCATATGCGAAGTCAACAATTTTTAAACCAAAGCCACCAGCTATTATTGTTTTCTGAAGTGTGCTCTGTGAGATGTTAGTAGGTGATATGTTAACACAAAAAGTTGGGGGAGTTCACCCTAAATAAGATTGGGAAATGCCGAAATAGAGTTTAACATGTTTCTTTACTGTAAGAGTTTTGAGACATAACGATAATAATGGACACTGAGACTCTTTAAGGTGGGGTGTGACATGTTTTTTCCAAACTTATGTGACCAAATTTTGTCAGAATATCTAAAAGGCTTGGATCTCACCGACAAATGTAAAGAAATACTGCTCTTGTCCTCCTAAATTTGGTAACTCAGCTCCTTGAAAGTTCAGACTAACTCTATTTTCAGTCAATTTGCAGTGAAACTAGTTTTCATTTGCAAATAGCCAGAGCAGTTTTGCCCAAAGCATAGAACAGCTGAGTGACATTCTAAACATATTGAGATTTCAACATATTTTGAGACTATTCTTATAACAAATGTCATTACCTAACAAACAAGGCAGTGAGACCTATTAGAAAGTACTTGTGGCTTTGAACTTGGAGAATTTCACTTGATGACTTAGAAAGGCAGATGAATTACTGCCAGTGGGGCAGGGCTTTGTTTGGTCTGTAGATCTCTAGTCGGTGGTTTGAAAAGCTGTAAATGATCAGATATGGGCATTTGTAGTTGGGAATGCTTATCTGCAATTAGGTACTTTCTAAATGAAATACTCATATTTCCCAGCCCAAATCGTACTGTGGATCTAAACAATCTAAACTCCTGGCTTCTGATCCCAGCACTGAGGAAGAGGAAGAGTAAAAGAATTGCCCAGCGTTAGCCATTAAAAGAAAAGTTTAAGGAAAGAATTGGAGAGAGGCAGGGCTACCCTACAGACAGGCAGTTAGGATATACTGACCTATGCTTTATCTCATTCACTGCTTTATACAGTGATTCCACCAACCAATTTGTCTATAATAAGGTCTATGGTAAAAATCCAGTTAGTCACAAAGGTGCTATTAAATGAGATGAGGTAAAATAGATCAAATTGTTGCATCCATTTCTCCTTAATGGTATAGATATCAAATGTGTAGACAATCAAATGTTACTTTAGTTCAGATGTGAGGTGACATAATGTTTGCTTTCTATCACCAAGAAATTCTAGTTTTGCTCTTTAACGACATCAAAATGGCATTGAGCGTAGTAATAAAGAAAACCATGAAAACAAAATTTGTATTGGGAAATGTCGTACAATAAACGTTGTCTGATGAAATGTATTACATTAAGAAATTTTGTTTAAGAAACAAATACAGGTTTAGTAAAGAAAGAACGTGGAAGCTTAGAAGAGATTTCCACACACAATCTCCACACTGTTTTAAGTAGCAGGATCTCAATTTGCATAAATTATATGGTAATTGAAGAAAAAGTGTATTGGTTGGTGACTATTTCCCATCATCAATTCACTTTGTACCTTAGAGATCTTTTACCATGATCTCAACCCTGGCCGTCCTGATACTGTTCTAAAAAGGCCTTCTCAATCCCTAACTGGGTACTTACCAGGAGGTTATGTCACAGGTAGAGTTTTTTTTTGTTGATCGTGAATTAAATAAATTCCACATGCTCTTAAACTTCACAGTTTTCAAGACAGCTGCTTGAGCCAAATCTGGAAGAGCTCTTCCATTCTGGGACATGCTTAAGTCACGTGTACATATGTGTAGAGTTTGGAAATGGCATCAGAATGTGTGCACATCTTTGTTGATACATGTTTAAGTCTCATATGAGCTAATAGAATCTATACAATTCTGGAGACTATTAGGTAAAAATGAGTATCTGTATATGGTATAGAAAATAATCTTCTATGAATAATATTCTGTTTGCTTATTTCTATCCCCCAAACAGAAAACATTCAACAAGAACAATTTTATCTATGTTTATTTAATTACAACAAAGAACAATGTATGCCAAATGGAAAAAAATACTTTAAAATGATAAAATATTTAGAAACAGAAATGACTAAATTTAGCTGAAGGAATCACCCAGGTGCCATTAAAACACATTTGGAACTTATAATTTGTTATTAGTGTAAGTTAAATTTAGCAACCGAGTCCAAGTTCACTAAGAGTTGTCAAAATACTTTCAAAATGTTACATCAAAAATTGACAACATCCATAAGTATTACATAAACAGCAAACAAAAAATCATTAAAAAAATGTATCCTGAGATAAAATAAAAATCACACTATGCTAGATTTATACCCCTTTTCCCCTCACATACAATTGTGAGGCTTCAGTATTTTGCATGTTCCAGGATAAAGTAATAATAATATAGGTTGATGCAAATTTCAGCCATTAAAAATAAACTACTTAATAACTTAAATATTCCTACAATGAAACATCCAGACTCTAGTTTCACTAATGAAAATTTTATGAAGACATAAATTGCATTTGGTTTTAACTCCTCAAATCATGACTGAAAAACTTTCAACAAAGAATTCTAGGCTTTTTTTTTCTCATACCAACTGACCCAGAATATATTTTAAGAAATGTTTATTTTCTGTGCATATTTGTTTTAAAATTATAAATCCCTGAGCACTTTTTCTTCTTCCTCCTCATCACTGTCAGTGACATTGACTTGCTGGATGCTAGAAGGAGTTGATGTCGGGGCTGTGAAGACATTCTCCAAGGCTCCAATGTCCAGTTGAGGCACAGGGTTTAAGTATTCTTCCCCACTGTGGCTATGACTGTTATAGAAAGAAGTTCCATTCATGTTCTCACAACTCCGAGAATTTTCGCTGTGTGTGCGTTCACTTGAGTAGTCTCTAAAAGAATAGTCTCTATTTAAAGCTGAAAATATAGCCTCATGTTTTTGGTACCTGTCTTCATAATAACCAAGGCATTCTGGCATTGAACTCGGAAAATTTCCATAGCCAAAGGGAGGCCGACTGTAAGGGCATGTACTGCAGCAGAAAAACACAAACAAGGAATTAGATCTTGCCCACATACTGCCTTGCATACAGACTAACACAGCAAGTTAATGCATCCTCTTCGGGGCTTGGAAAGTTCCTTTCTGCAACCACTTCATGTATTCCTCTGCTCTTTTCCCACTGCCCAGTCCCCATCCACAAGAAACCAGCACTGTTATCTATCATTAGCCTCAGGCTTCTTACCTTTTGACAACCATGATAACAAAATTGCTTATTCTGGTCTTTCTCTCATGATGCCTCATACCACATAAGGTTTTGGAAATGCAGATGTGTGTGGAGCTATGCTAAGAATTGACACTTAGTGGCTGGGCGTGGAGGCTCACGCCTGTAATCCCAACACTTTGGGAGGCCGAGGTGTGCAGAACATGAGGTCAAGAGATTGAGACCATCCTGGCCAACATAGTGAAACCCCATCTCTACTAAAAACACAAAAAATTAGCTGGGCGTGATGGTGTGTGCCTATAGTCCCAGCTACTCAGGAGGCTGAGGCAGGAGGATCGCTTGAACCCAGGAGGTAGAGGTTGCAGTGAGCTGAGATTGCGCCACTGCACTCCAGTCTGGTGACAGAGTAAGACTCCGTCTCAAAAACAAAAACAAAAACAAACAGAATTGACACTTAGTAAACAACGCAATGGTGCAATAGTTGTTTTTCCTGGTTTTTTTTTTTTTGAAAAGGAAGCTCATGGTGGGGCGGGGGGAAATGTATAACTACATTGAAATCTAGAGATCCGGAATATTGAGGCACTGAAACAGAAGACAACTTAAATTTTTTCATTGACATTCAATAGTAAAGTAAATTTAAAACACTGTTACTACTAGAAAGATTTAAAACTGGTAGTAAACTATGATCTTAAAGGTCTTTTCCAAAACATTTTTTGGAGGGCAAGAATGTGAAGAATCAAAAAGACATTTTGCAGTTTTACAAATTACGGTTTTTTGGCTGGGTGCAGTGGCTCATGCCTGTAATCCCAGCACTCTGGGAGGCCAAGGTGGGCGGATCACAGGGTTAGGAGATCGAGACCATCCTGGCTAACATGGTGAAACCCCATCTCTACTAAAAATATAAAAAATTAGCTGGGCATGGTGGCGGGCGCCTGTAGTCCCAGCTACTCGGGAGGCTGAGACAGGAGAATGGCGTGAACGCAGGAGGCGGAGGTTGCAGTGAGCGGAGATTGTGCCACTGCACTCCAGCCTGGGCAACAGAGCAAGACTTCGTCTAAAAAAAAAAAAATGGCAAATCCAAAATTTCTGCCACTTGCTGGGCACAGTAGTGCATGCCTGTAGTCCCAGCTACTCAGGAGGCTGAGGCTGACGATCACTTGAGCCCAGGAGTTTGAAGCCAGCCTGGGTAATATAATGAGACTTCGTCTAAAAAATAATAATTTTTAAAAAACATTACACCTCAAAAATTCTGCTACTCAGACCCATTTGTCAATTTTTTTAAAGTATTATTCTCTTTCAAAGGCATAGAACAGGAATCATAGGAAGAGGTAGAGTCCATCCATCTAGTGACAGATAATCATAAACATAATGACCATACTCATCAGCAAAACCCATGGCAAGTTAAGTGTTTCATTTCTTGCCTTCACACACACACACCCCCCAATTTTGTTTCCATACTTTTAAAAACCTAAGTATGACAGACTAGACTTTATCTCAAATTCTGAAACTATGCCCTACCCCCAAATCTTCAAGTACTAGGTACCTTGCTGGTGTTAATTATAACAAATGAGGTAAAGTTTCTAAAATTTTTCAGGTTTCCATGCCTACTGCCACTCTTAGTTCAGGCATTTTAAATTTAATACACATGTCCTGAATATACTGTGCTTCTTTTTTTTTTTTTTTTTTTTCAGACAGAGTCTTGCTCTGTAACCCAGGCTGGAGTGCAGTGGCATGAAATTGGCTCACTGCAATCTCTGCCTCCCAGGTTCAAGCAGTTCTCCTGTCCCAGTCTCCCAAGTAGCTGGGATTACAGGTGCCCACCACCATGCCCAGCAACTTTTTGTATTTTAGTAGAGATAGGGTTTCACGATGTTGGCCAGTCTGGTCTCGAACTCCTGACCTCAGGTGATCCATCTGCCTCGGCCTCCCAAAGTGTTGGGATTATGGGTGTGAGCCACCGCGCACGGCCAAATACACTGTGCTTCTGGCTAGCACAACTTCGCTCATATAGCAGGTCTCTCCATCCATTGAATTCCACAGATAATTCAAGGATGATAAGAGGCTGACTAATGGGTACAAACATACAATTAGAAGATATAAGTTCTAATGCTCAGTAGCACTGTAGGGTGACTGTAGTTAGCAATAATGTCTTGTGTATTTCAAAGTAGCTATAAGAGAGGACTAAAAATGTTCCCAATATAAAGAAATGATAAATAATGAAGGTGACAGATAACCCAAATACCCTGACTTGATCATTACACATTTTATACATATTTATGACATGTACCCCGTAAATATGTAAAATGTTATGTATCAATAAAACAAAAATCTCGGCCGGGCGCGGTGGCTCACGCCTGTAATCCCAGCACTTTGGGAGGCCGAGGCGGGCGGATCACAAGGTCAGGAGATCGAGACCATCCTGGCTAACACTGTGAAACCCCGTCTCTACTAAAAATGCAAAAAATTAGCCGGGCGAGGCGGCGGGCGCCTGTAGTCCCAGCTACTCGGGAGGCTGAGGCAGGAGAATGGCGTGAACCTGGGAGGCGGAGCTTGCAGTGAGCCGAGATCGCGCCACTGCACTCCAGCCTGGGCGACTAAGCGAGACTCTGTCTCAAAAAAAAAAAAAAAAAAAAAATCTCTCCCTTCCACAAAGCCTTCACTTCAGCTAGAAATAATTCACCTAATAACTATGTTTTTCAGGACTCAGTGTAGGCAAGATGCTATGTTAAGGTTTGGTAGATAATTTTTTAAAAAACATAAAATCTAGGTATATATTAGACATGTGCTAAAGTCTATAATGCCAGCATTATAGTGACTATTTTGGTTTGGTAAAGACGAGTTAGTGTTATGTTCAGAGAACAAAAAGATCAATTAAGACAAAGGCAATCCTAGAAGGTTACATGAGTGAAAGTAAAAAACTATAAAAGCATCATGGTGTAGGGAGAAAAACATTACTTAGAATAGTCCAAATAATAATATTATCCAATAGGTAAGCATTTACTATTTTTCAGGCATTGGCCAAGGAGTGTATATGTTATTTCAATATAACACTGAACGACACTCAGAATGACCCTAACGGATAGATACTATAAATATCACCACTGTACAGATGAGGAAATGGAGCTTTAAAAAGGTTAAATAACTTGCTCAAAATGATAGAATTAGTAAGTGGTAGACAGAATCAGCCAATTTGATTTCAGAACTTGTTCTCCTAACTACCATGCCACCCTACCCAGGCTCTAGTTCTAGCTATGCCACATAAGAACCTGGTAAACTTAAGTAAATCTTACTTTATCTGATCCTTGTATCCTTCTTATATAAAATAGGGATAGCAATGCCTGTTCTGTCAACCTAAAAGGTCTGTCATAAGGAACAGGAAAATATCAGTAATGGAAACTAGAAACACTATTTCAATATATGACTGGTAAGTCTTACAAGAAATTATTGCAATCTTTAGCTTGAGGATTTGACTTTGGTTCTTTTTTTTATTTCTATCTCCTTATTGATATGATCTATTTGGTAAGACATTGTTCTCCCGGTTTCCTTTAGCTCCTTGAGCATATTTAAAACAGCTGATTTAAACTGTCTAGTAAATCCAATGTCTCACCTTCCTTGGGGATAGTTACTACTACTATCTTTTCCTTGTGAATGCCCTACTTTCTTGTTTCTTTGCATATCTTGTAACTTTTTGTTGAAAACTGGATGTTTTGAATATTATAGTGTGATGCCACTAGAAATCAAATTATTTCCCTTATCCAAGGTCTGTTGTTGTTGCTTGTTTGGGATTGTAGTTGTTTATTTGGTTTTCTAGAGTATTTTTGTAAAGACTGTATTCTTTGTTATGCATGGTCATTGAAATCTCTGTTCAATTAGCTTAGCGGTCACAAATTTGAAAGAGATTTCCTTAAAAACCTAGAAACAAAAACAAAACAAAAAATATTATCCTGGTCTTTGCAGATTGGCTTTGAGTTGGGGCACTCCTTACATACTTAGCCAGGCTGTTTTCAATTCAGCCTTAGTCTTTACTTCCTGCTTACACAGAGCCTACAGATCAGTCAGAGTTAAAAGCTCGGGGTCTTTTCGTGTGTTTTCTGAACATGGGTCTAGTTCTGGATATGTGTGTGGCCTTCTGGATTTCATATATATATATATATATAAAATTATCATTACTTATATATATATTTTATCTATATAATTTAAGAGATGGGATTTTGCTCTGTCACACACGCCAGAATGCAGTGGCATGATCATAGCTCACTGCAGTCTCAAATTGCTGGGCTCAAGCAATCTTCCTGCCTCAGCCTCCCAAGTAGCTGAGACTACAGGTACACCACCACACCCAGTAACTTCCAGAGACTTGAATGGTTGGTTTTTAAAAATAGTTTTCACCAGTTACACTTGTTTGCTAGAGACTAGGTCCATGGAGCTCCCTGTGCTGCCATCTCAAAAATGAACTGTATTCTCACTTACCTTTTTAATCATTTGATTCTATTTCTGTTCTTAAACTTTGCTCTTGGATGCAGTTAAATAACTTAGAAACAAGTTGGTCCTTTCAGGTCTTGCTTTTAAGAGTTTTGAGCTGAGCATGGTGGCTCATGCCTGTAATCCCAGCACCTTGGAAGGCCAAGGCGGGTGGATTACCTGAGGTTAGGAGTTTGAGACCAGCCTGGTCAACATGGTGAAACCCCATCTCTACTAAAAATACAAAAATTAGCTGAGCGTGGTGGTGTGGCCTGTAGTCCCAGGTATTCCGGAGGCTGAGGCAGGAGAATTGCTTGCTCGAACCTGGGAGGCTGCGGTTGCAGTGAGCCAAGATTGTGCCACCACACTCCAGCCTGGGCGACAGAGTGAGAATCCGTCTCAAAAAAAAAAAAAAAAAAAAAAAAAAATTAGAGCGCAATGGCTTATGCCTGTAATTCCAGCACTTTGGGAGGCCAGGAGCTTGAAACCAGCCTGGGCAACAAAGTAAGGCCCTGTCTCTACAAAAAAAATGAAAATATTAGCTGGACATGGTGGTGCACACTTGTAGTCCCAGTTATTCAGGAGGCTTAGGAAGAAGGATTGCTTAGGCCCAGGAGTTCAGGGCTGCAGTGAGCTATGATCATGCCACTGCACTGCAGCCTGGGTGACATAGTAAGAACCACCCCATAAAAAAAAAAAATTTTTTTAGTTGTGATCATAGCTACATTTAGGCTAAGGTTATCTGAAGCAAGACCCTTCTGAGTACCAAATGTTCTGTGCCCCATAGAAGTTTTCCAATCTAGTTGGTGGGACTATTCCCAGCACTGTGTTAGTGCATGATTGTCAGATACTGTTTTCTCTAATCCTTTCAGGTGGTTCTTTCACCGCCTTGGGTTGTTTCTTCACAAGCATTCACTAATTAGTACTTCACTGAATATTCAAGAGGGGCCCTACACAGTCATTTGGAGTTCCCTCTGTGTGTAGCTCTTTTCTCTGGTACTCTATCCTGAAAAGTCTAGCTAACTAGGTCTCACTGGACTTGCAGTAGAGACAGGTGAAACCCCGTCTCTACTAAAAATATAAAATTAGCTGGACATGGTAGTGGGCACCTATAATCCCAGATACTCGGGAGGCTGAGGCAGGAGAATCACTTGAACCCAGGAGGCAATGCAGTGAGCCGAGATCGTGGCATTACACTCCAGCCTGGGCAAAAAGAGCGAAACTCCACCTCAAAAGAAAAAGAAATGTCTGCATCCAGTGGATAGGATGATTTTAGACTCTGAACCAATGTGTGAAACACCTTGGGAATTTTATTTCTAATGAAAGTCACATAGAGCCCTGGGTAAAAACAAGATTCTTCTGTGCTTTACCTGGATCAATGACAAAAACTTTCTATTCCTTTTATCAAGGTTAAAAAGTCCTTCCAGCCCGGTGTGGTGGCTCATGCCTGTAATCCCAACACTCTAGGAGGCCAAGGTGGGCAGATCACTTATGGCCAGGAGTTCAAGACCAGCCTGACTAACATGACAAAACTCAGTCTCTAATAAAAATACAAAAATTAACCAGGCACGGTAGCTTGTACTTGTAATCCTAGCTACTCGGGAGGCTGAGGAACAAGAATTGCTTGAACCCTGGAGGCAGAGGCTGCAGTGAGTTGAGATCACACCACTGCACTCCAGTCTGGCAGGCAGAGCAAGACTCTGTCAAAAAAAAAAAGAGAAAGAAAGAAAAAAATTCCTTCCAGGGTCTTGGCTTTATAGAGAGGTTTTAGTTTCAGTACCTATCACCACCTTGAACAGGGGAGCAGAGCAGGGTCAAGACCTCATCTCTAATCGCTTCGCAGACATTAAAACTCAAGTTTATGTTTTTTTCTGTTTTTGTTTTTGTTTTAGAGACAGGATCACAATTTGTTGCCAAGGCTGGCCTTGAACTCCACCTCAGCCTCCCAAGTGGCTGGGACTACAGGCGCGTGACAGCATATCCAGCTTAAAACCCAAGTTTATAACCAATGTAACTATTTCTGAATCTGAAAATCATCTCCAGGAACATTATAACTAGTTTTCAACTTGTTGATCATTTTGGCACATGTTGAGTTCCTTGCTGGTGAGTTCAAGTAGGTATTAAATTATTCATATTTAAATTCAACATTTCTAGCTAGTTACAGCAGAAGGTATTCTATGTTAACGAAGTCTATCATGTTTTAGGACTGTAAGTTTCCCTCCTCCATAAAAGTTTAGGCAAAAGTTTGTATATGTATGTAGATATGCATTTTTATGGAAGGAGTCTATAACTTCCATCAAATTCTCAAATGGGTCTCTGACCCAAACAAAGGTTAAAGAGAATTGGGTTTAACCTTTTATTCATTTGCCTAAAATTTTACAATTTCGATGCTATTTTACAAATCCAGGAATTCTTTGAACTTCCCCACCATATATCTGAGTGTATTTTCCATATATTTCAAGCTAGTAAATCCCCATTTGTCTTCATATCTTTTCTTTATCCCTAATCACAATAGATTTTAAACACATATTTTTTACTCAATGGCCAACAGAATGAAGATCCTATGTATCGCCCTTGAATATGAAAGCCCAATATACTGCAAGAAGAAGAGAGAGGAAGGGGTAGGGAGAAAAGAACTAGTCTGAAGAATAATGCAGTACACAGAAAGAGAGCATTTTGATAAACACAGTATGATGATGGTTAAGATCTGAAGGCAGGAATAAGATGTTAGCCCCAGAGATGGGGAGCAGCACTTCTGAGTGTCCATCTGTTTTGTAAAGTGACTCCTTGATTAAACCACCTAGCCTACTTGATTTTTACTCTACATACACAGGGCAAAATGAACTGTTTGGTGAAAAAAAATTTTTTTTGGTTTTTTGAGACATGGTCTCACTCTGGTGCCCAGGCTGGAGTACAGTGGTGTGATCTTGATTCACTGCAACCTCTGCCTCCCGGGTTCAAGCGGTTCTCTGCCTCAACCTCCCAAGTAGCTGGGATTACAGGTGCCCCCCACCACACCTGGCTAATTTTTGTATTTTTAGGAGAGACGGGGTTTCATCATGTTCACCAGGCTGATGTAAAACACCTGAACTCAGGTCATCTGGCCGCCTCGGCCTCCCAAAGTGCTGAGATTACAGGCATGAGCCACTGCACCCACTCAGAAATATTCTTTACAGGAGATTCCATTATCAATTGGGAGAAGAGAAAAACTGAAAGAGAATCAATTAATTTTGGCATTTAGAGTTTACTGAAATATACTATCTAGACAGTCATAAATAATCTATTTCCTTGGAAAAATTATCATCAGACACGTACAGGTATAAGTCAGAAAAACAATTGAAAAATACTATAATTCATAAGGCTAGTGTTCTTTTCTAAAAAACTATGCATAGCTTAATGTTTATAATTGACATACTGCTCTGACATTCTTAAATGAAATAAAATTCAGTATAATAACTACTTAGTCACTTCATTTGGTTCTTCCAATAGCATTATTATTAATTAGCAATAATAGTATTAATGAAAAAGGTAGTTTTTGTCTTCTAAGAACTTACTTTTGGGCAGGCATGGTGGCTCACGCCCATAATCCCAGCACTTTGGGAGACTGAGGCGGGTGGATCACCTGAGGTCAGGAGTTCGAGACCAGCCTGACCAATATGGTAAAACCCCATCTCTACTAAAAATACAAAAATTAGCTGTGCATGATGACAGGCACCTGTAGTCCCAGCTACTCGGGAGGCTCAAATAGGAGAACTGCTTGAACCCGGAAGGCAGAGGTTGCAGTGAGCCAAGATCACGCCACTGCACTCCAGCCTGGGTGACAGAGCAAGACTCTATCTCAAAAACAAACAAACAAGCAAACAAAAACAAAGAACTTACTTTCAAGAGCTTCCTTTTAAAATGTTCCTTAAAGTGTCAGATAATTTGTACATTAACAGCCAAATTTTACAAGCTTTGTCGTGAATGAGTAATTTAGACTTCTAGGATTTAATCTATGTAATATGTAAGGAAACATTACCTGCCCCAACGTCCACTTGACTATGTGAGTTTTTTATTCAAAAGTATATTTTTTTCCATATGATTCTCTGCTAGCAACTAACAGCTGTCAATCAAGAGGAACCATCATAAAAGAAGTCTTACCGATATAGTAAAAAAGACAAATATGAAATTCAAAATCAATCAAACCTGAATTTGACTATTGGCTCTGCCACTGTATAATCTTGATGAGGTTATTTATTAATCCATTTACTAATCCCATTAACTGAAAAAGTAGAGGAATATTATACCCAAGTCACAGGATTGTTATAAAAACGACATGTAAAAATTCTTAGCTCTCAAAACACTAAAACGAAGAAAAATACAACAAAGAAAAAACTAGTAACAGCTAGAGTGAGATTGTGGTACACAGCCCATTGTAATTGACTCTTATTCGCCTATCCTGTGAGTAAATAGGGTCCAAGCATTTCCCATATTACAAAATTAATTATGTAACAAATATAATTTCCACAATTTTTGTTATAGGCCTCAAGGCTCTAACTAAGGCCAAGTGTTCCCAAATTTATTCATTTATTAAATTCAATCTACATCCTTCATATTATTCTTATATCTAGGAAAATTTTTGTAAAATTCTCCAAAATTCCTGTAAAATCCTAGATCCTAGAAGATAGCAATGAAAACAGATTATCAACCCCCCAGCCTTAAATTAAAAGTCTCTTAAGGTTTGATCCCTTGAACTAAAATACTTAAGGCCGCAAAAGATAAAAAGATTCTACATAAAACAAAACAACCCTAGATAACAAAATTCTCCCTTTCTCCCTATCTAATCCTCTGGTTCCACTTTCTTCCAGTCCTGAGCTAAGGACCCAAAAGCAGGCAATCCCATTATAAACTGAAACAACATAATATATACCTCAAAAGTTGTTTCTATTGAGGTGTAGGTATACCCTAGTGGGAAGCAGATTTGCTTGTTAAGTAAGAAACAAAAAAAGATTGGTGTTAGACACTTTAATACTCCCGTCTCAACAGAAACCATCTCTGTCTACACATTTAACAGTAATTGAAAAGTAAAGGCTAGGCCAGGCATGGTGGTTCATGCCTGTAATCTCAGCACTTTGGGAGGCTGAGGTGGGCGGATTATCTGAGGTTGGGAGTTCGAGATCAGCCTGACCAACATTGAGAAACCCCGTCTTTATTAAAAATACAAAAAAAAAAAAAAAAAATTAGCCAGGCGTGGTGACGCATGCCTGTAATCCCAACTACTTAGGAGGCTGAGGCAGGCGAATTGCTTCAACTCGGGAGGCGGAGGTTGTGGTGAGCCGAGATCGTGCCATTGCACTCCAGCCTGGGCAACAAGAGCAAACCCCCATCTCAAAAAAAAAAAAAAAGGAAAGTACAGGCTAATACCACTCTATCAGAATACTTTGAAGGGAGTTAAATTTCTATCATTCCAAAATGAAGTTACACATTTGTTTTCCCTAGATATTTCCCTATGAAAATGAATTCCTTTATTGGTAATTTACATGGGAAATTTTCTAGTTTGGTAAAAAGGGCACAAAGAGGTAGTATAACTTTGGTCTTGTCATTTAACCTAGGTAAATAAACAATTTTTCACTTAGACCAAGCGCCCTCCTCTATACCCTTGCTCTTCAAAGTGTGGTCCATAAACCAGCAGAATTGGCAATTACTTGGGAGCTTGCTAGAAATGCAAAATATCAGGCATACTATACCCCCATATAGGATACTACTATACCCCAGACCCAATGAATCAGAATCTGCATTTTAACAAAATACCATGATTTATATACACATTAAAGTTTGAGAAGCATACCCTCTATACAATAAGCACACCTCTATACATTTGACTAAACAATCTTAAGGTCTCATAGTTACTTTGCATGAAAAATTCTATCTGACATTAAAGCCTATATTCTTTTTCTTTTCTTTTCTTTTTTTTTTTTTTTTTTTTGAGATGGTCACCCAGGCTGGAGTGCAGTGGTGTGATCTCAGCTCACCGCAACCTCTGCCTCCCGGGTTCAAGTGATTCTCCTGCTTCAGCCTCCTGAGTAGCTGGGATCACAGGCACATGCCACCATGCCTGGCTAATTTTTGTATTTTTAGTAGAGACAAGGTTTCACCATGTTGGCCAGGCTGGTCTCAAACTCCTGACCTCAAGTTACCCACCCACCTTGGCCTCCCAAAGTGCTGGAATTACAGGCACGAGCCACTGCACCCAGCCTGAAGCCTATATTCTTACATAACAAGAGTCAGCTGGAGCTGAGTTAGAGCATGCACTCTCTCTAGCTCCCCCAGTCCTCACCTGGCCCTCTCCATCTATTTATGTTAACTGCTTGTCTCCTATTCAGCAGAACTGAAGAAGTCCCCTTTTAAGTATTTAAAAACAAACAAAAAATGTTGTCACAGGTAAAAACTCATCAGTTGAATGTTTAGGTAAAAGGAAAAAAAAATGTTAATTTACCTTGATGGGAAGTAGTGAGGTCCGGGTAGGAAGTAAGGGTGATGAAAAGAGAATCTTGGTGGTGTCCCGAAGAGTGTGGCTGGATGGCCAAGGGGAGGGGGCTGGTAGACATGTGGGTGTGGAATGGGAGAAGCCTGGGGGATTGGAGCACTTCTGGGACAAGGGGAAACGCTGGAATACTCCTTAGGAGGCTGGATGGTCGAAGTTGCAAATCTGGCATGGGCAGTACTTGCACTATTTGAAATCCTGTTGGTGCTCTCTAGAGAGACAGGGGTGGGTTGCTTCACAGTGTGAGTGCCTTCAGAATGCAGCTGATGAGTGTCTGTCTGGGAAGGCCCAGCAAAGCGTTGGGGCGGGAGTGCTGGATAGAGCGGCAGACTTGGATCCTGGACAGCCACCTGAGCAGCACTGGAGACGCTGGGCTGGAAAAGTGTGACAGGGCTTGGGCGCTGGACTGCAGGTGTGGGCAGCTGGATGGCAGGTGAGGTTTCACCTTTAGAAATAAAAATAGCATAAATCAAGAATCAACTGAGTCATTCCACGTTTTTCTTCTTTCAGTGAAGTTTAATAAATTGTATAAGCAGAGGCCTTCATCAACCACCTTACCTAACTGCATCATCACATCAAACCACTCTGTTTCATTTGCAGTATTTTGAACAAACTGAAGTTATCTTATTTTCTTGTTTATTTACATTTTTTGTCTCTCTCTCCCAACTAGACTCTAAGTGCCATGAGAAGAGCAACCTTTTCTGTTTTGTTTGCTGCTGTATCCCCAGGGTGAAACATTCTGTCTGGCACAGAAGAGGCCCTTAACAAATATTTTTTAGATGAATAAACAAATGAGCAAAATTATTGATAGATATACCCAAAGACTGAAAACACATAAATGTTGGTATGCATATACACATTTAAAAATAATATGAAGCTATTGACACTAGGTACCTTTAAGGAGCCATGATCTAAGACAGGGGACAGGGCAGTGGGGCAGGAGGAAAAGCTAGACTTTCATTTTATACCTACTGGTACTATTTGAATATTCTGTTTACCTAAATATATTAATCTTATTTTTAATATTACTAGGGGTTTCAGAGTAGCAGTATGGGTCATTTTTCTTTTCTTTTATAAACTTCTCTATATTAAACTAAATTACAAATGACAATTTTTTTAGCCAAAAAAACTTAAACAACAAAATTATTTCCCTCTATTGTATTCAATATGAATACAAAAGGAAATTTCCAAGTGAGAACAGGACTTGCCACATGTCAACCACTGGTGACAGATATAAAAGGAATACTATTGCAGCAGAGCATGAAAGATATGGCAGAATTTTTAAAGGTAGGTGAAACAATTATGTTTTAGCTTTCTGTTCCTGAAGAAGACAGGACTACTGATTGAGCTGCTAAGTGCCCCAAATGATACACCTAGCCTAAATTTAATTCAACTTTCCTGATGAAAGACAGATGGATGCCACAGCAAGAGAGTCATGATCTAGTGTATTGCAATACAGTTCCGAATCCATTAATAAAGAAGATGCAGTTCAAGAAATTCTGTGGTTGGACATGTCTCTGTCAGAGACTGAAAGAAATGTGGATCTTTTTCCAGCCTCATCCAGGTGACTTCCCTCTCCTTCCTTTTCTCCAGATAAAGCAGATAATACCCCTCTTAAAGCAGGAAGTAGGGAATTAAAGGACATAGCCACCTGTTTGAAGATGGCCTCTGACCCAGTGAAGTAGAGAAACAGGATGTAATGATGCTGCCCTGATTCTCACCTGATGAGGTTATATGGACTAGCCCTCCTATCTATGAGGCACAGGCCCTACTCAGGCCCTTCCTGATTTATCGAGCACAGCTTAATTTCCCTTGTCCACGTTCCCTCCAAACCTCGTAAATCTATCACTTATCAGGAAATAGTGTAAATCTTTGTGATTATTTGCATGTCTGCCACCTCAACCATGATTACTAAACTGGGAGATTGAGAGCAGGAACTCTCAATTCCTATTTGTATCCCAGTATCTAGCCAGAACCTGGTTAATAAAAAATAGTTAAGAAAAGTATGAATGGATACAGCTTTTATAAAAGTTCCAAAGCCTTTAAATGAATAGGAATACTCATATAAAAGGAGAATGCTAGCATAACTGGCATCAAAGACATGTAATCAAAGATCTGAAGAGAATTCCAGACTACCATGCTATAAGCGAGACACGGTAGTGGGATGGGGTGGGGGGACTCATCTCACCTTCACTTACGTATTTTTCTATACATGCCCACTGACCACCAGACCTTGCAGCACCACCCCCACTGACACCATACCCATTGACCAGAGAGCTTGCAAGCTGTCTGAAAAAACTAAGATAAGCAGCATTCCGCCATAAATCTTACTCAAGGTAGTTAACTCTATCGCCTGCATGTGAGAATGGCCTCCTGGCGAATTCTAGAATGACAATCTAGAATTAGAATGACAATCCTAACCCCTAGGATTGTAATAGTAAAATTTCTAGGATTGAAATACTAAAATCTCGGCCCAGGGAGATTTTCTGATCATGATCAACATATGAGTTAGCATGATTCCTTACTTGTCTGCGTACCCTGCACTCCACCCTGCATATGTAATGACACTCACCTGCCTCATGAATTACGCATATCACCCTCCTTAAGACACCACAGTGCACTCCCTTGGAGAGCCAGCCAGAGAACCCTTTCTCCTGCGCTGTCTCTCTTAATGCCCAATCTTTCTAGGCATAAGCCCTAACAACCCCTGTCTAGGAAAAATTTGCCTGGTCTCTTGTTAATTTCTGTTACACTGAGAGCCAAGAACCTTGTGCCAGTAACATAAGCACTTTCAGAAACTAGAAACAGGTTGGGTGCCATGGCTCACATTTGTAATCTCAACACTTTGGAAGGCCAAGATGGGAGAATCACTTGAGTCCGGAGTTTGAGACTAGACTGGGCAACCTAGCAAGACCCCATCTCTACAGAAAAAAAAAGAACTAGAAAGAGAAGAGGAGCTTGGGAGATGGTACTAAATGTGAGTGACAGAGTAAACAATGTACCAGACACAAAAATAATACCAGACAAGGGCTGGGCATGGTGGCTCACGCCTGTAATCCCAACAGATAGATGGAGGGAGGCCGAGACAGGTAGATTGCCTAAGGTCAGAGGTTCAAGACCAGCCCGGCCAACATGGTAAAACCCCATCTCTACTAAAAATACAAAAATCAGCCGGGCATGGTGGCATGCACCTGTAATCCCAGCTACTCGGGAGGCTGAGGCAGGAAAATTGCTTAAACCTGGTAGGTGGAGGCTGCAGTGAGCTGAGATCACACCACTGCACTCTCACCTGGGTAACAGAGCACAACTCTATCTCAAAAAATAATCATAATAATACCAGACAAGACAGATTCTATCAAAGAAATAGTAAAAGTAGTTATATTTATATCTATAATTGCTACGACTACCTTATTAACTCTTTGACAGCAGAGACTATAAAAAAACTTTATATATTTTCCTAGCAGAGTTTGCCCCATAATAGGATTTAATAAACCTTAGTAGTGAAGGTGGCAGGCAAGCAGGCATACAAACGTGCCACTGGAATTCACTCAGAAGATATCTGAGATAAAACTCACTGTCACAGGGGAGATTAAACTGCCACAATTCACATATATTTACTGAATATCTTAATGGGATAAAAGTGTACTGGGAAGATCTAGTACAGGACAAGTGATTGATTAGAACAAAAAGGTTTGGTAGAATACCCAGTAAAATGTAATCAGCTTGAGGGCCGGGTGCAGTGGCTCATGCCTGTAATCCCTGCACTTTGGGAGGCTGAGATGGGCAAATTACTTGAGTCCAGGAGTTCGAGACCAGCCTGGCCAATGTGGCGAAACCCCATCTCTACTAAAAATACAAAAATTAGCCAGGCGTGGTGGCGCTTGCCTGTAGTCCCACCTATTTAGGAGGCTGAGGCAGGAGAATCACTTGAACCTGAGAGGCAGAGGTTGCAAGGAACAGAGATCATGCCACTGCACTCCAGCCTGGGAGACAGAGTAAGACTCCCTCTCAAAAAAAAAAAAAGCAGCAGCAGCTTGATTGAGAGCCAAATAATGGAGAAATATTACTAGAAAATCCATTAATTCAGTGTGTGAAATATTATGCAGTAGTAATCACAACATATATAAATTTATGATCCTGGCTAAAGAGAAAGTCAAAAAAATCTACCCTGGGGTTATTCAATTTTTGGAATATTGATACTGGCTAGGGAAAAGGCTGATAGAGATTAAAATAAAAAGTTCATAGAAAAATGGAGATTATTTTACACAACAATGCTAAAAATACAGAAGAAAGAAATGTGCCTCAAAGTCACAGTTACTATGGCTAACTGGCAAAAAATAAAAAATGATAACAAAAATAACAAAAACAACAAAAAACCTTCAAAAGCTTGTCCAAATGTACAAATAAGCCCAACTGCGGTGAGGCAAATGCAAAAACGTTAGGCAGTCCAAAGGAAAACAGAAGGAGCCACATCTGAGAGACCTCAAAGTCAATACCAATTGACTCTAAATATTTTTACAAAAAGGAAAGAATCAGTGGAATTATTTAGTCATTACGGTATAAACAGCAACTGAAAGAGAATAGACAGACTCAATAAATTCTTTCTACTAAAGAAGACCTTAAGAAGATTTCTGAACCCTAACTAATTTTCAAAGCAAATAGGTTAAAAATATTAGATCAACTACCATATAATGACAAGTTCAAAGAATGTTCTAATTCAATTGACAAAAAGAATATAAATAGATCTTAGATGGCATTCACCTAAGACTTTTTTTTTTTTTTAAAAGGAAGAAAAAGAAAAAGAAAAAAAAAAGACAAACCTCTGTCCAGGCATGGGGGCTCACAGCCTGTAATCTCAGCACTTTGGGAGGCAGAGGTGGGCAGGTCACCTGAGGTCAGGAGTTTGAAAAACCAGCCTGGCTATCATGGTGAAACCCTACTAAAAATACAAAAATTAGCCGGGCATGGTGGTACATGCCTGTAATCCCAGCTACTAGGGAGGCTGAGGCAGGAAAATCACTTGAACCCAGGAGGCAGAGGTTGCAGTGAGCTGAGATTGCGCCACTGCACTCCAGCATGGGCAACAGAGTGAGACTTCATCTCAAATATATATATAAATATAAATATTTAAAAATGTTTTTAAAAACCTCAAGGTAGAACTGAGAAAATTTTAGACAAAGTAGGTACAAATGGCTTCTGCCAGAGATTTTTAGAAAGTTAATATGACTTCCAGCTATTGAAACTGGTGACCTTGAGAACTCTAGCTTGGTGAGTCTATTAGCTACACCTGAAATGGTGGTGAAATCTATACAGTATGATATTAATGCGCAAAGCTTGCTACAGAAAAAGAGCAAATTGTTTCTATATGAGAAAAATCACATACCTCACTATCTTGGTATCTTTCTTCCATGGAAATAAAGCAAACATGCTTGAAAAACAAAATTATCATAACTTCATATTTAGAATATGAAATTACTTGAAACAAATAAAAAAGTATATAAATTAACATCTGCACATGACAAGATATTAAAATTATGATTCCCCAAGATTATAGCACACAAGAGATGTGCTATAATCTGTTCTAAAAGCTTCACAAATGATTTAGAATATTAAATATACAGTGAAATTTCCAAATTTGCAAGTGATACTGACTTCTCTAAGTAATATAACACCAAGTTGATGAGAACAATCTATAAGAATATATTTCAAAGCTATATGATTGGGGAATAAAATAGCAGATAAATTTCATGATTTATTATTAAGGTGTATATCTTAATAATTCCCAAATTATGCTTATAAGATAATGTTCTCTGTTTATCTTTTAAGATGCAAGAAATAATTTTGTTTGTTTTTAGAGACAGGGTCTTGCTATGTTGCCCAGGCTGGTCTCGAACTCCTAGGCTCCCAAAGCACCAGGATTAAAGGCATGAGTCACCACAGCTGGCCCAAGAAATGAATCTTTACTGACACTATATATCACCAGAAATAAGGGATACTGTAAAAAACAAAACAAAACAAAAAACTAAGCACAAACAAAAAAATAATTGTTGTCTTAGATTTGATTACTGTTGTGCATAGCTCTGAAATGCTTCCTATAATTCTACCTACCATACTTAAATACAACATCATGGAGAAAGAACCCTGCCAACATTAGAAAAAATTTTCCAGTTTCTACTCAACCCTTATCTTTGCTCAGAATGGCATAAAATTAATATATCAAATGTCAGCTGCTTCAAATAAGAACACTGTTAATTCTGTTTCTGGGAAGAGAAAATATACAGCATTTAACAGTGGGTAGAAGCAGATGTAAGTGAGGTCTTGGAAAAAGGGATAAAAAGAAGAAACTTATATTATGAAAACAGAAATCATAACATAACACAGGCTGGGCATGGTGGCTCACACCTGTAATCCCAGCACTTTGGGAAGCCGAAATGGGTGGATCACTTGAGGCCAGGATAACATGGTGAAACCCCATCTCTACTAAAAATGCAAAAATTAGATGGGCATGGTGGTGTGCACCTGTAGTCTCAGCTACTCGGGAGGCTGAGGTGGGAGAATTGCTTGAACCCAGGAGGCAGAGGCTGCAGTGAGCCGAGATTGGGCCACTACACTCCATCTTGGGTAATAGAGCAAGACTCTGTCTCAAAAAATAAATAAATAATGTAACAGAAAAACAAGGTAAGCGGAAAAAGTCATAATTAAGCCTGGGTTGAAATACAAGATTAAAGAAGTCACTACCAAATAGTGAAGACTGAGAGTGCCTGACTGTGCTAGGAGAGAATAGGGCTATAGGATCAGCTTTCTGCATCTCTCTCTTGAGTCTAGACATCTGGAATGTAGCTTGTTGCTATCAATTGCTAAAATGATACATTAAAAACAACAACAACACTGAAAATGTCTAAAATTCTAGTAAGTCAGTTTCCAAGGTATCTAAAACTCTCAGCTCATATGGGTGGCTTTATTACCAGAAGGATTTAAACAGGTTAAAAAAAAAAAATAGAAAAAGCAGGTTTAAGCAGTCTTAGTAGTTTCAAGAATGTGGGCCAGGTGTGGTGGCTCACACTTATAATCCTGGCACTTTGAGAGGGCAAGGTGGGTGGATCACTTGAGCCCAGGATTCGATACCAGCCTGGGCAACATGACAAAACTCCATCTCTAAAAAAATACAAAAATTAGCCGGGCATGGTGGTGTGCACCTGTAGTCCCAGCTACTAGGGAGCCTGAGGTGGGAGAATCGTTTGAGTCCAGGAGGACAAGGCTGCAGTGACCTGTGATCCTGCTACTGCACTGCAGCCTGGGCAACAGTGTGAGACCCTGTCTCAAAAAAAAAAAAAAAAAAAAAAAAAAAAAAAAAAAGTGACAGCAAGTAGTGAATGTATAAAGCTCTCCTTTAAAAATGGTTAAAACGTGTTCTGGGGGCCAGGCATGGTGGCTCATGCCTGTAATCCCAGCACTTCGGGAGGCTGGGGCGGACAAATCACCTGAGGTCAGGAGTTCCAGACCAGCCTGACCAACATGGAGAAACCCCATCTCTACAAAAAATACAAAATTAGCCGGGTGTGGTGGTACATGCCTATAATCCCAGCACTTGGGAAGGCTGGGGCGGGTGGATCACCTGAGGTCGGGAGTTCCAGACCAGCCTGACCAACATGGAGAAACCCCATCTCCAGAAAAAATACAAAATTAGCCAGGTGTGGTGATACATGCCTATAATACCAGCTACTCAGGAGGCTGAGGCAGGAGAATTGCTTGAACCCGGGAGGCGGAGGTTGTGGTGAGCTGAGATTGCACCATTGCACTCCGGCCTGGTCAACAAGAGTGAAAACTCTGTCTCAAGAAAGAAAAAAAAAATGTTCTGGAAAAACAAACCAATGATGAATAGCCCTATAACAAGTTATTAAGATATTAGCTTCTCAATTTTTGGTTCTTAAAATCAATAACAGGAATGTAAAGAACTCAGAGGAGACATTTAGAAAGATTAATATAATGAACCAAACAAATATTTGGTAGAAAATAGATTACTTCCACTGCTTTTCTAGAGCAGTGAGAGAATGGTCTCAACAAATCAGCATCATTACTAAGTTCCAGGACAGGATGCCTCATACCCCATTATCAAGACATTCTTTCATGCTGTTAGTAAAAAGACTCTCCTTTTTCCTATTGAATTACCTCAGTCATTTCCTGCATTATCTGCCTAATCTATGGGCCCATCCTGATTTGCTTAAAAGGTCTGAGGTTTTACACATGGATTATTTGCTACTCTGGCAGACTCTGGTTTTGATGTCTACTGAAATTTTTCCTTCTCCAATTTAACGTTCTCACTTTCCCTCTTCTTTTTTTTCCTTAATATTGTTGTTCCAAATTCTTAAGACTAACAGAAAGAAAACTTCAAACTTGAGGTAAAATTTTCTTGCAGATATTTAAAAAATAGTAATCTACAATAAAACTAACTCACCAACTGGATGAGTGATGGGATTCTGTAGGCTGGGAATTACCACAGAGTATGTAGGTGAGCGATAAGGATAAACTGTTGTAGGATTTGTAGAGATGATATTCTGTGTGGTACCAGAAAATACATTGGAAACACTTAGAGGGAATCGTTTTCGCTTCCCTGGACGAGGCTGATAAACCCAACCTATAGAAGACAAAATATGTTTAAATGTGTAGCCTCTATTTAGCCTTTAAATAATTTTTTTCATACTAAAATGCAAAGCACTTTAAAGTGTTTTTAAAACAAATTATTGTCTAAAGTATCTTTTCCAGCTCCGGGATATTATTTCAGTGAATGACTTCTCCACTGTGTATTTTAACATACATATCCAAATAGCTCCTGACTAGTGGCCAATGTTACAACTCATACTTGAAAGTTAGAGGGTCAATTTTTTTTTTTTTTTTTTTTTTGAGACGGAGTCTTGCACTGTTGCCTGGACTGTAGTGCAATGGCGCAATCTTGGCTCACTGCAACCTCTGCCTCCCAGGTTCACGGGATTCTCTTGCCTCAGCCTCCTGAGCAGCTGGGATTACAGGTGCACACCACCACATCCGACTAATTTTTTGTATTTTTAGTTGGCCAGACTGGTCTCGAACTCCTGACCTCGTGATCCGCGCGCCTCGGCCTCCCAAAGGGCTGGGATTACAGGCGTGAGCCACTGCACCCGGCCAAGGGTCAAATGTTTTATAACCAATGACACAGAATGAATCTGTAGTAGAGTCAACATCAAAACCCCTGTACTTGAATCCCAAAGCCTTTCCTCCACCTTATCAAACAATGCCTCACTATGACATTATTCATCTCCTCATTTCCTCACTTTCTGTAAGATACAATTGTCTGTATCTTACAATGCAATAGTCACTAATAATCAGTCACTTTTTTTTTTTTTTTTTGAGACAGAGTCTTGCTCTGTCACTCAGACTGGAGTGCAGTGGCAAGATCTCAGCTCACTGCAAGCTCTGCCTCCTGGGTTCACGCCATTCTCCTGCCTCAGCCTCCCAAGTAGGTGGGACACAGATGCCCACCACCTGGCTAATTTTTTTTTTAAATGTATTTTTAGTAGAGATGGGGTTTCACTGTATTAGCCAGGATGGTCTCGATCTCCTGACCTCGTGACCCACCCGCCTCGGCCTCCCAAAGTGCTGGGATTACAGGTGTGAGCCACGGCACCCGGCCGATCAGTCACTATTTTTATGCCTAGTTCAAGAAAAGTCACTCTCCTAAACTCAGCAATCTCCAAGTCCACAAATAACTCAATTTCTTCCAAAGTCAGACCAGTGGAACTATGGCATTTGCAGCCACTGTGTAATCAGAACAATCACTGGTTCCCTACAGCTGCTGCCTCTGACCTTCATTCCTAGAACCTCTCTCCCAATATTTCAGAAAATAGTAAGTTTTGTCCCACCTTGCACAGACATGCTGGCCATACTTGCATTTTCCCAAGCTTAATCCCTACATTCTCACTGCTAGGGAGAAATCGGATTTATTTCACACTATATCATGACAGGGCTAAATCTGTCAATCAGAAGGCAGGACTTTGTTCTGACAATCATATGTTAAAACGGAATATGGTGACAATCCCTGCATTCTCATTAAGTGTAGACTGCATTTTTTTCTGTTGCTATCATTTTAACACTTCTATAGTTTACTTGCAAAATCATAGCCTAAAGCTTTCGAGATGTACTTTCATTAAATTTATATCTATCTAAATCAAAATCACAATGAAACTGAGTGTCCTCTGATTTGTATGGGTTGGTGAATATGAAATCAGATATCCCTTTGCTTGGTTCCACTTAAGGAAACTCATGCCCAGTGTCATGTCAATTGTTGTTATATTAGTCATTATTCTCTTTTTTGTACATACCAGAAAAAAATTATACATTTTTGTCTTTCAAACTCAACCTACCCTAATCTTTAACTAAATAAATTCATGTAAAAGAAGTAAGAGGCATTATTTCATTTGATTACCAGGAAATTCCTCTCTGTGCTTTTCTTTAATCTTTTGTGCTTCATCGTAATAGGGTTTCTTTTGTTCTTCACTAAGTTTGTTCCACTCTAACCCAAGCTGGACACTGATTTCTGCATTGTTGGCTGCTGGGTTAGCTTTGGCTAGTGCTGGTCGGTGGATCCTTGCCCAAACCATAAATGCGTTCATGGGTCGCTTCACATGACCATTTCTGTCCTTACTGAAGGGAGTGTCTGGTATGCCTACATGACAAAAATTAAGAGGCTAAATTAATGTGCCACACACACACACAATTTTAAGGTAAAGTGCACCTCCATCTATACTTATTTTTGAAATATGTGGAGGAAATACACACTTCAGTATAACCAAAAAAACCTGCCAGTATTCCACAATTCCTTACATCCCCTGAACTCGCCATTCTGAACTGTAGTTTAGAATGACTCCTTTTCCTCAAAGAGAATAATACTGTTGAAGATACTGTGGAAATAATCATGTTGAAGAGAGTAAATTGTTGGCTTATTACTTCTTTGATCTGTATTATTAGTACCTCTAACAATAATTAACATTTAGTTTATTTACCAATAAAAATATTCTATCATTAAGGGACAGGAACCATGCATGACTTACTCATGACTATAATCTTAGCTAGGTAGAGGTTCTCTAAACATTCACAGGAACTCATCTACATGCTGCTCTTGTGTCCTTTCAAGCAAAAATATTTATCAAACTATAATACTATATTAGTTGTATTTCACTATGAAGATGAAGTTCCCACCAAGTGGAATCATCAACACTAGTCCCGTGTACTGGGAGAAAAATGAGAGAAAACAATAAAAATAATTTTTTGGGTCAGGCAAGGTGGCTCACGCCTGTAATCCCAGCACTTTGGGAGGCCAAGGCAGGTGGATCATGTGAGGTCAGGAGTTTGAGACCAGCCTGGCCAACATGGTGAAACCCCATCTCTACTGAAACTACAAAAATTAGCTGGGCGTGGTGGCTCATGCCTGTAGTCCCAGCTACCTGGGAGGCTGAGGCAGGAGAATCGCTTGAACCCAGGAGGTGGAGGTTGCAGCGAGCTGAGATCACGCCACAGTACTCCAGACTGGGCAACAGAGTGAGACTCGGTCTCAAAAAAAGTTTTTTGGAAGTCACAGAAGGCAGATGCAATGGCTCACATTTGCTTCTGACCTTCGTTCCTAGAACCTCTCTGCCAATATTTCAGAAAAAAAATGAGAGAAAATAATAAAAGTAATTTTTTTGAAAGTCAGAGAAGGCAGGCACAATGGCTCACACCTGTAATCCCATTACTTTGGGAGGCCGAGGCGGAGGATTGCTTCAGCTCAGGAGTTCAAGACGAGCATCTCTTTTTCATAAAATAAAATTTAAAAGAAGAAAGTCACAGAGCCAGTTGAAATTTCAACAAAGGAAGCTATCAAATTCACATCTCTCATGTATTTCATCAAAAATAACTGTCCATAAATTTATATTTTAGGATTGCCTGATATATTAAAAATTTCTTTAAAACACTAAGGATGAAATAAGTAGTATAAAGAAAGCTTTCCCTTTCTTTCCTTTAGAAAACAAAAATCTAAAAAATACTAAAGAGAAAAGCAACAGAGTGGAGTGGAGAGGAAGAATCAACACAGAAAATTTAAAAAATAAATAAAGAAAATATGAACCAAAGATTAATATGACTTTCCAAGATGTTCATTGGCAAAGTGTTCTGTGTGAACTAAATCGTAAAATAAGAATTTGCTAACTTTATATCTGGAAATACTGGATAGAAATAAAAACATCTATTTGTACTTGTTACCGCTACAACTAGTCATTTCTTTAAAAACAATATTTATGGCTCATTCTACCGTATTCTTTTCAGTATTTCTATAAGTCCTTACCTTTCAGAGGAATAAACACTAAAATATTACATCGAATCACGTACTGTTTTCTGCTAGAAGAATGTTTACTGTTCATTTTTAAAGATAGCCTCTATAATGGATATAAACTTTCCTATTTAACTATAATCCCTTTTTTCATTAAACACCATAATTTCCTCTATATCTTGACACATATAAAAGTACTGAGCTATTATAATACAATATTTTTAATCTTGATTATTTGTAGCATATAAACTGAGGGCTCTGTGCTGTCTAGAAAATACCTCTATTTTTGTGTACAAAAATTAGTCCTATCTAAATACTGGGCCTTAAAATCGATTTTTTAAAAAATACTTGAGAATCTTGAAGGCATTCGTGTATTTTACTGCTACATATACAAGTCGATCAGAAGTGATAACCTGTGCAGACTCTGCCCTGAAAATAATAGGTTCCATGACTTCACTTTTGTAGTTTAGACTTGGGAACTGCTGACAAAACAGCTATGGGCAACACAGGTGCAGTTTTGAAAACCCCTCTCCCCTGCTGTCTAATACCTGCATCTGAGGGCAACACGGTGAGCGGGACATCTTTGGTTTCGATTTTTACAGAAGGCTCCAGTAGGGACTGCATTTTAATAGGCACTGGTGTAAGGGGGACTTTGGTCAATCTTATCAGCTCTGAAGGCGGAGCTCCCTGAAACTGGATCCGGGCCCCAGGGGGGACCGTGTGGAGAGTCAAAGGGATCCTGAGGTCTTGCTGGTGCGGCCCAAAGGCACCGGACGTTGGGGCCAAGATGACCTCCGCGCTGCCATGAACTAGGCCATTGGACGCGGGCTCCGCGTCGAGCCTGCAGTCCTCGAGGAGTCTCTCGGGTTCCTCCGTTTTGATCACACCTTCTCGGATGGCCGCCGGGCTTTTGCCATCCCCGCCTTTCATCGCGTCTCTCATGACCTCCTCGGCCTCCAGCTTGCCCTTCTCGTTCCCTCGGAAGTAGGCGAGGGCCGGTCCCGGACCTTCCAACTTGACCACCCTGGAAGCTCTAGGACCGGTCTCGACGCCCCCACGAGGACCCACTGACGGGTCCAGGCCGGGCCCCAGCTCCTGCTTCTTGGCCTTGAAGTGCAGCGCCCGGGGCTGCACCGGGTGCAACTCCGGCCTGGAGGGGGCGCCCTCGGACGCTGACGGCGGCGGCAGGAGCCGAAGGTCGGGCCTGAACGGCAACAGCCGCGCCTGCGCGGGCGAGGCAGCGGCTTCCTCGTCCCGGGCCTGAGGCTGTGGTAGCAGCAACACCTGCTCTGGCTTCACCTGCAGCAGCCGCCGCACCGCGGGCGGTAAGCCGGACGCCACGGCCTCCCCGCACGACGAGGCCAAGGTCGCACTGGCGGCCGCGCTTAGTGTGGGAGGCGACGGAGGGGGCTCCACGGCCGCTGCCCAAAAGGTGGTGCCCTCGACCGGCAGCAGGGGCGGAGCGGGACGCAACGGGCGCTGTTGAGGCTGAGGCTCCGGTCTGGCTCTCTCCATGGGGGAGGGGGACGCCCCGGCCTGGATTGTGAGCTCAGCCGTTTGTTGGCGACCTTCCCCCTCCCCCTTTCGGTTAAGACCCTTGCAAGGCCTTTGCTACCCAGAACCCTACGCGGTTCAAAACGCAGCTGTCTGTTTGGGCCTCACCAATCACAAGCGACCGATACCCCTGGACGGCCAATCACAGGCGGGTTTTCCGGCTCTTCCCGGTCCCTACTCTCGCCTCGTGCTGAGTCCTCGAATCACCTGCCATGGCGGAAGCCGCCGCACTTGTTGCCCATTTTCTCTGACTCTCCCTCTCTTGTGGAGTTCTCTCCCCGGCCGTTGTCTTTAGTTATCCCTACCCCGCCCGGAGCTGCGACAATGGCGTTGCCCAGGAAACGCTGCGCTTCCAGGCCACTGACGTCCAGGGAATAAAGTCTTGCGTCACAAGGCGGGCGACGACTTGTGGGCCCGCTCTGTGCGGAATGAGTAATCTGTCGGCCCTGAGTATCACCAGGGCTTTTGTATCACCAGGGCTTTTGAATCTTTGCCAAGGGAGAATGGTGAAGATTTTGCAAATTATCAATAACCCATTAGCTGATCTTGCTGGGGAGGCTTTTCGACTTTGTGTGATTATTGTGCTAAAGTTTCAGTTAATCACCAGGCCCTGTGGTCCTACTTCCAAAATATTATACATCCCAAATTCGTCCACTGTTTTGTGTTTCTACCTGCCATTATCCTGTTGCAGGCTCCCACCATCTTTCACTGGGATACTGCCTTAACCCTGTACATAGTCTCCCTGTTTGTCACTCTTGCCCCACTACACTCCAGCTGCCAGTGATCTTTCGAAAACGCAAATCTGAGGTTGTCACACTTTTCCTAAAGCTTTCCGTGGCTCCCCACTGATCATGTGATGAAAGTCTAAAATTCTTAGCAAAGCCTTAAAAATCCCCCCAATGGCTTGGGATCTAACCTACTACTACTACTACTATTAGATTGGTGCAAAAGTAATTGTGGCTTTTGCTCTTAAATAGTTACTGAGTCTTTGGGTTTCAGCCACATTGGCCCCCTCATCATTCTCTTTACTGTGGGCTCTGTAAACATGCTCAGCGTGCTACTCTTTCCTTTGTGTCTCCTTAATTCCTCCTTCCCATTTTTCAAATTTCAGCTTAACTGGGACTTCTTCAAAGAAGCTTTTACTGACTCTGAAAATCAGAGCAAATCTTGGTCTACTTATACCTCTATCACTTCATTTGCTTACCACGATTTGTAATTAGAATTTTTATGTGATGATTCTACTTCCTCTCTCACTTGACTATAAAGTCCTTGAAGGCAGAACTGTTTGTGTTTTCCCCATCACTGAATCCCCAATGCAGATCATTGAGCCTGGCATATAGTACTCAATAAATACTTGTTGAATAAATAACTGAATAGCAACTGTGGTAGGGTAATAATAAAATAGTAATAATCACTACCTGTGTTAAGGGCTTACTCTTATGCTAGACACTCTTCCAAATCCTTTCCGTGTTTATGCTTCTCCTTTTATTAGGATTGTGTTTATTTCCATTACACATCACCAAGAAAAACAAAAAGAAATCCTGTATTAACATTTGTTGCATTTCTAAATGACATTCTGGCCAAAAGCTATAGTTTATCTTGACGTAGATGATTTTTGCAATCAAGACAAGTTATCACTCAAAGAAAACCACTCCAATTCTTTGTCTAATCCTCTGGTAACAAATGTGGTCAATAGGAGTTCTTACACCTGGCAGATAGACAAGGGCAATGGTTTTCAAACTTTTATCTCAAGAACTCATTATACCCATAAAAACTATTGAAGATCAAAAAAAGATTTTGTTCACGTGGATTTTATCTATCAATATTTACCGTGTTGTAAATAAAAACAAATGTTAAAGATCATTACCAACTCATTTAAAACATCAACAATAAAACTGTTATGTGGTAACACGTTTTCATAGGAAAAAAATATATTTTACCCACATTATGCTCACAAGAGAACGAAGTGAAAAGAGCAAATATTACATTAGGATTATTATGAAACTAGTTTTAACCTAGCCGACTCTGAAAGTATCCATCCCCATACCACATTTTGAGAACCACTGTACTAAGGTTTAAATGGGAGAGGCAACTGTATGCATGAGCAAAAGCTGATAAAAGAGGCAAATAAATTAAGTTGTCAGAGGTGTGTGAGCCAGAGCAACTCCATCTTGAGTAGGTGCTGGGTAAAATGAGGCTGAAACATACTGGGTTGCATTCCCAGAGAGTTAAGGCATTATAAGTCACAGGATGAGATAGGAGGCTGGCACAAAATACAGGTCATAAAGACCTTGCTGATAAAACAGGTTGCAGTAAAGAAGCTGGCTAAAACCCACAAAAACTAAGATGGTGACGAGAATGACCTCTTGTCGTCCTCACTGCTACACTCACACTGGCAGCATGACAGTTTACAGATGTCACTGCAATGTCAGGAAGTTACCCTATATGGTCTAAAAAGGGGAGGCATGAATAATCCACCCCTTATTTAGCTTATCATCAAGAAACAACCATAAAAAGGGGCAACCAGCAGCCCTTGGGGTTGCTAGGTCTATGGAGTAGCCATTATTTTATTCCTTTACTTAATAAACTTGCTTTCACTTTACTCTATGGACTCGCTCTGAATTCTTCTTTGTGCGAGATCCAAGAACCCTCTCTAGGGGTCTGGATCTGGAACCCTTTCCTGTAACATCTTTCTGGTGACCCAGATGGGATTATACTGCGTAAGCCCCCAGTAAGTGGCAAGGTCCTATAACATCTTTCTGGCAACTATGGAATGGACTATAGTATGGAAACCCTGACCCAAAGGCTAACTTTGGGTAAGTGTTGGGGTCTGGTAACGTCTTTCTGGTGAACCCTAAGGGGACGATACTGACGAGACTTCTGACTCAAAGGAAATAGACTACAGCACTGATTGGACAACTTTGGGTAAGTGGTGGGGTACCCAGATAAAGAATGGGATTGGGTTAGAGGCCCAACTTAGGAGGGTTAGAGTCCCTTCTAAGATTTAGGGGGCTAGAAGACCCTCTCGGTAAAGTCCCTTTTGGCTAAGAACAGATTCGGCACTACAGGATGTTAACTTCTATTCTCCTTGGAATAATTTGCCTTGTACTCTTTGCTGACGGATGTGGGTGACAGGGTTAGGCAGGTACAGGATCATGGGACATGAGGAGATTTTTCCTCCCATAAAGGGAAAACTTGAGAGCCGATGGGACTGCTGGAAAACATCCCTTCACTACTGAGAAGTGACCACCTGAACTCTTCACTGTCGCTGCAATGGGTGGGTCTTTGTATGGCTTCCCTGAACACCTGGCCTTCCCCACCTTGCCTCAGGCAATGCTATCGTCTCTCTCTGTGCAAACTGGTTGTAGGAATGGTAAAAATCACTATTTCTTACAAAGTTTTGATTAATGGAAGAAAGGATTTGTGAGGCTAGTCTTAAGCTGTAGCCAATCTGGTGTGTTTCCTGTGTCATTCTGTATTATTCTGTCATAAAGAGGGGTACCTTAGGATAGAACATGGACTTAGGACATCTTTAAGCCTGCTGTTCAAGATGGCCCAGCAAACTGGTCAGTTACAAACTTTGGTGCAGGTCCCCCAAAAAAACTGGATGAGGTTTCCCTCTTGTCTTGTATGTCCTTGGGAGCTTGACCTTATAACGATGTGGCTGTGCTTCTCTTTCACAGTGGTGGCCCGGGTTCAGGGTTCAATTCCCATCTTAGGAGATGAGTCCTTTATCTTCTGTCAGTTTGTGTATTTATGTGTATAATGGGTGTGGTGTTTGTATATAAAAGAGCTTTGATTAATTGATTAAAAATAATAAGTGCTTAAGTCCTATTTTTGTAAGAAAAACTAAATGTATAATGCCTTTTATTTAGTTAATGTGACTTAAGTAATCTTTGAGAAATGAAGACAGTTTTAAAGATTACTGGTAAAATGAAAATATCTTAAAAATGTAAACATTTGGTCTAAATTATGCAGGTCAGATATTAGGTTTGCTAAATGCTTTAAGGTCATAAGCTGCTGCTTTCATTTTGAAAATTGTTCAATTTACCTACTTTGATGACATTAGAGTCTAGATAAGACCTGGAGACATGTGATGTTAGCCATACCCCCGGCAATGCGAGAAAAAGTCAGACCTTATCTGCACTTGTGTCTGTGTCTTAGGCTCCACACCTAGTACATAATTAAAATGCTTACTAACCAGGGATTTCACCAAAAGTAAAAATCGCTGAGAGTTAACGTTGTAACATGTAATTGAGACTACTGAAGAATAGTTCTACACATAAGGTGTGTAAGGAAAGTGAAATGTGCTTTCGGTAAAAGATTATTAGAAGTCATGGGAATGTAAATTTTCTTCCTTAGATTAAATGGTTAAATTATTGTTTTAAGTTAGATAGAATGAAGCTGAAGGTTTAAGCAAGTTTTGGAAAGTTGTGAAAAATTAACTGTAAGACATTCTGTGTGTGAATATATTGACTAAAGTTAAAGGGGTATTCAGTTTTTCTATAAATTAAGCATTGGAATAAAAGCACAAGTTTTTTAGAGCAAAAACCTGCTATAATTTGCTCCTTAACAAAAAAAAAAAAAATGAAGGGTTATAAAAGGTTTGTGAAAATCTTACCTAAAAGTCAAACTCATTAAGATTGAATACATTTGTCTATAACGTTTTATAAAGAATGGGGTTTGTCATCAATAATGCACTAATGCAACAGTCATGTTTGGCTTATTTGGTACAAAAATCATACAGGAAGCATTACCAAATGTAAAATGGTGTTTAGATTTTGGGGGGCTGTAATTGTATAAATGTATTATTGGTATATATCCAAAATTATTTTTAAAAGTCTTATAATTCTGATATGACTTAGTGTATATTATGAATAATTATAATTGTTACATAAAATCATTGTATACCACAGAAGGAAGCAAATTTCCTTATCAATTGTGACTTTAATAGTGGCTGTCCTAAGATTTTTTGTCATCCACACACAATTGTTGTCTTGTTTTAATCCTCTTCAAAAGTTGGTTTATAATCAACTATAGAACTCTAACAAGTGTTCTTCAATGCAGGTTTCTGATAACTTTGGAAATTGTGATATTAAAATAAAGGAAAACACTTTCAGAATACTCATGGAGAGCTGAAATGTTCAGGCATATGAAGCAGAACAGAAGTTAACTGAATTGACTGAACCAATAGAAGACTAATCATTTTAGCTTTGCTTAAAATGCTGCTGATCCTTTGTTTTGTTTTTCAGAGTCAAGGAAACTTATCTTTTGAGCTATTTGCAGCTCTTAGCAGTTGAGTAAAGTATATTGCTGTGAATAACATTTGAAGTGTATTTGGTTCTCTCAACCTAATTTCTCCAGAATTTGGAAACTGTTTGTGAGTATTCTTATGTTATGGCAATATAGTTATTTGCATAACTGAAATAAGAACCTGTTTTCTTTTGCAACAGGACACAATTGGAAACACTGGATATTTTACCAAGGCTTTGACTGGAATGGCATGTTTTCTTTTAAGGAATCAAACTTGTCTTGTAAAGCTAATAAAAGCCCCTTGGGGAATTGACCTCAGACCTTGTCTACAACAGCCACTGTACAGGGTTTCTGACCTGTGGTAAGTAAAGAATGTCACTTTCTAACAGGTCCAGGATCCCCAGGTTATCTTGGGACCCTGAGCAGGGGAATTTACTCACCTCATAGGTATTTGAGGTACAAACCTATGGCAGGGCTGGGCTCTAAAAAAGTCTTAGATTCCTTCTATGGAATAAAGTTCCATCAAAGCCAATTTAAAAAGAGTTTATGTAAAAAATAATTATTCTTATTGCACTTTATACAAATAATCAGGCCATGTATAATAAAGCAAATCAGACTTACCATGATTTGTCTTTAGTAAAAATGGGACACTGGAGAGAAATTATGTTTCAAAAACTGTGGTACACTTGTTATTAAATTCTAGTCTCATCAGTTGTTTTTAAGTTTGTTTCTGCAATTTAGACTAACCCTGCTTATTCCTGTGAACCAACTAGTGACATCTGACTGTTGCTCAGAGGAAACAAGAGGGATGGGTAATGTAAAATCTAAATCAGCATTCTAATTCTGAGCACATATTGGAATCAGATAACAACCCCATGTCAGCTTGGTTCCAACAGGTGCCCAGTTCATGGAAAGCTCTCTAACTTAGTTTACTTGGAATAATTTTATTTCTTTTGCTTTACTGTTGTGGAATATATTGCTGTTGTGCTATTTGTGTTAGGATAAGCTTACTCATTTTCTTAAGTTAAACACTTATGAATCTTCCAAATATCACCTTTTGTCAAAACTCAGAGTCATTAATTGCCCTCACCATACTGATGCTTTCCGACTGAGCTCCTCTCTACCCTGAATACAAGAGACTCTCATAGTTAGGCAGGAATATCATGGCTCCTATTCATCATGAAGAAGTTACAGAAGATGAATTTTCAACTCTCTGCAACCCTTAGGATTAAAATTATACAAACCCTTAGGATTAAAAAAGGGAGGGGTAATGTCAGGCGTGTGAACCAGAGCAACTCCATTTTGAGTAGAAGCTGTGTAAAATGAGGCTGAAACCTACTAGCCTGCATTCCCAGACAGTTAAGGCATTCTAAGTCACAGGATGAGATAGGAGGCTGGCATAAAATACAGGTCATAAACAGCTTGCAGATAAAACAGTTTGCAGTAAAGAAACTGGCTAACACCCACCAAAAACTAGGTGGCGACAAAAGTAACTTCTTACCATCCTCACTGCTACACTCCCACCAGTGCCATGATAGATTACAGATGCCATGGCAACACCAGGACATTACCCTATATGGTCTAAAAAGGGGATGCATGAATAATTCATCCCTTGTTTAGCATATCATCAAGTACTAACCATAAAAATGGGCAACCAGCGCTCTGTCTACGGCGTAGCCATTCTTTTATTCCTTTACTTTCTTAAACTTGCTTTCACTTTACTCTATGGACTCACCCTGAATTCTTTCTTGTGTGAGACCCAAGAACCTTCTCTTGGGTTCTGGATCTGGACCCCTTTCCTATAACATCTTTCTGGCAACCGAGATGGGCCTATAGATATTCCCAGTAAGTGCTAGGATCCTGTAACATCTTTCTGGTGACCATGGAATGGTCCCACTATCCTGTGGAAACCCCCAACCCAAAGGCTAACTTTGGGTAAGTGGTGGTGTCCAATAAGAAAGTTGGTGTTAATTTTGTGCAAGATTTCAGTTCATATTCTGATTTCAATTATCAAAATGTAATTGACAGTAGATGCATGGGTTTCTTTCTGAACTCTCTGTTCTGTTCCTTCCATTCCTTCCATCTATGTACTGTAAACCAAAAGTATCTGCCTCAATCAATTTAGAAGTTTATTTTGCCAAGGTTAAGGACATGCCCATGACACAGCCTCAAGAAATCCTGACAACATGTACCCAAGGTGGTTGGGCTACAGCTTGCTTTTATACATTTTAGGGAGATGTAGGACATCATTCAATACTGTAAAATGTACATAGCTTCAGTCCAGAGAGCGGTGACAGCTCAAATCAGGGCTTCCAGATCACAGGTGGATTCAAAGATTTTCTGATTGGCAGTTGGTTGAAAGATTTATCTAAAGACCTAGAATCAACAGAAGGGAGTGTCTGGGTTAAGATATGGGGTTGTGGGCCAGGCACGGTGGCTCAAGCCTGTAATCCCAGCACTTTGGGAGGCCGAGACCGGCGGATCACGAGGTCAGGAGATCGAGACCATCCTGGCTAACCCAGTGAAACCCCGTCTCTACTAAAAAATACAAAAAACTAGCCGGGCGAGGCAGCGGGCGCCTGTAGTCCCAGCTACTCGGGAGGCTGAGGCAGGAGAATGGCGTGAACCCGGGAGGCGGAGCTTGCAGTGCGCTGAGATCCGGCCACTGCACTCCAGTCTGGGCGACAGACCGAGACTCCGTCTCAAAAAAAAAAAAAAAAAAAGATGGGGTTGTGGATACAAAGGTTCTTATTGTGCAGATAAAGCCTCCAGATAGCAGGTTTCAGAGCATATCAGACCTAAAAAGTCTATTCTGTCAGTCTGAAGGTCGCTGTTTCTATGTTAATGCCGGTCAGCTGTGCCTGAATTCCAAAGGGAGGAATGTTTAATGAGGCATGTCTGACCACCCATTCCCATGGTAGCCTGATCTAGTGTTTTAGGTTTACTTTAAAATGCTCTAGCCCGGTACAATTGTTCATGCCTGTATTCCCAGCATTTTGGAAGGCTGAGGCAAAAGTATTGCTTGAGTCCAAGCGTTTTAGACCAGCCTGGACAACGTGGCAAACTCTCGTCTCTACAAAAAAATACAAAAATTAGCCAGGCGTGATGGCCTGTGCCTGTAGTCCTAGCTACTCGGGAGGCTGAGGCTGGAGAATTGCTTGAGTTCAGGAAGCAGAGGTTGCAGGTTGAGACTGCATCAGTGCACTCCAGCCTGGGTGACAGAGTGAGACCCTGTCTCAAAAAAATAAAATAAAATACCCTTGGCCAAAAGGAGGGGTCCATTCCATTGGTTGGGGAACTTAGAATATTATTTTTGGTTTACAGTATCTATTTTTTTTCTTTTGTTAAAAATGGGGTCTTACTCTGTTACCCAGGCTGGATTATAGGCATGAGTCACCATGCCAAGCTATATACATATATGCCAAATATGTATACCACCATGCCAAAATACATTAATGTATTTTTTTATTTTTTTGAGACAGAGTCTCACTCTGTTGCCCAAGCTGGATTGCAGTGGCACAATCTCGGCTCACTGCAACCTTTGCAGTTGGTTGTATGTTGATTTTTGTATTTTTATTTTCTTACCTTATTGCCTTCCGTGTTCAAGTGATTCTTGTGCTTCAGCCTCCCAAGTACCTGGGACTACAGGCACATGCCACCATGCCCAGATAATTTTTTGTATTTTTAGTAGAGACGGGTTTTCACCATGTTAGCCAGGATGGTCTCAATCTCCTGACCTCGTGATCCACCCGCCTCTGCCTCCCAAAGTACTGGGATTACAGGCGTGAGCCAGCACACCCAGCCTTATATATGTATTTTTATGCCAATACCACAGTCTTGATTACTCTAGCTTTATGGTAAATTTTGAAATTTTGAAATCATGTAAGTCCTTGAACTTTGTTCTTTCATAAAATCATATTGGCTTATCTTGGTCCTTTGGATTTAAAAGACAAATGTTAGGTTCATCTTATCAATGTCTTTTACAGCAAACACTAATGGTATTTAGATAGAAATTGTATTGAATCTATGGATCAATTTTGGGAAACCTGACACCTTGACAATACTGTATTTTCCTATTTGCAAACATGGGACATATCTCCATTTGTTTCGGTCTTAATTTCCTTTGACAAATTTTTGTAATTTTCAGTGTACTGTCCTGTACTTCTTTCATTATTTCTGAATACTTTATTCTTTTTATGCTATTGCGAATGTAATTTTTTTTAAATTTCCTTTGCAGTTGGTTGTATGTTGATTTTTGCATTTTTATTTTCTTACCTTATTGCACTGGCTGGAACCTTCAGTCCAAGGTTAAATAGAAGTGGTGAGAGTGTACATCCTTTTGCCTTGTACCCAATCTTAGGAAGAAAGCATTCATTCACCTTTAAGCATGTTGTTAGTCATAGGTTTATGTAGCTGCCTTTTATTAAAGTAAGAAAGTTTCCTTCTATTCCTAGTTTATTGAGAATTCTACCATGAATGGTAGTTCAATTTTATCAAATGCTTTGTCTGTGTCTCTTGAGATGATTATATGGCATTTTCCTTTAAGGGTCAGCAGAATTTTCCAGAAAAGGCTATATAGTAAATATTTTTGGTTTTGTGAGCCACATGAGCTCTGTTGCAACCAATCAGCTCTGCTTTTGTAGCAGAAAGCAATCATAGATAATATGTAAATGAATGGGCTTGGCTTTGTTTCAGTAAACTTTATTTGCAAAAACAAATGTCATGCCAGATTTGGCCCAGGGGCTATAGTTTGCTGACCACTGATTTATTTTATTAACGTATGTATTAAACGAATTGATATTCAGATGTTAAGCTAAAGAACATTCCTGTAATAAACCGACCACACTTGGTAATAGTATATAATCCTTTTTGTACATTACTGGATCTAATTTGTTGTTATTTAAACAATTTTAGCATTTACATTCATGAGGAGTGTTGTTCTATAGTTTTCTTGTGATATCTTTGTGGCTTTTAGTATCAGGGTAAAATGAACTGTAAAGTGTCCCCTTTTCTTCTATTTTTGAAAAGATTTCCATTGGATTGGTATTATTAATTATTTAAATGTCAATAGAGTTCCCAGTAAAACCATGCAGGCCTGGACTTCCCTTTGAAGAAGATTTTAAAATAATTTAATTAAATACTTTAATATTTTTCACTGATATATATATGCAAATTTTATAATTTCTTTTTGAGTCTACTTTGATCATTTCTGTTAATGAATTTGCCCATTTCATCTAAGTTGACAAATTGTTGGCATAAGATTGTTCAAAATATTCCTTTATAAGCCTTTTAATTTCCATAGGGTTCAGAATACTTCCTCTTTTAATCCCAGTTTTGGTAATTTCTATCTTCTCTCTTTTTTTCTTGGTCATTTGACTAAAATGTTATCAATTTTGTAGATCTCTTCAAGGAATCAATTGTAAGTTTCACTAATTTCCTCTATTGTTTCACTGTTTTATTTGTATTGATTTCCGCTGTGGTCTTTAGTCGTTCATCCTACTTTGGCTCTTCTTTTTGTAGTTTCTTAAGGTGGAAGCTTAATTAATTTTTCTAGGTTATTAAAGTCTTCCTTTCTAATTTTTAAAGCTATAAATTTCTCTTTAAATATTGCTTTACCTGCATTAATGTTGATATGTTCTGATCTTATATTCATTCAGTAGAAAATATTTTATAATTTCCCTGGAGATTTTTTCTTTGACGTGTAAACCAAAAATAAAATTCAAAAGTCTCCCCCACAAAAATCTGATTGGACTTTCTTCTCAGCCAGGGCACTCTAAAATTTAACCTGAAAGACTGGTTCAGGCCATGAAAGGAAGTAGGGGTTTGACATGCCTCATTATACTCCTCCAGCATTAATCAACACAAACCTTATATCTGATAAGAAACATTTACAGTCTTCTCTCTAATGCCTGCTGGAGGCTTTGTCTGCATGATAAAACCTAGGTCTTCACAATCCTTTATCATAACCTAGACATTCCTTTCTACTGATAATAACTTTTTCTATCAATTGCCATCAGAATATGTTTAAAGAAATATTGACATACCCGCCAGGCATGGTGGCTCACACCTGTAATCCTAGCTCTTTGGGGGGCCGAGGAGGGTAGATCACGAGGTCAGGAGTTCAAGACCAGCCTGGCCAACATGGTGAAACTCATCTCTACTAAAAATACAAAAATTAGATGGGCATGGTGGTGCGTGCCTGTAATCCCAGCTACTCGGGAGGCTGAGGGAGGAGAATTGCTTGAACTGGGACCTGGGAGGCAGAGGTTGCAGTGAGCCGAGATCACACCACTGCACTCCAGCCTGGGCGACAGAACGAGACTCCATCTAAAATAAAACGAAATGAAATGAAATGAAATGAAATGAAATGAAATGAAATGAAATGAAATGAAATAACTGAAAATAAATACTGACAAACCCAAATATAATTAGTGGATAATGTTTCTTTTTTTTTTATTCTGTCCATTTTTCCTCCACATATTTTGGGGCTCTCTAGTTAGGTGCAATTATATTTATAATGCTGTATCTTTTTGATTAATTAACCCTTTTTATCATTATGAAATGTTCTCCTCAGTCTCTAGGATGGTTCTTGTATTAAAATATATTTAAATATAGTCTCTCCAGATCTCTTGTGTCTACTGTTTGCTTCATGTATCTTTTACCATTGTATTACTTTCTTTCTATTGTATTTTAAATATAAAGTTTTTTTTCTATGAAAAAAATATACTCTTAATATTATATTACTGCCTCTACCTATGAGTGGATTTTCTAGTCCAGTAAAATTTAATGTAAAAAATTATTGGTATACTTAGAGTTATGTTTGTCATATTAGAACTTTTCTACATGCTTGTTTGTTCCTATGGTTCTCTTATATCACTTTTCTTTGGTTATACAAATATGTTTTAGCTTACCATTTCAATTCCTGTGTTAGCTTTTTTTAAAGCAAGTTTTTGAGGTTTAGTGTGTGCAAGTGTGTTTGCATGCATCCTTAACCCATCACAGTCCTCTCCAGGTTAATACTAACTTAATTCTGGTCCAATATAGCTACATTTCACCTGTAGGTCTCCATTTCCTCCTCCTCCCTGTATGCTATTATTGACGTTGATATGGTGCCTATATATATTATAAACCAAGTAATACAATAATACATTTATTGCTTTAAACAGATTGTTTAGAGAAATTAAGAGAGAGAAATTATATTATTTTTTAAATCTAGTGTTAATGAAAAGAGTCAAACTCTGTAAAATATTTGAAGAGATTTATTCTGAGCCAAATATGAGAGACAATGACCCATGACACAGCCCTCAGGAGGGCCTGAGAACATGTGCCCAAGGTGGTTGGGGCGCAGCTTGGTTTTATACATTTTAGGCAGGCATGAGACATCAATCAAATACATTTAAGAAATACATTGGTTTGGTCCAGAAAGGCAGGACAACTCAAAGTCAGGGCCCCAGGTTATAAGTAAATTTAAGCATTTTCTGGTTGACAATTTGTTGAGTTTATCTAAAGACCTGGGATCATAGAAAGGAAATGTTCCAGTTAAGATGAAAGACTGGAGATCAAGGTTCTTTTGAAGTCTTATAGTGGCTGCCCTTAGAGACCATAGATGACAAATGTTTCCTATTCAGATCTTTAAAACGTGCAAGACTTTTAGTTAACCTCTTTAGGATTGGGAGGGCCTAGAAGAAAAAGATATAGCTATGTTACTAGAGATTCTTTACAGATGCAACTTTTCCCCCACAAAAGACAGCTTTGCAGGGCCATTTCAAGATATGGAAAAGAAACATGTTTTGGGGTAAAATATTTTGATTTTCTTCTTTGTCTTGTAATGTTATGCCAGAGTCAGACTGGAAAGTAAGTCACAATATATAGGGTTAAATAAAACCCATCTGATGAGAATTTATGATTTGTAAGGAACGACTCCTCAGACCTCCCAGATAGGAATTTGGGCAAGATTAAAAAATCAGAGTTTAGTCCTCATTAGCCACATATTTACCATTTCCCACATTGTTCTTTCCTTCATGCATATCCAAGTTATTGTCCACTGTCTTTCCTTTAATATTTCTTGGAAGACAGTTCTCCTAGCAGCAAATTCTCTCAATTTTTGTTTACCTGTAAATATCTTTATTTACCTTCATTATTGAAAGGTTAGCTAACGATATGAAATTCATGGTTGGCTTGTTTTTCTTTTTTTTTTTTATTATACTTTAAGTGCTAGGGTACATGTGCACAACGTGCAGGTTTGTTACAAATGTATACATGTGCCATGTTGGTGTGCTGCACTCATTAACTCATCATTTACATTAGGTATATCTCCTAATGCTATCCCTCCCCCCTCCCCCGACCCCACGACAGGCCACGGTGTGTGATGTTCCCCATCCTGTATCCAGGTGTTCTCGTTCAGTTACCACCTATGAGTGAGAACATGCAGTGTTTGGGTTTCTGTCCTTGCAATAGTTTGCTCAGAATGATGGTTTCCAGCTTCATCCATTACCTACAAAGGACATGAACTCATCGTTTTTTATGGCGGCATAGTATTTCATGGTGTATATGTGCCACATTTGCTTAATCCAGTCTATCATTGATGGACATTTGGGTTGGTTCCAAGTCTTTGCTATTGTGAATAGTGCCTCAATAAACATGTGTGCATGTATCTTTATAGCAGCATGATTTATAATCCTTTGGGTATATACCCAGTAATGGGATGGCTAGGTCAGATAGTATTTCTAGTTCTAGATCCTTAAGGAATTGCCTCACTGTCTTCCACAATGGTTGAACTAGTTTACAGCTCCAACAACAGTATAAAAGTGTTCCTATTTCTCCACATCCTCTCCAGCATCTGTTGTTTCCTGACATTTTAATGATCGCCATTCTAACTGGTGTGAGATGGTATCTCATTGTGGTTTGATTTGTATTTCTCTGATGACCAGTGATGATGAGAATTTTTTCATGTATCTGTTGGCTGCATAAATGTCTTCTTTTGAGAAGTGTCTGTTCATACACTTTGCCCACTTTTTGATGGGATTGTTTGATTTTTTCTTCTAAATTTGTTTAACCTCTTTGTAGATTCTAGATATTAGCCCTTTGTCAGATGGGTAGATTGCAAAAATTTTTCTCCCATTCTGTAGGTTGCCTGTTCACTCTGATGATAGTTTCTTTTGCTGTGCAGAAGTTCTTTAGTTTAATTAGACCCATTTGTCAATTTTGGCTTTCGTTGCCATTGCTTTTGGTGTTTTAGACATGAAGTCCTTGCCCCTGCCTATGTCCTGAATGGTACTGCCTCGGTTTTCTTCTAGGGTTTTTATGGTTTTTGGTCTAACATTTAAGTCTTTAATCCATCTTGAATTAAATTACTTTTTGTACAAGGTGTGAGGAAGGGATCCAGTTTCAGCTTTCTACATATGCCTAACCAGTTTCCCAGCACCATTTATTAAATAGGGAATCCTTTCCCCATTTCTTGTTTTTGGTCAAGTTTGTCAAAGATCAGATGGTTGTAGATGTGTGGTATTATTTCTGAGGGCTCCGTTCTGTTCCATTGGTCTATATATCTGTTTTGGTACCAGTACCATGCTGTTTTGGTTACTGTAGCCTTGTAGTGTAGTTTGAAGTCAGGTAGTGTGATGCCTCCAGCTTTGTTCTTTTGGCTTAGGATTGTCTTGACAATGCAGGCTCTTTTTTTGTTCCATATGAACTTTAAAGTAGTTTTTTCCAATTCTGTGAAGAAAGTCATTGGTAGCTTGATGGGGATGGCATTGAATCTATAAATTACCTTGAGCAGTATGGCCATTTTCATGATACTGATTCTTCCTATCCACGAGCATGGAATGTTCTTCCATTTATTTGTGTCTTCTTTTATTTTGTTGAGCAGTAATTTGTAGTTCTCCTTGAAGAGGTCCTTCACATCCCTTGTAAGTTGGATTCCTAGGTATTTTATTCTCTTTGAAGCTATTGTGAGTGGGAGTTCATTCATGGTAGAATTTGTCAGGGAAACAAACTCTCTGTCTGTTACTGGTGTATAAGAATGCTTGTGATTTTTGCACATTGATTTTGTATCCTGAGACCTTGCTGAAGTTGCTTCCAGTTTTTGCCCATTCAGTATGATATTGGCTGTGGGTTTGTCATAAATAGCTCTTACTATTTTGAGATACGTCCCATCAGTATCTAATTTATTGAGAGTTTTTAGCATGAAGTGCTGTTGAATTTTGTCAAAGGCCTTTTCTGCATTTATTGAAATAATCATGTGGTTTTTGTCTTTGGTTCTGTTTATATGATGGATTACGTTTATTAATTTGTGTATGTTGAACCAGCCTTGCATCCCAGGGATGAAGCCCACTTGATCATACTGGATAAGTTTTTTGATGTGCTGCTGGATTCGGTTTGCCAGTATTTTATTGAGGATTTTTGCATGGATGTTCATCAGGGATATTGGTCTAAAATTCTCTTTTTTTGTTGTGTCTCTGCCAGGCTTTGGTATCAGGATGATGCTGGCCTCATAAAATGAGTTAGGGAGGATTCCCTTTTTTTCTATTGATTGGAATAGTTTCAGAAGGAATGGTACCAACTCCTCTTTGTACCTCTGGTAGAATTCAGCTGTGAATCCATCTGGTCCTGGACTTTTTTCGGTTGATAGGCTATCAAGTATTGCCTCAACTTCAGAGCCTGCTATTGGTCTATTCAGGTATTCAACTTCTTCCTGGTTTAGTCTTGGGAGAGTGTACATGTCCAGGAATTTATTCATTTCTTCTAGATTTCCTAGTTTATTTGCATAGAGGTGTTTATAGTATTCTCTGATGATAGCTTGTATTTGTGTGGGATCAGTGGTGATATCCCCTTTATCATTTTTTATTGCGTCTATTTGATTCTTCTCTCTTTTCTTCTTTATTAGTCTTACTAGCAGTCTACCAATTTTGTGAATCTTTTCAAAAAACCAGTTCCTGGATTCATTGATTTTCTGAAGGGTTTTTTGTGTCTCTATCTGCTTCAGTTCTGTTCTGAGCTTAGTTATTTCTTGCCTTCTGCTAACTTTTTAATGCATTTGCTCTTGCTTCTCTAGTTCTTTTAATTGTGATGTTAGGGTGTCAGTTTTAGATCTTTCCTGCTTTCCCTTGTGGGCATTTAGTGCTATAAATTTCCCTCTACACACTGCTTTAAATGTGTCCCAGAGATTCTGGTATGTTGTGTCTTTGGATTATATCCTAAATGAGTCAAATCCAATAGGGCAGGAGTCGCTGAGATTTTGCCTAAAAATGTGTCCTCAGGTAGTAATCTTCAAAAACAAAATATCATAGATAGAAAAGATTTGTTTTTCAACCTAAGAAAGCACATTGAAAACAGGAAAAAGAAAAAGGTTTACTTAAATGGTGTAAATGTGTGCAGTGTCAGTGACGTGATGTAGTTCAGTCTTTGATATCCTTTGAATTCTCTTCCTAATTTAATGTTTCTTTACAGACTACTATGCAGCAGAAGAAAACTATGCCTGAAATATCTACAGGGAAAATTCTGTGTATTCATGTTTAAGGAACCACTTTTGTTCCTCAAGTAACCAGAATGAGTAATAAAAATCAAGCATGAGTAGTAGTGTTGGTCATGCACTTTTTTTCTGATTGCTAAAATGAAAGCTTTCGCCAGGTGCGGTGACTCACGCCTATAATCCCAGCACTTTGGGAGGCTGAGGCAGGTGGATCACCTGAGGTCAGGAGTTTAAGACCAGCCTGGTCAACCTGGGGAAACCCTGTATCTTCTAAAAATACAAAAATTAGCCAGGCATGGTGGCGGGCACCTGTAATCCCACCTACCTGGGAGGCTGAGGCAGGAGAATCACTTGAACCCAAGAAGTGGAGGTTGCAGTGATCAGAGATTGCGCCACCGCACTCCACCCTGGGCAACAGGGTAAGGCTCCATCTCAAAAAAAAATTAAAATTAAAATTAAAATTAGAAATACAATGAAAGATGTCATTGAACTCAGATTAGGAAATAATTCTTCCCAAGCAAAAAACTCATGAATTATTTATTGGACTTTCTTCTACCTTTAATTTCTAATACATGGGAATGAGTAATAGTATAAGCCAAACTGGAAAGTCAATTCACATTCCAGATTCCATTTTTACATGGGCATGAAGATTTCAAATTCTTTTAATCGATAAGCCAGCCTAGTCACTGGAAAAGATTAAATTGAAATATCTGCGTGTGTCAATCTCTCTACCAACATATAACCTCCCCACCCTGCATTGATAGAAGAATAAATAGGACTGAGAGGGAGAAAGACACTTGTATTGGGGGTGCACAGTACTTGTAACCAATCTTTTTGTTGTTGTTGTTGTTTTGAGATGGAGTCTCGGGCTGGAGTGCAGTGGTGCGATCTTGGCTCACTGCAGCCTCCACTTCCCAGGTTCAAGCAATTCTGTGCCTCAGCCTTATGATTAGTTGGGATTACAGGTGCCCACCACACCCGGCTAACTTGTGTATTTTTAGTAGAGACAGAGTTTCGCCATGTTGGCCAGTCTGGTCTTGAACTCCTGACCTCAAGTGAGTGGGGCCTCAGCCTCCCAAAGTGCTAAGATTACAGACATGAGCCACCATGCCCGGCTAGCCAATCTTGAAAACGAATACTAGAACATTTTTCTACCTGGGAAGTTGTGGGATCTGCTCGAGATTCTGGTTGTTTGCTTGTTTGTTTGTTTGTTTTGGTAGAAATGGGATTTCGCCACATTTGTCTAGGCTGGTCTAGAACTCTTGGGTTCAAGCAATCTGTCCACCTCAGCCTCCCAAAGTGTTGGGATTACAGGTGTGAGCCACTGCACCCAGCCATGCTCCAAGGAAATTGCTAACCAGTAAGAAAGGAGAACATGAGAGAACAGTTACTGGGAAAAATAAAGTTACCTTTTATTTATACTCCCCAGTGAATTGAGACTTCTAACAAACCAGTTACATATACAAAAAAACAAAAACAAAAAAAAAGAATTTATCAGCTCAATCGTTCAACAAATATTTGCTGATTGCTTCCCTTGTGCCAGGTACTGTTCTAGGCTTTGAAAAATATTAAGCAAAGTCCTCCCCTTCAGGAACGTATGAGTCCAGGGGTAGCACTGGCTCCAAGCATGGTGCTCAATGTTATCACAATTTTTTTCTCCATCTGTCATATTTTCTTTCCTTTCTGTAAACTGAAATCTCGGGTGGTCTCTTCCCTCTTGAAGGCAAATGGCCACCAGTGTAACAATTCTAATGGGAAGAGAGCCTGTCTTTCCTGATCGTCCTAGCAAAAGTTCAGACTGTCTAATTTATCTGGCTTGGGTCACATCCACATCTCAGAACCTGACTGGCTAGATCTCAGTCATCAGTAAGGCCACAAATATTGGTGCAGGTTGTTCACTGCAAAAAGGACAAGCAGGGGCTGAAATCCAGCGAGGGCCGCATTCAGCAAGGCTTTATCCTGGTGCAGGACTGTGTGTGGCAGGAGAGAGGGATCTTTACCCAGTTCACACTAGGACTTGACAGTGGTCTTGGCCGTGTGCTCACCCTGGAGCAAGAGGTGAGGAGGGATTATCTCCACCTGGACTACATGGCCTGAAGGTGGGGAAAGGACAGTTGGGCTTCCCTGGTTCAAAGTCAGAAAAGTTAAATGCTGGGCAGGCAAAGACAACAGCTATCTACTTCATTCCTTAGAAGCATGGAAAGGCAAGGTGGCAGAGTGGAGGGGACCTTGGACTTGGTGTCAAAAGGCCTGAGTTCTAATCCTAGTTTGGGAAGTTTTTGGACATTAGGCAAATCACTTAACTAATTCCCACAACATTTGTTTCCTTTCTTATGAAATGGAGAACACTATTGTCCTACCTCCCCTACAGATTCACTGAGAGAGGAAAAAATTAATAACGTATGAGAATATGGTTTGGAATGTTTCTTATATCCAAAAGGTATTATTATTATCAATTATATCCTCCTAGTCAGTACCTATGGACACAAAGTTCTTTTTTTTTTTTTCTTTTGTCTATCTCTTCCATTCAATCAGTCCTGGATATCTGAAAAATCAGAATAGATTCTCAGTTGGCCCAGACACCTCACACATTGTCCAGTGCCCTCACACATTGAAGGGGCTCAATCAGTGTTTATTAATTGGCTGACCCATGATATAGAAATTCACACGACTCAGGGTTCCTTTCCAAAGTCTTACACAAGCAAAATGTTGTGTCAAAACGTTCACCCAACATTAAAATTCAAGGATTCCAGAAATCTGTAAGCCAGCTGTCTGGTGATCTCATTACTGGGTCTCAATGTAAGTACTGCTTCCTCAGGGGAAACTTCATGGACTATCCCCAGCCACACCCACCCCCTGCCCCAGTTCTCCAGCCTGATTCACAACACTTCACTCAATTGTCTGTCCTCAGGTCTGTCTTTCCCAACTGACGGCGAACCCCACAGCGCAGGTAGCATGGCTGTCTGGTTTGCTGTTGCATGATAGCCGTGGTGCGTGGTACATAGAAATAAATCAAGAAATACTTGTTAAATGAATGAGTACATTTGTGGAATTAAAGGGAACGAGGTTAAGTGTGAATAGGCAACATACATTTAATTTCCTCTTTCTCTTTTCCTAACGTCTTTTTCCAAGCCCTCCATCAACCACTTCCTCATGACTTCTGGAACCCCTGTTAAGTAGAGAAAGAATGAGTAGTTAACTTGAATGTGTCCTTTTAAGGACACACAATCAATGACTCTTTAGAAAAAAAATCCATTCCCCCAGACCTATGTAAGCAATGCCTCAAAAATGCAGGACAAATATACTAATTATAACTCTCGGTAATCATAAATTTATTCTGGAATAATAGTTCTAAATTTTATATCCTTGTATATCCTGGTATGTCCTAATGCTTGTTTCTGCCTCAAAACCAAGACAGACCTAGGCAGTCATTCCTGGAAGCATATACATTACTCCAAGCCAGAAATTAGATTAGAGTGGTTCAGAGGAGAAAGGAGATTTTAGACACAAATTATTCCTTCTTCTTTCCCCTCCCCACCGTCCATTCTGCAAATTTCATTTACATAATGCAGCTTTTAGCACAAATGAAATGAGTCAGCATCAGGTCAAATGAAATATGACTTTCATGCCAAAGGCAATTATTTTTCTTTGTGTCAGCCTGCAGTGAGCAAGTGGTCTTCTAAGTAACAGAAAATTTAAGACATAATAATAGAAGCCAGTGTCCAGTTAGGTCATAAATACCTGTTGTGTGCAGAATTTTTAATTTATTTTTAACTATGCTAAGATACACAGAATATAAAATTTACCATCTTAACCATTTTAAGTATACAATCCAGTAGTGTTAACTACATTCAGGTTGTTATGAACCAATCTGCAGAACCCTTTTCACCTTATAAAATGGAAACTCTGTACACATCAAGTAACAACTCCCTCTTCCCTTCTCCCCATCCCCCTGGCAACCACCCTCGTACTTTCTGCCTCTATGAATTTGACTACTGTAGGCACCTCATATGAGTGCAATCACACAGCATTTGTCTTTTTGTGACTGGCTCATTTCACGGAGCATAATGTCCTCAAGATTCATTCATGTTGCAGCATGTGTCAGAATTTCATCCCTTGTTAAGGCTGAATAATATTCCACTGTGTAGACATGCCATATCTTGTTTATCCGCTCATTCATTAATGGACTCTTAGGCTGCTTCCTCACTTTAGCTATTGTGGATAAAGCTGCTATGAACATGGCTGTCCAAATATCTCTTTGAGACTCTGTTTTCAATTCTTTTGGCTCTGTACCCAGAAGTGAAATTGCAGGATCAATGGTAATTCGATTTTCATTTTTTAATTTTTTTGTAAAGATAGGGTCTTGCTGTGTTGCCCAGACTGGTCTCGAATTCCTGGGCTCAAGCAATCCTCCACACTCAGCCTCTCAAAGCACTGGAATTACAGGTGTGAGCCATCATGCTTAGCCCTGTGTTTAATTTTTTGAGGAGTTGCTATACTGTTTTCCATAGCAGCTACACCCTTTTACATTCCCTGTGTACAGAATTTTACAAAACAGTTTGTGAGGTTCAAAGAAATTTAGGGTTTACTTTCCATCCTCAGTAACATTCTTCTTGGAGATTCTCATGGTGATTTCTCTGTGGGAACTCTATGACACCCAGCATGTTCTCCCTTGCAGTATAGTCGTCTTATCTTCCCCACCTGTCAGGACCCTGAAAGTAGGTAGGATCTAGGTAGAATTCATCTCTAAAGACAGTGACCTGGATGAGTCTCCCAGCCTCCCTGGTTCCCCGTATGTAGTATTGCAGGAAGTTATTGTATCTCTTGTAGGTTATCTGATAAGTAAGGAGAATAATGCCTCTCAACAAGATGGCTGAGAGGATGGGTCTAGATAATGTATCCTGAGTGCTTAGCACAGCACCAGGGACATGGTATGTGCTAACTATTTCATGAAGCAGGAGAGTACGGTCTTTTAATCCCTATAAGCCTCTGTATGTTTTCTCATTTGTAAAATGGATTGTTCTGAAGATGAAAAGGGATGACCTGTAAGAGGTTTACACAGTGTCACAAAGCAATTTGTGAGTGCTCAAAAAAGTAGCAGTTAGTTTTATTATTTATTTATTTACTTACTTATTTGAGACAGAGTCTCGCTCTGTTGCCCAGGCTGGAGTGCAATTGCACAATCTCGACTCACTGCAACCTCCACCTCCTGGGTTCAAGCAATTCTTCTGCTTCAGCCTCTGAAGTAGATGGGACTACAGGCACACACCACCATGCCTGGCTAATTTTTGCATTTTTAGTAGATACAGGGTTTCACCATATTGGGCAGGCTGGTCTCGAACTCCTGACCTCATGATCTGCCCACCTGGGCCTCCCAAAGTGCTGGGATTACAGGCGTGAGCCACCGTGGCCAGCCAGTTATTTTTATTATAACCAGTTTCTTGATTTATCTTAGTTCAATATTGATCTATTATGTTTCTTCTATCTCTACATTTAAATATGCCTTGTCAAATCATTCTGGTTCATCCCTTACCAACATTTTGGGCAGATTTCCTAATCTTCCTCACTTTGATTACTTAAAGCTCAGTTTCTGCAGTCCAAATCTGTGATTTCAATTTTTTTTTTTTTTTTTTTTTCTGTCTGAGTCTTGCCCTGCCACCCAGTCTGGAGTGCAGTGGCAATATCTCCGCTCACTGCAACCTCCGCCTCCCAGGCTGAAGCGATTCTCGTGCCTCAGCCTCCAGAGTAGCTGGGATTACAAGTGTTCGCCACCACACCCAGCTAATTTTATTTATTTATTTATTTATTTATTTATTTTGAGACAGAGTCTTCCTCTGTCACCCAGTTTGGAGTGCAGTGGCGTGATCTCGGCTCACTACAGCCTCTGCCTCCCAGATTAAAGCGATTCCTGTGCCTCAGCCTCCCAAGTAGCCAGGACTATAGCCATGCACCACCACACCCAGATAAGTTTTGTATTTTTTAGTAGATTCAGGGTTTCACCGTGTTGCCCAGGCTGGTCTCGAAATCCTGACCACAGATGATCTGCCCACTTCTGCCTCCCAAAATGCTGGGATTACAGGCGTGAGCCACCGCGCCCGGCCCTGTGATCTGAATTCTATGTAAGCCCTATTTCTTCCTCCCTTTCCCCCTACTCAAGCCTGCTACAGGCCAGGCCTGTTACTGAAGGGGCTTAAAGTGGGAGACCCTGAGTCTGTTCATTCACTCGGCTCCCATTCAACAGCCGGGATGCAGGTGGGAGGCATGGTCTGGTTCTGAGTTCTTCTGTACCATAGGCCTCTCTTCAAGGCTTCATTCATGTTGAGGGCTGGGCTGGAATGTAGGGAGGGCAGAGGGTCCTCATGTGAGTGACCTTCAGCCTGGTGCTGGGAAGTGCTCTGTCTTCCTGCTTCACATGGTGCCTGGTGCTCCTGAGCCATCTTTACACCATCCTGATCCTCCATTGTTCCTGATGATCCCTTGCAGAGGAGCACCTTTAGCTCCCTTTGGCCCAACTGGCTTTCTCTTTCTTCAAGCCCTCTCTAGCAGAGATGACTTTACTTGTGCAGTGACCTTATGCAAAACTCCAAGCTCCTCCCGCTGTAACCTCTGAGCTCCTATTTGTAAGGCCTGTGATGATTTTTTTCCAGGCACCAAAGGCTGAAAGGGACTCGGGTATCCCCACCTTTTGTCAAGCACACCTCATCACTGTTCCTTGTCATCTATTGGCCCAGGCCACTCCAGAAACCTCCAAGTGTGATGCAGTCACTGGTCTCTGCATTCACATACATTCCTTGGGAGGGTGCGAGGTGTGGCAGAGTGACAGCTGTCAGGATTTGGGATCTCCCAGTGACCCTCCTGGTACCTTTCTACACTGGCAGCTACAGGAAAACTGCAGGTCCCCAGCTTCCTAGAACCCCTGGACAGGGAGGAAGCAGTCCTCCTTTTTCCTGCCCTAGAAGCCCCCCTTCCCGCCCCCTCCCACTACTTTCTTTGCACTGGGAGCTGGGGGGTGAGGCAGATGGTGGTGAAGACAAGTATGGAGAGGGAAGGGAGTAACATCTCACTAAGAATTTCCAGCCAATCTTCCTATCCCTTCCTTTCCCTCTTTATCTTCTGCTTCTATAGACTGTCTGTTGTGAGACTGGGAGAGTTCAGGGGTGATGGCTCAGGCTAACAGGGTTTGTTTGACTGCTCCTTTAAAACTCCTGTTGGCTTCTGTGGCAGAAGCTTCCAGTCACCCATCCAATATCATTTTTCCATCTTCCTTTAAAAAAAAAAAATAGCCAGCTGGGCACGGTGGCTCATGCCTGTAATCCCAGCACTTTGGGAGGCCGAGGCGGGCAGATCCAAGGTCAGGAGATCGAGACCATCCTGGCTAACACGGTGAAACTCTGTCTCTACTAAAAATACAAAAAATTAGCTGGGCGTGGTGGCAGGCACCTGTAGTCCCAGCTACTTGGGAGGCTGAGGCAGGAGAATGGCATGAACCCAGGAAGCAGAGCTTGCAATGAGAGCCGAGATTGCCCCACTGCACTCCAGCCTGGGGGACAGAGAGAGACTCCATCTCAAAAAAAAAAAAAAAAAAAAAAAAAAAAAAAAAAAAAAAAAAGCCTATGTTGTTGGAGGTAGCCAAGCACCCAGCTAAAAGAACTACATTTCCCAGCTTCCCTTTTAGATAAGAAAGACCAAAAATATGTAAGCAGAACTTGGGCAGCTAATGTCAGTAAAAACCCCACAGAGATGGTTCAGGCAGGAGATATGACCCTCTGCTCCCTTCCTCTTTCTTCTTCTTGCCTGGAATATAGACGCAATGGCTGGAGCTCCGGCCATCAAACATAGAAGCCACACACCAAAGTTGCAGAACCCAACCTCTAAGGGCAGTGTGCAAAACAAATGAGATAGCCTAGGTAATGTGACTAGTACAGTGTCTGGCACACAGCACATGCTTAACAAATGCCCTCTGGTATTAATGCTAACCCTAAGGGAGAGCTCAAGAGAGTTCTGTCTGGCTTTTAATCTGTGCCTCCTCTCCAACATTTTCATAAGTCACTGAAAGAGGGAAGGAATTCTGAGCCACATCTCGTTCTGCTGCTGACTTCTTACATGAGTTTGAATGTGTCTGGTAATGTTAAGAGCTTCCTTTCCTTGTTGGCAAAGTGAAAAAAAACAAAAACTCTCCTACCACAAAGAATGAGCATACTGGAATTTCATTTATTTTAATAGTCACTCTATTTTTGGCATGTGATACTGATTTTCCATATATAGTAATGACAAAGTTTTTCTTTCACATAAATTCAAGTGTAAAAAACAAGTTGAAAAAAAATGGACAAGGGATTTGAACACGTTCTTCAATAAAGGCTATCCAGCTGGCAAAAAGAATAAGAAAAGATGGCCAAGCGCAGTGGCTGCTGTAATCCCAACACTTTGGGAGGCCAAGGCAGGCAGATCATTTGAGCCCAGGAGTTCAAAACCAGTGTGGGCAACAACATGGCAAAAACCCATCTCTACAAACAAATACAAAAATTATCCTGTTGTGGTGGTGCAAGCCTGTAGTCCCAGCTACTCGGGAGGCTGAGTAGTGAGGATCAATTGAGCTCAGGAGGTTGAGGCTGCAGTGAGCCATGATCACATCACTACACTCTAGCCTCGGTGACAGAGCAAGATCCTGTCTCAATAAAATAAGAAATTTAAGAAGTTCAGTATTATTCATCATCATGAAAATGTATACCACAAAAGATCCATTACATGCAGGCCAGAATGATGCAGCACAGTGTTTTAAAGGACTAATAGTACCAGTTGCTGGTGAGGATGTGGAGCAACAAGAACACTAATACACTGTTGTTGGGAATGTAAACTGGCAAAAAACACTTTGGAGAAAGTATGAAATTATCTATTAAAAGTGAACAAATGCGGCCGGGCACAGTGGCTCATGCCTGTAATCCCAGCACTTTGGGAGGCTGAGGCGGATGGATCACCTGAGGTCAGGAGTTCAAGACCAGCCTGACCAACATGGTGAAACCCTGTCTTTACTAAAAGTACAAAAAAGTAGCCAGGTGTAGTGGCGGGTGCCTGTAATCCCAGCTACTCCAGAGGCTGAGGGAGAAGTGGAGGTTGCAGTGAGCCGAGATCACGCCATTGCACTCCAGCTTGGGGGACAAGAGCGAAACTCCATCTCAAAAAATAAAAATAAAAAAATAAAAGTGAACAAATGCATTTTCCCATGACCCAGAAATTCCAGTCAGGTATACATCCAGCGTAACTGCAGGCATGTGTACACTACACATGCACAAAAATGTTGACAGCAGCATTACTCATAACCACCCCAAACTGGAAACAACCCAAATGTCTATTCAACAATGTGATGCATAAACTGTGGTATAGTCAGACAACGGGACACTGTACACTTTTCTGTATACATATGTTTCTTTTCAATGAAAAGATTTAAAAAGAGAGTTGACAAATATAATAATATTAATTTAAAAAGTAGTACAAGGACATGACAAAATTCGTAATGGCTACACATGAATAAACTATGTTTGGGAATTGAAGAATTGGATGAGTTAAAGGATTGGATGACACATCCCTCTTTGGATTCAGGGTGCTAAAATGATTAGCACAGACAGAAACTATTGTAGAGCTGGTGAATAAAAACATGGAGAGAAGAGGAGGTGGTGCCAGGCAGTGGCTAAGAGTTCAAGCTCTGAGTTGAAATTCGTGGATTGGAATCTTTGCACCACCACCTGCTGGCTCTGTGACCTTCGGCAAGTCACTTAACCCCTCTCCACTCAGTTTCCACAACTGTAAAATGAGAGTAGTGATGGCATCGATTTCCATGCCTCTCTCCTAGCTTCTGATGATGGGTGACAATCCTTGACCTTTCTTGGCTTGTAGATGCATCACTCCAATCTCTGCTTCCTTCTTCAGGTGCCATTCTTCCTCTCTGTGTGTCTCTGTCTTCTTATAAGAAAACCAGTCATACTGGACTAAAGGCCCACCCTAATGACCCCATTTTAATTGCTTACAGTAGCCAAGAGGGCAAAGACCCTACTTCCACGTAAACTGACATCCACAGGTATATGGGTTAGGACTTCAACATATTTTAGGGGAGGCACAATTCCACCCAAAACATGTAGAAAAGTTAAAAAATTATAATAAATACCCGTAAAACCACCACTAGATTCAGCAGTTGTTAACATTTTGCCACTTTTGCTTTTACTGTCAATCTATTTTTTTACTATCTCATCCCTAAAATACTTCTTCACGTATCTCCTAAGATTAGTCTTTTACACATCACATTAACATTACCATACCTGTAAAATTAACAATTCCCTAGTATCCACTCATAAATAGTTGCAGTAGATTGTATTATTACTCAAAATTATTGATTTTCCTCTTCCCTATAGGAAGATGACACAGTCCTGCCCTGTAATCTTAGCGCTTGGCCATATTGCTTCGGCAAACATACTGTGAGCAGCAAGATGCACGCTGCACAGTACAGAAGCTTTTCTACTCATTTCCTGGGTTTTTGAATAAGACACAGGGATCAAGACAGCTATCAGGAATATACCCATAGTCAACTGATAGTACAAGTGACTTGGACAGGAAATAAACTTTTGTTTTACAAACCACTAAAACCTAGGGTTGTTTGTAATTGCAGATTTCCACAGCGAATTTAGAGCTGTTTTTAATGGTTTTTAGGCCAGTATCCAGTCAAGAGTTTTGCATTGTATTTAGTTATCATGTCTCTTAAATCTCTTATTCTGGAACAGTCCCCACTTACCTTTTCTTTCCTTCTTTGTTTCTCCTCCTTTTTCATTTTCTTTGTTTTTTCTCCTAGTACACATGTTCAAAGATACTGTTCTTCTTGAAAAAATTTACTTTTTGAAGAAGCCAAGTCAGTAATCTTAAATAATATCCCATATTCTGAATATGTCTGATTATGTTCTTTTGGTGTGTTTTAACATCTTCCTCTAAGCCAGTACTTCTCGATCTTGGTTGAACCTTGACATCACTTTGGGAGCTGGAACAAAACACTAATGCCTAGATCCCACCTGCAGAGGTTCTAATATAATTAGCTTGGGTGCAGACTGGGAATGGGGAGCTTTAAAATGCCCTGAGTTGATTTTAACGTATGGGGAAGGTTGTGACTCATTGATCTAATGGTTAGATCAGTCTTCACCCATGATTCTGTACATGCCACACTGCAGGACATCAGGTACTCTGTAGATTTAGGTTACATCACTGTTCGTGATGCTAAATTTGATGACTAGTTGAAAGTGGTGACAAAGATCTCCTTGTAACTGTATGTTTTTCTCTCTGTAAATTAACAAATAATCTGTGGGGCAATGTCATAACATTTTGGGACTATCCTGGTTCCCAAAAATCTTATAAATACTGCTTTTGGCATCCATTAGTGATCCTTGCTTGAATTGATTATTTCATAAATATTTACAAAAAACTGACTTTCTTTTTTTTTTTTTTTTTTGAGACGGAGTCTCGCTCTGTCGCCCAGCCCAGGCTGGAGTGCAGTGGTGCGATCTCGGCTCACTGCAAGCTCCACCTCCCGGGTTCACGCCATTCTCCTGCCTCAGCCTCCCGAGTAGCTGGGACTACAGGCGCCCACAACCGCGCCTGGCTAATTTTTTGTATTTTTAGTAGAGACGGGGTTTCACCGTGGTCTCGATCTCCTGACCTTGTGATCCGCCCGCCTCGGCCTCCCAAAGTGCTGGGATTACAGGCGTGAGCCACCGCGCCCGGCCAAAAAGCTGACTTTCTAAGTCTATCATTCTGCCTTTTAAACTAGCCAGCATTCTTATGTAAAGACTTCCCTTCATCAACTGAGGGTTAACTGCAGTTCCCCATAAGAAGGCAAGGTAGGGCTAGGCGTGGTGGCTCACGCCTGTAATCCCAGCACTTTGGGAGGCCAAGATGGGCGCATCATGAGGTCAAGAGATTGAGACCATCCTGGCCAACATGGTGAAACCCTGTCTCTACTAAAAATACAAAGATTAGCTGTTGGCATGCACCTGCAGTCCCAGTTACTCAGGAGGCTGAGGCAGGAGAATCGCTTGAACGTGGGAGGCAGAGGTTGCAGTGAGCTGAGATCGTGCCACTGCACTCCAGCCTGGTGACAGAGCAAGACTCTGTCTCAAAAAAAAAAAAAAAAAAAAAACAGAAGGGAAGGTGGGTCAAGCACGCTGGCCAGCAGGGCACAGTGGCTCATGCCTGCAATCCCATCACTTTGGGAGGCTGAGGTGGGTGGATCGCCTGAGCTCAGGAGTTCGAGACCAGCCTGGGCAACATGGCAAAACCGCATCTTTACCAAAAAAACAGAGAATTAGCCAGGCATGGTGGTTCACCTGTGGCCCCAGCTACTCAAGAGGCTGAGATGGGAGGGTGGCTTAAGCCTGGGAGGTGGAGGTTGCAGTGAGCCGAGATCGTACTATTGCACACTCCAGCCTGGACCACAAGAGCAAAAGTCTATCTCAAAAAAAAAAAAAAAAAGACTACTTCTGAGAATGGTTCTGAGTTCCTGATAGCCCTTCTCTTGTGGATTGCACTGGGCCCTTTTACAACCTCAGAATGGCTTTTCTTCTGGGTATCCATGAAATATCCCTTTAGCGTACCTTTTCCACAGCAAGAAACTGTGGTTACTCCCTTGTTCCTCTGAAAATTATGACAGAGCTGCACTTGTCCTAAGAAACCTGGGGAAGCCTCAGCCACTTCCCTAGGACCCCATCAACTCTGCTCTGGCCCTGGCCCCGGCCCCGGCCCCAGCCATCTGTAACCTGTATCACCTTTCCCTCCCCGCTCCAGCTTAATGAATTCCAGTGAAGCAGCAGTGAAAAAATGTTTACCCAGCTGGGCGCGGTGGCTCATGCCTGTAATCCCAGCACTTTGGGAGGCTGAGGCAGGTGGATGATGATGTCTGGAGATTGAGACCATCCTGACCAATATGGTGAAACCCTGTCTCTGCTAAAATACAAAAAATTAGCCAGGCGTGGTGGCACGTGCCTGTAGTTCCAGCTACTTGGGAGGCTGAGGCAGGGGAATTGCTTGAACCAGAAGGCGGAGGTTGCAGTGAGCGGAGATCGCACCAGCCTGGGCGACACAGCAAGACTCTGTCTCAAAAAAAAAAAAAAAAAAAAAATTTTCCCAAGAGCATTTTATTTATTCATGATAACTGCATTGCACAATGAATCTATGAGATGGAGGTAAAGTAGCCACAAGCTTTTGCATTAGAGGGCGTTACGGGCTAGACCCATATTCACTTCATTCTCCCTATATGCTGGGGGATCATAAAGGTGATAGGGAGTCATCAAGGTGCTCTAAGGCAGGACCCATTTACAGAGAAGGCAATTAACACTCAGGGTTACTGACTTGCCCAAGGTGTCTGAGAAAGCCAGAGAGGAAGACTCCATGTCTCTTGGGTCTTTTTTCTGAAAGCACATTATCTATTTAGGGAATCCATGAATGGATTCTTATTTTCTCCCATACAAAGTCTTGGGTCTTAGGCCGGGCACAGTGGCTCACACCTTTAATCCCTTTTGGAGGCCGATGCAGATGGATTACTTGAGGCCAGGAGTTCAAGACCAGCCTGGCCAACATGGCAAAACCCCGTCTCTATTAAAAACACAAAAATTAGCCAGGTATGGAGGTGTGCGCCTGTAATCTCAGCTACATGAGAGGCTGAGGCACGAGAATTGCATGAAGCTAAGTGGTAGAGATTGCAGTGAGCCAAGATCATGCCACTGTCCTCCAGTCTGGGCAACACAGCAAGACTCTGTCGCAAAAACAAACAAACAAACAAAAACAACCAAACCAAAGTCTTGGGTCCTAGAGTTTGAATTGGCATCAACACAGTCCTGTCAGTTTTTTCCTTCCAGGAGTATCCCCATTTTCCAGATGAGAACTGAGGCTCTTCTCCCACTTTTTGCTTGGGACAGGTACCGTGTCGGGCACTAGGAAGAGACAAGTGAACAAGATGGACTCCAAGAACATATACATTGTTTCAAGCAGAGCAGGAGCCCAGGGTTGAGCCCAAGTTGAAAACAGTTGGAGGCCGGGTGTGGTGGCTCACGCCTGTAATCTCAGTGCTTTGGAAGGCTGATGTGGGCTGATCACTTGAGGTCAGGAGTTCGAGACCAGCCTGGGTGATGGAGTGAGACTCCATTAAAAGAAAAAGAAAACAGTTGGAGTTCTTTAAGAGATGGTGCCAGATCCTCTTGAAGATCACAAACACCAAAAGAAGAGTAAGGACCTGCGCATTTCTCTGCTACACTTCCATGGGTGTGGTGCAGTGGAAATAGATGGGAAGGCCAGCTTTGTGTGACCCTGGGTGAATCACACTTCCTCCAGACTCTCCTTTCTCATTTGTAAAATAGCATCTATTAAGATCCTCTCAGTTAATGTAATATTAACTGAATTTGAACTAGTTCAAGCAAAATAGAAAAGCTGGGTTTACACAATCAAGGATGGACAGGGCAGAGTCGCCAACATTTTGGGGGAAAGTAGCCAGGGGCTGTACTACCACGAGGTATGTCTTCCATTCTCTCTCATTGTTTTTGTATCCTTCTCTTTTTTTGCCTTTTTGTTGCTGTTGTTGTTGTTGTTGTTGTTGTTGTTGTTTTTAAGACAGGGTCTCACTTTGTTGCTCTGGCTGGAGGGCAGTGATCACAGCTTACTGTAGTCTCAACCTCCTGGGTTCAAGCAATCCTCCCACCTCAGCTTCCCAGGTAGCTGGTACTACAGGCATGTACCACCATCCCCAGGTAATTTTTGTATTTTTAATAGAAATGGGGTTTCACCATATTGCACAGTCTGGTCTCAAACTCCTGGGCTCAAGTGATCTGCCAAAGTGCTGTTTCCCAAAGTGCTGGCATTACAGGCATGAACCACCATGCCTAGCCCTCTGTGGCTTTCTGAACACTGATATCATTATCAGACTGGCTGACCCTGGGGAGCAAAGCCACAGGAAACCCTGGCCTGTAGACCACAAGGAGTGCTTCCACTGCTGCTCCAGTTAGACAAATCCTGGAGAAGGAATCCAACTGGCCCCACCCACTTGGTTCATGGACCCATCCCTGTTCCAATCATTGTGGCCAGGTGGTATGGAGTATTCTGAGCAGCCCAGGATAGACTGGGGGCCAACTCAGTGAGTGGGGAATGTTTACACCTTAGTTGGGGTGAGGAACTCTGAAATACTCTTAACTGGAAGCTCCTGAGGTGGCTTTATACCTGAGGGCTGTGCCATCTTTCAGCTGTCCAGAAGTTTCCTGTTAAAGCTATATGAAGGACCAGGCACGGCGATGCACACCTGAAATCCCAGCACTTTGAGAGGCTGAGGTGGGCGGACCACCTGAGGTCAGGAGTTCGAGACCAGACGGGCCAACATATAGTGAAACCTCGTCTCCACTACAAAATACAAAACTTAGCTGGGTGTGGTGATGCACGCCTGTATTCCCAGCTACTTGGGAAGACGAGGCAGAAAAATCCCTTGAACCCAGGAGGTGGAGGTTGTAGTAAGCCGAGATTGTGCCACTCTACTCCAGGCTGCGACACAGAGCAAAACTCTGTCTCTCGCTCTGAGTCTCCTTGAATCTCAGTTTCCTGAAATATTAAATGGGGGTAATAATACATAATAGATGTCAAGTGCCTAAAACACCTAAGGGCTCCATATAGCTTTATTTTTATATATTTATTTTAAGTAAATATGTATTTCAAATAAATATTTTAAATATATATTATATTAGATATATTTCAAATAAATATATATTTTAAATATATTATTTATCTTAAATATATATTATTTATCTTAAATAAATATATATTATTTTAAATAAATATATAAATATTTAAATAAATATAAATAATAACTCATTTATGAATTTATCTATCTATAATAAATAAAAATTTATTTATCTATCACAAATAAATAAAAATAAAGTTATATGGAGCCCTTAGGTGTTTTAGGTACCTGACGTCTATTATGTATTATTTCCCCCATTTAATAGTTCAGGAAACTGAGACTCAAAGAGATGAAGAACTTCACTAAGATCACACAATGAGTCACTGCAGAGCTGCAAACCCTGGTCTGACTGACCATCTTGCAGGATAGTCCCTTTTTTTTTTTTTTCTTAGATGGAGTCTCACTCTTTCACACAGGCTGGAGTGCAGTGGTGCGATCTCGGTTCAAATTTCAAAGCAATGAAATTCTTGAAAGCCACTTAGTTATTGGGAGAGAAGAAGATTAAAAGAAAGACAAATTAGTGAGTGAAGAATGGAGAGGTATTGAACGGGAAGACATTGTGGGAGAAATGGAATCTTGAAGCTAAGGAGATGGGCCCAAGGTTGTTTTTTTTGTTTGATTTTTGTTTTTTTGAGATAGGGTCTCACTCTATCACTCAGGCTGGAGTGCAGTGGAACAATCATGGCTTACTGTAGTCTTGACTTCCTGGGCACAAGCAATCCTCCCACCTCCACCTCAGCCTCCAGAGTAGCTGGGACCACAGGCACATGCCACCATGCCTGACTAGTTTTTGTATTTTTGTAGAGACAGGGTCTCGCTATGTTGCCCAAGCTGGTCTCAAACTCCTGGGCTCAACTGATCCTCCCATCTCAGCCTCCCAAAGTGCTGGGATTGGTGTGAGCCACTATGCCCAGCTGAAAGATTCTTTAGTCCAGTAGACACACACACACACCTCAGTTCAAATGAAATCTCACCTGGGATCCCATTCAGGTCATCAAAACTATTAGCAGATTAACATATTATTGAGCACTCATGTGCTAGGTATAAGGCCCAGCTCTTTTCAAACATGATCTCACTGAATCCTCCCAACAGCAGAATAGGTCATTTTATTAACCCTATTTTATGGATGAGGTGTTTTTTTTGTTGTTGTTGTTTGGCTATTTTTTTTTTTTTTTTTTTTTTTTTTTTGAGATGAAGTCTGGCTCTGGCACCCAGACTGGAGTGCAGTGGCACAATCTCAGCTAACTGTAACCTCCGCCTCCTGGGTTCAGGCGATTCTCGTGCCTCAGCCTCCTAAACAGTTGGGATTACAGGCATGCACCACCACACCCGGCTAATTTTTGTGTTTTCAGTAGAGACAGGGTTTCATCATGCTGGCCAGGCTGGTCTCCACCTCCTGACCTCAGGTAATCCACCTGCCTTGGCCTCCCAAAGTGCTGGGATTACAGGTGTGAGCCACCATGCCCGGCCAAGGTCAGCTCTTTAACATCAAAGCTGGACTCCAACCCAGGTGCCTCTTCCACCAGATACCTGAAGAACTTGTCACCCACTCTGGGATGGATGGACCATTAGGGAGAGTTAGGCTGGGTTAGGGAGATGTGGATGAGGGAGAGGCTCACCCAAGAAGCGGAGGGATGGGACATAGGAGTCCTGACTGCTGCCCCAGACTCCTATGAAATAAAGAGATGAGTTCGGCTTGTCGCTGGAAGATCTCTGTGGAGTATTCCTTGTGCCTGAAGTTCTGTGATGATGGCAGTGGACAGATGAATGGTACTATCGCTTAAAGAGATTAAGTATGTTTGAACACAACTTCATTTCTTGTTGAAAATACATTTCATTTCCCCTCCCTTCATTCCCCCACCAAATGCATTTCACCGCTTTGGAGTACTTGGAAAAACTTACCAGTTTAAAAACCTTGAGGCTGGGTGCAGTGATTCACGCCTGTAATCCCAGCACTTTGGGAGGCCAACGTGGGTGGAATCACCTGAGGTGAGGAGTTTGAGAACAGCCTGGCCAACATGGCGAAACCCTGTCTCTTTTAAAATACAAAAATTAGCCGGGTTTGGTGGCAGGCCCGTTATCCCAGCTACTCTACTCGGGAGGCTGAGGCAGGAGAATCACTTGAACCCAGGTCGCAGAGGCTGCAGTGACCTGATATCGTGCCACTGCCCTCCAGACTGGGTGACAGAGTGAGACTCCATCTCAGAATAAATAAATACATACGTACATACGTACATACATACAAACCTTGCTGGATGCACAGCAGACTTTGTTCCTTTCCTCGACAGCATTTCTCCATGATCTGGAACAAAAAGAAGGGAACTTCTGTTTACTGAGCACCTATGACCTGCGAGGCATTTTATCTTACCTCATTCATTCCCCACAACAACACTTGTCAGGCATCACGCCCATCTTACAGGCAAGAAAACCAAGGCACAGGGAGGTGGAGGAACTTAATGTCAGATGTGAACCAGGCCATACGATGCACAGGGCATGCTCTTCCCATGCCAGGCGGCCGCCCCAGTGATCCTCAGCTGCATTATGAGCGCAGAGCTTATTTCAGCCATTATTGGCAAAAAGGAACTGCTCTGTGAGGGATGCCCATGGTTGGAAACTTCATTTATGGCCCCTGGCCACTGACTCTCCTCCCACGGCTGTAGCTGTTGAGCACAGTGGTTGATAACATGTCAAGAAGGAAGCCTGGGATGAAGACTTATTCCCCACACTGCAGGTCCTATCTCTAGGCTGTCAGGCAGGAGCAGTGATTTCAGAATGTGAAGAATTCAGAATTTAGTGGATCCAGAGGATCCTGCCAAAGGGCTACCCAGCTGGAATCAGAGAGGTAACTTGTCAGGGAGCAGGGGGAGGTAGCTAGCTGCTGAAGTTGCTGCTAAGAGTGAGTGCTAAAGTTGTGACATATCTGTCTCATCTATCCATCCATTCATCCATTCACTCACCAATCCATCCATCCATCCATCCATCCACCCACCCACCCACCTATCCATCCCTCCACTCATCTATCCGACCACTCATCTATCCGACCACTCATCCATCCAACCACTCATACATCCATACATCCATCCACCCACCCACCCACCCACTCACCTATGTGGCCCTTGAACACACGATCAGAACATAAAGGTGGAAGAACAGGTTTTCTTCTTTGCTGAGACACCTCTGGCTTTTCTTGATCAGTGATGGGAACCTGCAGACTGGGAGTGCTTCAGCTCTGGTTCACTCTGATCTTGGGCAAGTCACCTTTCCACTATGAGAGGCTGGGGAGTTGGAAGAGACCATATAGCTGTCTTGTGCAGATCACCTCTCCTATTTCATCAATGGGTGACGGAACCTAGGAGTAGGAAGGCAACCTGTCAAGGTCAGGTAAGGAATTAGTGGTAGATTTGGTCCTGGATCCCAGGATCCTGCTGCTCATTTGTAAAGTGAGAATGGGAATCCCGGCTCTCCTCACTTCCCAGGATTGTAGGAAGGACCCCATGAGATAAGTGGTGGGAAAGCATTTTGACAGGTGACGTCACCAGGCCAGAAGGTGCCAAATGTGCACCTGGGGCTCTGGCTGCTGGGCTAGGGCAGATCCCACAGAGACCAAAAGGGGTCAGCAGAGGCTTGTGCTTAGATGCTCAGCTAGGATGTGCTACAAGGCACAATGCCCGGGTGCTGAAATTGGGGAGTGAGGCAAAGTCATTAATTTATTTTTATTAATGAATGTATTTTTTGAGACAGAGTCTTGCTCTGTAGTCCAGGCTGGAGTGCAGTGGCACAATCTCGGCTCACTGGAACCTCTGCCTCCTGGGTTCAAGCAATTCTCCTGCCTCAGCCTCCCGAGTAGCTGGGATTATAGGCAGGCACCACCACACCCGGCTAATTTTTGTAGAGATGGGGTTTCACCATTTTGACCAGGCTGGTCTTGAACTCCTGACCTCTAGTGATCTGCTCTCCGTGACCTTCCAAAGTGTTGGGATTACAGGTGTAAGCCACCGCGCCCAGCAATTTTATCTATCTATCTATCTATCTATCTATCTATCTATCTATCTATCTGGGACAAAGTATTTCTCTGTCGCCCAGGCTGGAAGTGCATGGCACGATCTTGGCTCACTGCAACCTCCTCCTCCCGGATTCAACTGATTCTCGTACCTCAGCTTCCCGAGTGGCTGGCATTACAGGGGGGCGCTACCACGTCCGACTAATTTTTTTTATTTTTAGTATGAACAGGGTTTCATTATGCTGGCCAGGTTGGTCTCTAAAACTCCTGACCCCAAGTGATCCGCCTGTCTTAGCCTCACAAAGTGCAGAGATTACAGGCATGAGCCATAGCCCCCAGCCTGGCCATTTTTCTCTAGAATTCCAGGAACAGGCTGAGTGGGGATGGGGGTGATTCTGAGGCTACTAAAAAGAACAGCCAAAGCTTGCATAGGCAAATCCTACCTGCCAATGCCCTGGACTCAAATGCATCAGGCTCACCCCAGGAAGGGCAGCGAGGGCTGCCTTGTTCTAGAGACGATATGACAGGCAAGGAAAAAGCCTCCTGAACCAAGGTGGAAGCCTAAATGCTAAGAGACGTTCTGGATCCTCATCATCAGATAATCCAGAGAGAAGTGAACTGATGGCCCCTCAAACCAGTGCCCAGTGAGTGATGGGAATAAAGGAAAGTGCTGTTCATCACAGCAACTAAAAGTCTGCAGGAGAGACAATGCTCTTGAGGGTGAGGGTAGTGATGGGAGGAGGGTCAGTCATTTTCATGCTAGTTAGGAAATATTTATCAGGCACTATATTAGGGGTTGGAGATACTGAAATGTACAAGACAGTCATGGCCCCTTTTCTCAGAGCTCAGTCTAGTGGGGGAAACAGACATTAAATAGGCAATTACAGGCAGACAGAGCTTGAAAAGAGGATAACAGTGGCTACCTTAAAAGGATGTTGTGAAATTAAATGAGATAATCCAGGTAAAGAGTTTTATCAGGACTTGGCACAGAGTAAGCCCTCTGAAAATGATAACTATTTTTCTTGCTTTGGATAGGGAAGTTAAAATGCAGGGCTCTGTGGAAGTGAAGTGTAAAGAGAGATTTATTCCAGGTCGGAGGCTAGGAAGTCACAAAGACCGCCTGAAGAAATCACAAGAGATCTGAAGAACGTTTAGCTTGAGGCAGAGGGAGGGGAGAAAAAAATAGCAACTCAGTAGCAGCTCAGTTTCACCACTTTACAGCCTATAAAGTCTTTGGCTTCCCTCATCTGGTTCGATCTTCAAACCTAATCAGACCGGCATCTAGAGTTAATATTTTCATTTTACACAAGAGGAAAGAGAGACCCAGCGGGAAAAAATGACTTGTTCAGAGTCATAAAGCAAAGTCCCGAAGCAAGTCTTTCTGGCCCATTATGTGTGGGAAAAGCGAACAAACACCCCGGGGCGTTAGCGAAACACTAGGTTACAAACGTGGAACGAAGTCGAAGAGTTAACGAGAGCCAGGCACCACTTATAGGGGTTGGCCAGGTAGGTTTCCTGGGGGCGCTGGCATTGGAATAGGCTTCTTCGCCTGCTAGGTGTCAAGACCCCTCAGGAGAGTGGCGGATTCGTTCCGTAAGCGGCCGCCCAGCGAAGCCTCGGGCAAGGGTCTTCCGGAAAGAGACCAGTCTTGATGCTGGAGCCTCAATCCCCGTTGGCCTAGCACTTTGGTTTCCATAGCAATTGTCTCTCGCCGCAGAAAGGAATCGCCTGTGCCGGGTCTTCAGAGAAATCCAGGCCTCAGCTCCACGCCCCTGAGCAGCCCCACCCTGGCTCAACCCGTTACCCGCCCCGACAGCAAGACCGGGGCACCGCCGTCCCCGCGTCGAAGCGGATAGGATCTGCTCAGCTCACCGCACCCCACTTCTTCCGGACCCGTCCGTCTCCACGGCAACGCGCCAGGTCTCACCACGGCGGCCGCCGAGGGACAATATTACTGCGTCCGTAGCCGCCGGGCTCTGCATGCAGGTCCAACAGCACCTATCCCTTTCCCCGCCGCCAGTATGTGTCTCCCAGGCAACGCGCGGCGCTCGGCTCAGGGCTCCGCCCAGGCACTCACTCCGCGTCAGCGCGCGGCCACCTAGCTGCGCTGGCAACCAGCCTCCGGTTTCCAACTTTTTCTCCAATAGGGAAGCCGCAATGACACAGCCGACTAAGCCCTTGGTCACCTGGGACCTGGGATCCTCCACGATCTATGGGACCGCCCCCCAGGCGACCACCAGTTCTGCCGCAACCTCGAACTACCAGCTGGGCTCGAACTACCAGCGCGATAGACTCGGCCGCCGCCAAGACATCGGCGTAGGGGGTCAGCCGCAGGTCTGCTTCCCGCGGCCGCGGACCGCGCAGCAGCCGGTGCTCTTCAGGTGCGGCCCGCATGCCCAGAGCGTTCGTCAGACCCTCGGACCCGCGAGGGAACCCGAACTCTTTGAGACTGGCGCTTCCCTCAGCCGGACCCCGGCCCTTTTTCCCACCCCCGGACAGTCGATTCCTCGTAGCCCCGGGCCCCAGCTCCTTCCCAGTCTAAATCTTCGGATTCCCTGGAGCCCGAACTCCGTCGCCCCGGAATCCCGGGAGAACCTGGAATCCCCATTTCCAGTCCACATTTTCTCAGAATCGGTCCCGGCCCGTTAGTCCTTTAGGCATGACATCTGGTGGCCGCAGCACCCTAGGGGGTGAGCCCTGACTCTTAGAGCCTGGCGAGGCCCGGGTCCTCCCAAGTTAGAATCCGTCTCATATGCCCCTTCTCAGCCTCTCTGTTCCCCAGTGGTCCTGGAAAAAAACCCAGTTCCCTCTGCCTGGCCCGGATCCTCACAAACCCTAATTACCCGTGCTCCTTTCCATTCCACAAACACCCCTCTCTGCATCCTTCAGGCTGCTGTCCATGGAGAACTTGAGGTAGAAAGCAATTTGGTTCAAAATGACCTTTATTACTTGAAAGGGACTATTTCCAGTCGTTGCCACCCTTTTCCCCTTCTAGTATTGGTAAATTTGGTGCACCCACTAAGTGGGTGAAGAGTTTTATGTGTCCTTAAATGTTTTAGGGATTTCTTTTTTCAGCAACAACAACAACAACAACAAATCAGGATTTGGGGGACTTTTGTGTTTGAGCATCTTGATCTCTAAACCAGCCTTTTCCATCACCTCATACCTAGGCTGTGCATAGAGGTCAGAAAAATGTAAATGGGAGACTAGGAAATTGGATTGTTCATACTAGTTTGTAAATCTAAAAACATACACGACACTCCGGTTCCAAATTGGCTGAAAATGAATTGCGATTCTCCTGCCTCAGCCTCCTGAGTAGCTGGGATTACAGACGTGCGCCACCATGCTTGGCTAATTTTTGTATTATTAGTAGAGACGGGGTTTCACCATATTGGCCAGGCTGGTCTGGAACTCCTGACCTCAGGTGATCTGCCTGCCTCTGCCTCCCAAAGCGTTGGGATTACAGGTGTGAGCCACTGCACCCGGCATCAGTTAGAAAAAAATTCTAGTCCTTCAAAATGTTTTACCCTTCCACAGTTGTCTTTTTTGTCCTAATTACAAAAGTAGCGTACACTTATGGATAAATAAGTCCAGGTGCAGTGACTCATGCCTGTAATCTCACCACTTTGAGAGGCTGAGGAGGGTGGATCACCTGAGCTCAGGAGTTCAAGACCAGCCAGGTCAACATGGCGAAACCCTGTGTCTACCAAAAATACAAAAAATTAGCCAGGCATGGTGGCTGGCCTGTGGTCCTAGTTACTTGGGAGGCTGAGGTGTGAGGATTGCTTGAGCCTGGGAGGCAGAGGTTGCAGTGAGCCGAGACTGTGCCACTGCACTCCAGCCTGGGCAACAGAGTGAGACCCCGTCTCAAAGAAATAAAAATAAAATAAAATAAGAAAAATAAGACAGACTAGCAGCATGATTGGCTAGGGACAATCACTGTTAACATTTTGGTGCATTTTGTTCGGGATCCATTCATATATTTATATATTTATATATATATATATATATATATATATATATGATAACATGCTTACACTTACAAAACAATACATCACAAAAAGTTCACTTTCTAGTAACCTGCTTTCTTCTCCCATCTAATACACCACCCGTGTCTATGTTTCATACACAATTACATGTATTTTATTTTATGACATACCAAAATTTATTCAATATTGTACATCTTGTTTCCACATTTTAGAAAGAAAATATGAACTTTTTTTTTTTTTTTTTGAGACGGAGTCTCACTTTGTTGCCCATGCTGGAGTACAGTGGTACGATAGTTCACTGCAACCTCCGCCTCGTGGGTTCATGTGATTCTCCTGCATCAGCCTCCCGAGTAGCTAGGATTACAGGTGCTCACCACCACACCCAGCTAATTTTTGTATTTTTAGCAGAGACGGGGTTTCACCATGTTTGCCAAGCTGTTCTGGAACTCTTGACTTCCACGTGATTCGCCTGCTTCAGCCTCCCAAAGTGCTGGAACTACAGGTGTGAGCCAACACATCCGGTCCTGAACAATTATTTTTAAATGGACAAAACCATTTAAAGGTATATGTTCATAAAACTACTTCGTGGTGTAACTAAATTATCAAAAAGTGAAAACTCAGTGCCTGGAAGTGTTTCCACTTTTCACCGTTTTCTCATTTTGACCAAATTATTGTATTTTCACCTGGAGTACTTGGCTCCATTCTAGCCCACCCCACCCCATCTTTCACCTCTCACCTTTCAGAGTCTCCTAAAACCCTTGGCCACCCCATACCTCCCTCACTTTTCTAAACTCCCCAAACTTTCTTCCAGAATTTCCCTGTTAACCAGCCTAACACCTGTCCAAGCTTTTCATTTTCATTTCTCCCTGCTCTAATTTATACTCCCCCAACCCCCCACCTCCCAGATCCCTTTGAGGCATACACTCTAGAGCAAGTGCCCCCCAAGCTAAACACCTCTCAGATTCATCCTTCTGAATCCTACCCTACAACTTTACTCCTCTTCTCTAAGACTCCTCTCACCATTTCATCCTTAAGAAGGATCATCAAGATGACTGCTTTTGGCTGGGTGGGCGTAGTGGCACTTGCCTGTAATCCCAGCACTTTGGGAGGCTGAGGTGGGTGTATCTCTTGAGGTCAGGAGTTCAGAACCAGCCTGTCCAACACGGTGAAATCCTGTCCCTACTAAGCATACAAAAATTAGCCAGGCATGGTGGCAAGTACCTGTAGTCCCAGCTACTCAGGAGGCTGAGGCAGGAGAATTGCTTGAACCGGAGGCGGAGGTTGCAGTAAGCCAAGATTGTACCACTGCATGCCAGCCTGGGAGACAGAGTGAAACTCCGTCTCAAAAAAAACAAAAAACAAAAAAAGGATGACTGCTTCTGAGGATGGTTCTGAGTTCCTGATTACCCTTCTCTTGTGGACTGCACTGGGCCCTTTTATATCCTCAGAATGGCTTTTCTTCTAGGTATCCATGAAATACCCCTTTAGCGTACCTTTTCCACAACAAGAAACTGTGGTTACTCCCTTGTTCTTCTGAAAATTATGGCAGAGCTGCACTTGTCCTAAGAAACCTGGGGAAGCCTCAGCCACTCCCTCAGGACCCCATCAAATGTGCTCTGGCCCTGGCTCCAGCCATCTGTAACCTGTACCACCTTTCCCTCCCTGCTCCAGCGTAATGAATTCCAGTGAAGCAGCAATGAAAAAAACTTTACCCAAGAGCCATTTATCTCGGGTGATTATTCATGATAACCGCATCGCACAACGAATCTATGAGATGGAGGTAAAGTAGCCACAAGCTTTTGCATTAGAGGGTGTTAGTGGCTTGACCCATATTTATTTCATTCTCCCTGTATCCTGGGGGATCATAGAGGTGATAGAGAGTCATCAAGGTGCCCTAAGGCAGGCCCCATTTTACGGAGGAGGCAGTTTGATACTCAGGGTTACTGACTTGCACAAGGTTCCTGGGCTAAGGGAGCCAGAGGAAAAGACTCCATATCTCTTGGGTCTTTTTTTCTGAAAACATATTATCTATTTAGGGAATCCATAAATGGATTCTTATTTTCTCCTATACAAAGTCTGGGGTCCTAGGCCGCACGCAGTGGCTCATACCTCTAATCCCAGCACTTTGGGAGGCTGAGGCAGGAGGATCACTTGAGGTCAGGAGTTCGAGACCAGCCTGGCCAACATGGTGAAATCCTGTGTCTACTAAAAATACAAAGATTAGCCTGGTGTGGTGGCACCTGCCTGTAATCTCAGCTACATGGGAGGCTGAGGCATGAGAACTGCTTGAACCTGGGTGGTGGAGGTTGCAGTGAGCTGAGATTGTGCCACTGCACTCCAACTTGGGCAACAGAGCAAGACGCCATCTCAAACAAACAAACAAACAAACAACAGAAAACCAAAGTCTTGGGTCCTAGAGTTTGAATGGGCCTCAACACCATCTTGTCGATATTTTCCTTTAGGGATTATCCCCATTTTCCAGATGAGAACTGAGGCTCTTCTCCCAATTTTTGCTATGGACAGGTAGAGTTTGACCTGCTTACTTGAAATGCTGAGTGCTGTCACTGCACTGTTCCCATAGACCCTGATTGATGCATTCATTAAACCTGTCCTTTGGGCCTACTTGGGATAGGTACTGTGTTGGGCACTAGGAAGAGACAAGTGAACAAGATGGACTCCAGGAACACACTCATTTTTTCAAGCGGAGCAGGGTGCCCAGGGTTGAGCTGCTGCCACCACCTTTTCTTTTTTGAGACAGAGTTTCACTCTTCTTGCCCAGGCTGGAATGGAGTGGCACTATCTCAACTCACTGCAACCTCTACCTCCTGGGTTAAGCAATTCTCCTGCCTCACCTTCCCAAGTAGCTGGGATTACAGGCATGCACCACTATGCCTGGCTAATTTTTGTTTTATTAGTAGAGACGGGGTTTCACCATGTTGGCCAGGCTGGTCTCGAACTCCTGACCTCAGGTGATCCACCCACCTCAGACTCCCAAAGTGCTGGGATTACAGGAGTGAGCCACCATGTCCAGCCACTGCCCCCTTCTTGACTCTTTTGAGCTTCCCTCCATGTTCCAGGGGCAAGTCTGGATGGGCCCACAGGATTCTAACATTAAAAACAATTGGAGATCCTTAAGAGATGGTGCCAGATCCTCTTGAAGGTCACAAACACCAAAAGAAGAGTAGGGACCTGGGCATTTCTCCTTCTGCTACACTTCCATGGGTGTGGTACAGTGGAAATAGATGGGAAAGTCAGCTTTGTGTGACCCTGGGTGAATCACACTTCCTCCAGACTCTGCTTTCTCATTTGTAACATAGGATCTATTAAGATCCTCTCAGTTGCAGGTAATATAAACTGAACTTGAACTAGTTCAAGCAAAAGAGAGAAGTTGGGTTTACATAATCAAGGATGGACAGGGCAGAGTCACCAATGTTTTTGGGGAAAGCCAGGAGCTGTACTACCACCAGGTATGTCTTCCATTTTCTCTCATCGTCTTTGTATCCTTCTTTTTTTTTTTTTTCTTTCCTTTCTATTTTTCTTTTTTCTTTCCTTTCTATTTTTCTTTTTTCTTCCTTTTTTTTTTTTTTTTTTTTTTTTTTTTTGAAACATGGTCTCACTCCTTTGCTCAGGCCGGAGGGCAGTGGCATGATCATAGCTCACTGTAGCCTCAACCTTCTGGGTTCAAGCAATCCTCCCACCTCTGCCTCCCAGGTTGCTAGGATTACAGGCACGCGCCATCATGCCCAGCTAATGTTTTGTACTTTTAATAGAAATGAGGTTTCACCATATTGCCCAGGCTAGCCTCAAACTCCTGGGCTCAAGTGATCTGCCCATCTCTGCTTCCCAAAGTGCTGGGATTACAGGCATGCTCCACTGTGCCCAGCCCTTTGTGGCTTTCTGAACACTGGTATCATTATCAGACTGGCTGACCTTGGGGAGCAAAGGCACAGGAAACCCTGGCCTGTAGACCACAAGGAGTGCTTCCACTGCTGCTCCGGTTAGACAAATCCTGGAGAAGGAATCCAGCTGGCCCCACTTGGTTCATGGACCCATCCCTGTTCCAATCATTGTGGCCAGGTGGTGTGGAGTATTTTGAGAGGCCTAGGATAAGTTGGGGGTCAACTCAGTGAGTAGGGAATGTTGTGCACCTTAGGTGAGGGGAGGAACTCTGAAATACTCTTAACTGGAAGCTCCTGAGTTGGCTTTATGTATACTTGAGGGCTGTGCCAACTTTCAGCTGCCCAGAAGCTTCCTTTTTTTATTATTTTTATTTATTTATATTTTTGAGACGGAGTTTCACTCTTGTTGCTCAGGCTGGAATGCAGTAGCTCCATCTCAGCTCACTGCAACCTCCACCTTCCAGTTTCAAGCAATTCTTCAGCCTCAGTCTCCCAAGTAGTTGGGATTGCAGCCACCACACCTAGCTAATTTTTGTATGTTTAGTAGAGATAGGGTTTCACCATGTTGGCTAGGCTGGTCTCGAACTCCCGACCTCATGATCCACCTGCCTCGGCCTCCCCAAAGTGCTGAGCCACCGCGCCCGGCCCTTTTTTTTTTTGAGATGGAGTCACCCAGGCTGGAGTGCAGTGGCACCATCTCAGCTTACTGCAACCTCCACCTCCTGGGTTCAAGCGATTGTCCCGCCTCAGCCTCCCAAGTAGCTGGGACTACAGGCATGTGCCAGCACACCTAATTTTTGTATTTTTAGTAGAGACAGGATTTCACCATGTTAGCCAGGCTGGTCTCGAACTCCTGACCTCGGGTCATCTGCCAGCCTCAGCCTCCCAGAGTTCTAGGATTACAGGCATGAGCCACTGCACTTGGTCTCAGAAGCTTCCTTTTAAAGCTATACGGAGGCCTTATATGTTTTAGGTACCTGACACCTATTATGCATTATTACCTACATTTAATAGTTCAAAAACTGAGACTCAAAGGAAATGGAGGAACTTCACTAGGATCACACTGTGAGTCACTGCAGAGTTACAAACCCCAGTCTGACTAACCGTCATGCAGGACATTCTCCCTAAGGACAGACACTGGTTTCTCCAGTTTATAGACCCAGTGACTAGCGGAGATGCCAGCTTGTAGGAACTCAGAGGATTTGAAGGCTTCTGTGACAATGTGGCAGTGTTTCTGCCTCTCTAAAAATGTGATCACATTAGGGGAAGAGGCGTCCTTGGCTAGCCACGGATTTCAAGGACAGCTGGGTTCTAGCATCTTAGGCATCCCCTGAGTATGCTCTAAGAACAGTGAATGATGGCTGCTACTGCTTCATCTATGGCTGCGGTCCTCAAGAGGTTTTGCCCCTCAGGGGATATTGGCAATGTCTGGAGACATTTTGATTATTACATTTTTGATATTACAATGATAGTGGTGCTACTATCATTTAATAGGTAGAGGCCAGGGATGCTGCTGAATATCCCACAGTGTATGGGACAGCCTACCACCACACAGAACTGCCTCGCTCAAAATGTCAGTAATGTCAGGGTTGAGAAACCCTGATTGGTAAGAGTCATGCTCAAGGTAAAATCACTAGTTGAGAGAGGCCAAAAAGCCTGCTGTCATGGAGTGGACTAGAAAATGGTGGTAAGCCAGGCACGGTGGCTCACGCACTTTGGAAGGACGAGGCGGGCGGCTCACCTGAGGTTGGGAGTTCGAGACCAGCCTGACCAACATGGAGAAACCCTTCTCTACTAAAAATACAAAATTAGCCGGGTGTGGTGGCACATGCCTGTAATCCCAGCTACTCAGGAGGCTGAGGCAGGAGAATTGTTTGAACCCGGGAGGCAGAGGTTGTGATGAGCCAAAATCGCATCATTGCACTCCAGCCTGGGCAACAAGAGCAAAACTCTCAAAGAAAAGAAAAGAAAATGGTGGTAATAAGGTCAGGCACGGTGGCTCACACCTGTAAGCCCAGCACTTTGGGAGGCCGAGGCAGGTGGCTCACTTGAGGTCAGGAGTTTGAAACTAGCCTCGCCAACATGGTGAAACCCTGTCTCTACTAAAAATACAAAAATTAACTTGGTGTGGTGGCTTGAGCTTGTAATCTCAGATACTTGGAAGGCTGAGGCATGAGAATCGCTTGAACCCAGGATGTGGAGGTTGCAGTGAACCAAGACTGTGCCACTGCACTCTCTCTAGCCTGGGCGATAGAGTGAGACCCTGTCTCAAAAAAAAAAAAAAAGAAAAGAAAAAAAGAAAATGGTGGTAATGGCACCCAGTTGGTAATGGCTGGATCAGAATCATCTCAGGTACATGACAAAAGTGGAGATTGCTGGCCCCCATCCAAACCCTATTAAGCAAGAATCCTTGGGGCTGACGTTTGTATCAAGTAACTGAAACACTTCTGATGCTCAGCCAGGTTTGGAGAACACGGACTTGAACTATGTCATTTAGTACCCACCCTCCCTCTTTAATTGCTCATGTCAAGTAATCATGTCCACATTGGCCTTTATGAAGAAGTCCTTTGCTTAACCTTGTGCTGGGTCTGCAGATAATGTTAGTGCTTATCAGAAACCCCTGGAAGGCTTGTTAAAAACATACATTCACAGGATCACCACCCACCACATTGTTTCGACATGCCCGAAACCTCCCCATCCTTCAAAACCTAGTCTCAGTTTATATGCTAACTTATCTGTATAGCTTTTCTTTTCTTTTCCAAGGCAGAGTCTCGCTCTGTCACCCAGGCTGGAGCGCAGTGGCACAATCTCGGCTCAATGCAACTTCCGTCTCCTGGGTTCAAGCGATTCTTGTGCCTTAGCCTCCTGAGTAGCTGGGATTGCAGGCATATGCCACCATACCCAGCTAGGTTTCTTTGTATTTTGAGTAGAGATGGGGTTTCACCATGTTGGCCAGGCTGATCTCAGACTCCTGGCCTCAAGTGAGCCACCTGCCTCGGCCCCACAAAGTGCTGGGATTATGGGCATAAGCCACTGCGCCCAGCCAAGTGAAACTTGTCTCGATATCCCCCTTCCTTGAACACTGCGCTTCTTCTGGAGGTGGATCATTTTCTCTCTTAGAAATATTTGGTCATGTGAGCCGGGCATGGTGGCTCACACCTGTAATCCCAGCACTTTGGGAGGCCAAAGCGGGCAGATCACGAGGTCAGGACATCGAGACCATCTGGGCTAACACAGTGAAACTCCATCTCTACTAAAAATACAAAAAAATTAGCCGGGCGTGGTGGTGGGCGCATGTAGTCCCAACTACTAGGGAGGCTGAAGCATGAGAATGGCACAAACCTGGGAGGTGGAGGTTGTGGTGAGCCGAGATTGCACCACACTGCACTCCAGCCTGGGCGACAGTGGGAGACTCCGTCTAAAAAAAGAAAAAGAAATATTTGGTCATGTGTCTTACCTACTGACTACATTGTAGTTACTGTGAAGACCTGTGGCAGTTTTTCTTAGTATCCTCTCCTGTAGCTAGCTCATTGGAGTAAATAAATAAGACATAGGATGTGGCTTCCCAGACCTTACCGTCTTTTGGGGGACATAAGTTATACAATAGAAGAAATCAGTAGAATTCAGTGTGATATAGGGGATGTCACAGACAACATGCGGGAAGCACCAAATGATTAATAGTGACAGGGCAATAGAAGTTATGGAGAGACAAGATGTAACCCTCCTAAACTGCCCCCACCCCCGCCATCTTTTTTCTGACCAGTCTTCAGATAGGGATTTTTTTTTTTTTTTTTTTAAGACAGAGTCTTGCTCGGGCTGGAATGCAGTGGCGCAATCTCGGCTCACTGCAACCTCCGCCTCCCGGGTTCAAGCGATTCTCCTGCCCCAGCCTCCCCGAGTACCTGGGACTACGGGCGCGCACCACCACGCCCAGCTAATTTTTGTGTTTTTAGTAGAGAGGGGGTTTAACCATGTTGGTCAGGATGGTCTCGATCTTTTGACCTCTGCCTTCCTTGGCCTCTCATAGTGCTGGGATTACAGGCGTGAGCCACGACGCCTGGCCAAATAGAGATTGTTTTGTTTTGTTTTGGTTTTTGAGACGGAGTCTCACTCTGTCGCCCAGGCTGGAGTGCAGTGGCGAGATCTCGGCTCACTGCAAGCTCCGCCTCCTGGGTTCACTCCATTCTCCTGCCTCAGCCTCCCGAGTAGCTGGGACTACAGGCGCCCGCCATCGCGCCTGGCTAATTTTTTGTATTTTTTAGTAGAGACGGGGTTTCACCATGTTAACCAGGATGGTCTCGATCTCCTGACCTCGTGATCTGCCCGCCTCGGCCTCCCAAAGTGCTGGGATTACAAGGGTGAGCCACCGCGCCCTGCCTAGAGATGTTTTTAAGGTCAAAATCAGGCTCCTAGGCTGCAGACTGTCAGAAGGTATCATAGAAGTTACCTAGCTTTTTTTTTTTTTTTTTTGACACGGAGCCTCACTCTGTTGTCCAGGCTATAGTGCTGTGGTGCGGTCTCAGCTTACTGCAGCCTCCACCACCTGGGTTCAAGGAAATCTCCTGCCTCAGCCGCCTGAGTAGCTGGGATTACAGGTATGGGCCACCATGCCTGGATAATTGTTGTATTTTCAGTAGAGACGGGGTTTCACCATGTTGGCCAGGCTGCTCTCAAACTTCTGACTTCAAGTGATCCACCCTCCTTGGCGTCTCAGAGTGTTGGGATTACAGGCGTGAGCCACTGCTCCCCGCCTTGGAGTTATCTAGCTTAATACCCACTTTTTACAACTAGAGAAATAGGCTCCCTGTGAGTCAAAGTATATGGAATGTACGTAGGGTCCAGCTGGCACTCTTCCCACTCCCACATCAGCAGCACAGATGCCTGCCCCGCTGTGAAGTGACCCTAACCTCACCTCTGTTTTTTGTAAGGTGAACGCTTTAGAGAAGACCAAGAAAAAGATGAACCACTACTATGAACACCTGAAAAAAAAGTTCATGACAGAGCAGCTCAGAAAGCTGGGGCGATAGAGAGATGAATCCATGAACAACCAGTACTTAACCTTTGGGGTACCATGACCAGTTTAAACTCCAGTCTCCCAAGAAAGACCAACCACCCTACTTCTGGCAAAGGGATCTGCCCCAGAGTCATGATGACACCAGTGTGACCAGAGGAGAACTAGTAACTACAACCTACACAACTACAGAACAATAAACAGAAACCAGTAGACAGCGGAGCATAACAAATCCTCAGCAATCCTCATATTCCTTGCCCATGCATGACCTCTATTCTGGTGAAGGAGGTCCTGATAGTCTCATAGATGCTCAACTCGAAAAGGTGGGATCAAGCTAGCTTCCATGCTTAAAGCAAAGATTGACCTCTTGTTGCCCACATGTCTGAGGTGACATGCCAGGCCAAGTGTGCTGGGACAGTGGTACCTTAGATGGGAAGGCCTCAGTAATGCCACTGCCTGGCATCCCAGTGGTAAGGAGGTCGGGGGGAGGCATCAGAAGGACCTGGCTTAAGTGCTATTTCTACCACCAGTCAGCCTTGTGACTTTGTCACCTCCTTGAACCTCCGTTTCCTTATCTGAAAGAATGCAGTAGTAGTAAGGGAACCTACCTCCAAGGTCTAGCATGAGGATGTAAAGCGCTAAGCCCAGGGCTCATCATTTCCAGTGGTTCTCACCATGATGGCTCCAGTAGCCTTCCAGTAGTGCCCACTCCCTGTTCTGCCTGCTCTCCAGACTACACCCGGATAGTCCCCACACTGTAGCTTTATTTGTGAAGATCCTTCATCTGAAATGCCCCTTTAGCTCTCACTTCATCCTTCAAGGCTTATCTATATGTCATTTCCTACATGGCATTTTCTTTTTCTTTTTTTTTTTTTTTTTGAGATGGAGTCTCACTCTATCGCCTAGGCTGGAGTGCAATGGCGCAATCTCGGCTCACTGCAACCTCCACCTTCCAGGTTCAAGTGACTTTCGTGCCTCAGCTTCCTGAGTAGCTGGGATTAAAGGCAGGTGCCTCCACACCTGGCTAACTTTTGTATTTTTGGTAGACAAGGGGTTTCGCCATGTTGGTCAGGCTGGTCTCGAACTCCTGACCTCAGGTGATCCTCCCTTCTTGACCTTCCAAAGTGCTGGGATTACAGGCATGAGCCACCGTGCATGGCCACCAAAGTCATTTAATTCCTGGAGACCCTTAGCAGGAACACTTCCCAGCTCAGCCCTTTGTTAAGTCAGGAAGTGTTACTCTGCCTATTAGAATTCTGGGCCTGGTCCAGCTGCTGACTTTGAAAGTCCGCAGACCTATGAGGGCCGAGGGGACAGAGCCAGGGGCAGGCCTTGGACTGGGACCTCCTGCCTCCCTCGGTAACCTCTCTCTGGGTTTCAGCTCTCCCACTTGCTCTTCAGGCATGGTGGGGCTGGTGGGTGGTTTCTGCACTTCCTTCCATTTCTCAGATCTGAGATGTGGCACTGAGCTTTGCACACATAATGCTTCACGAAGGTCTGCTGAGTGGAAGGGAACAAATCCTGCTCTGAGCAAAGCAAGAAAGTCCAGGCTTATCCACAATGATCACTCAGGGAGAGTTTAACTTGACTAATGTGTTTATCACTTTCCAAAGTGATTCCCAGTGGTATTCCTTATCCAGTGGGCTCATCCAGGAGCATTTTCAAATCTTCTGTCACCAAGCCACTGTCATTCAAGTTGGGTCTCCCAGCTAATGGAAGTACCCCTATACAGGAGCTTTGCGCGATAGTCTAAGTTTGGCCAGGCGCAGTGGTTCATGCCTATAATCCAAGCACTTTGGGAGGTCTAGGTGGGAGGATCACTTGAGGCCAGGAGTTTGGGACCAGCCTGGGCAACATAGTGAGACCCTGTCTGTACAAAAAAAAAAAAAAAAAAAAAAAAAAACGAAAAATAAGCCTGGTGTGGTGGCACATGCCTGTACTCCCAGCTACTCGGGAAGCTGAAGTGGGAGGATTACTTGAGCCCAGGAGGTCAAAGCTGCAGTAAGCCAAGATCGCACCACTGCACTTCAACCTGGATGAGAGAGTGGAAACCCTATGTCAAAAAACAAACAAACAAAAACTCCCTGTAGCTAAAAAACATTCACCTTCCACATCATCCAACACGTTTATTTATTAATAGCTCCTTATATGTACCAGGCACTCTTGTAGGTGCTGGAAATTAGTGAACAAAACTGACTGAAATCCTCTGCTTTCATGAAGGCACGATCCTCAGCTCACTGCAACCTCCGCCTCCTGGGTTCAAGCGATTCTCCTGCCTCAGCCTCCCAAGTAGCTGGGATTATGGGTACCCACTATCATGCCTATCTATCTATCTATTTATCTACACACACACACACACATATATATATAGGCTTGTTCTGAGAACCCAGTTAGCTTGACAAGAACCTAGCCCAAGGCCTAGCATATAAATAAATATATATTTATTTATTTTTGTATTTGTGTAGAGACAGGGTTTCGCCATGTTGGCCAGGCTGGTCTTGAACTCCTGACCTCAGGTGATCTGCCCACCTCAGCCTCCCAAAGTACTGGGATTACAGGTGTGAACCACTGCACCCAGCCAAAGCTTATATTTGAATAGTCTTGGGGTGGTGGAGAGGGGAGTAGGAAGAACAGAAATCAGATGAAACAGGAATCAGCTGTTGGAGTCTGGTGCCTCTGGCTCTGGCTGAAGGCAGGATGCCTCCTTTGGGCTTTACGGGGAGAATCTGGTTTGCACAGTGTTTTCTCTGTGCAATCCTTTGACCTCTGGAAATGCTGTTCACAAGCCTGGAAGGCTGTCTGTGTCCCTCCCTGCTTCGGTGAGGTTTCCTTTATCTGATGTGCACGATCTTTGCAGTCAAATGGCTCTGATTTGGAATCTCGGCTCTGCCTTGCAGAAGAATGTCATTTTGCCCCTTGGAGCTTCACCGTCCTCATTTGGAAACTGGGAATAATTGTAGTACCTACCTTATAGGCTTGTTCTGGAACCCAGTTAGCTTGACAAGAACCTAGCCCAAGGCCTAGCATCTTGTGGGTGAATGGGAAGGGGGTTTTATTGAGAATGGTGATTGTTGTGTTGTACCTGGAGTTGACACATACACTTCAAGAGGCAGCCTGGTGCTGGGGAGTGAGCCTTGGAATAAGAATCTAGAGGTGGGAGTTCAGCCTCTATGATTCCTCAATTTGCTCTGAGACCCTGAGCGACATACATTCCCTTTCCGAGCATTGATCTGCTCGCTCTCTTCCCTCATATTCAGTTCATCCCCTAGGAGGAGGAAATTGGGTTGAGATAGATCCATATCCTCCAGGTGGCCTTGGAGCATCCCAAGCCAGCACGTGCCTGTTGGGAACCTGGTCGGAAGCAATGGTTGGTCACTGGGGTTCCAACCAAGTCCTCCACAGTTACTTCTGGGGGGCTGAGTGCACTCACTACACAAGAATGAAATGGTCACCAGGAAGAATTCTTCCTCAGCTTTGTCATATTAGAAGGCTGGGGGGGCCTGATTCCCTGGAACCTGCCTTTTCAACCTGATTTCCCATACTTCTTCCCCTGACCAGATCCCATGAATTCTCTCTCTTCTCCAAACAGGCCCCTTGATTTTCCACCTTGGGACTCACTTCCTCTCTTCCTCCCTCCCTCCCTTCCTTCTTTTCTTCCTTTTGTTCTTCCTTTCTTCCATTTTTCTTCCCTCCTTTCTTTCCCCCCACACTTCCCTCCTCCTCTCCCCTTCTCACTTCCACCCCCTTCCCTCCCTTCCCCTCCTCTTCCTCTCATTGCCCAGGCTGGAGTACAGTGGCATGATCATAGCTCACCACAGTCTTGAACTCTTGGCCTCAAGTGATCCTCCCACCTCAGCCTCTTGAGTAACTAGGACTATAGGCATGTGCCACCATGCCCCGATAATTTTTTTTACTTCTTGTAGAGACAGGGGTCTCACTGTGTTGCCCAAGCTGGTCTTGAACTCCTGGCCTCAAGTGATCCTCCTGCCTGGGCCTCCCAAAGTGCTGGGAATACAGGTGTGAGCTACAATGCCTGGCCCACCTCAGAACTTTTGATTCTACTGTTCACCCTGAAAGGAATATAGATTTCCCCTTATTTCTACCTGAGGAAATTCAGCTCAGACCCTTTAGAGCCTGCCATGACATGAACTCTGCCTTCCAAGACTAGACTCTGTCCATCTCCCATCAGACTAGGAGTTTCCACCAGGCAGGGGCTGGACACGTCAGAAAACAGAGGCCTGGATGGATAACGCTTTCTATGTAAAAATTGCATTATGCAGAAGCAGCCATATTCTCTGGAGCTCTCAGGTAATTTCCATGGTGGTCCCCCCAACCCCTCACTGCTTTAGAGATTCTGCATACTTCACTAAGGAATCATTGACTCCTCTGAAAGGTTTTCAGATAAAACCTGTCACTATCACTCTAAGCAGAGGTCGCTAATTGATAGTGCTCCTGGGACCAATAGTGGGACATTGATTTGATCAAACACTATGCTTCTCATGGTATTGAATTTAAGCACCTTGGGTGTGGTATGGAAGCTGCAGTTAGCTGCCGCTCCACCACTGCCATCTCCTTAAACCCAAGTACACTGAGTCTCCCTGGCCCCTGAAGGGATGCGAGTTTGTGATCACTGCAACGTGTTAGAACAGCAATTCCTTTAAAATAACTAACAAGTTTAAAAACTTTAAAATCATAATACATGCACTATAGATTAAAGGGTATTCAATAAAGGAAAATTCCCCTCCTGCACTCCAGGGCCACAGCAATAACCATTTCTGCGTATCCTTCCAGAAATGTTCTAAGAGCATAGACCTTTAAGATGCCCTTTATGGGCTTCATAAAATATGTGCAAAACTTTATTTATTTATTTATTTTTGAGACAGAGTTTCGCTCTTGTCACTTAAAAAAAAAAATTAGCCGAGTGTGGTGGCACACGCTTGTAGTCTCAGCTACTTGGGAGGCTGAGGTGGCAACTGTGACTGCACCACTGCACTCCAGTCTAGGTAACAGAGTGAGACCCTATCTCAAAAAAAAAAAAAAAAAGAAAAAAACAGAAACAGAAAAAAGGAAGCCACCAGCCTGGCATTGCCCAGCTCAGTCAACAAAACATCCTTTTTTTTTTTTCCTTTGGGAACAGTCATTACAAATGTTTGGCCAAGGGCAAGTCTATCATGTCTCCCAGAAATGGGCCTGCCTTAGTATCCCTTCTCTGCCCAGGAACTAGCTAGAAAAAGCTTGAAGGAAATCTGGTCTCAGCATAAACATGATGATGGATTTCACAATGCAACAGCTGGGAGCCCATAGTCAATTTTGCTTTCTGTAATTAGAGGTCTGTGGGGTGCATTCCTATGCACAGATGGCACTGTGATTCCCATTTTACAGAGTAGGCAGAATTTCAGAAAAATTCCAGGGTCTGCCTGAAGTCAAAGTCAAGTGGTGGAAGAGTCAGGATGAGAATCCACACCTCTCAATATTCATCCCAAGCTCCTTCCTAGGTGATATTGGGCTACAATTCAGAGGTGGAGGTTAATGGATTCTTAGGACTTTTTTTTTCCCTGTTTTTATTTATTTATTGAGGCACCACTGCACTGTGTCCTTGGCAACAGAGTGAGACCCTGTTGCCCAGGATGCAGTGCAGTGGTGCCATCATAGCTTACTGCAGCTTCAACCTCCTTGGGTTCAAGTGATCTTCCCACCTCAGCCTCCCAAATAGCTGGGACTACAGGTATGCACCACCATGCTGGGCTTTTTTTTTTTTTTTTTTTTTTTTTTTTAACTTTTTGTAGAGAAGCAGTCTCCCTATGTTGCCCAGGTGAATGGGGCCAGCCTCTCTACACTTGTGGGTATTTCTCGTCAGGTGGAATGAGAGACTGAGAAAAGAAATAAGACACAGAGACAAAGTATAGAGAAAGAACAGTGGGCCCAGGGGACCGGCGCTCAGCACATGGAGGACCTGCACTAGCACAGGTCTCCGAGTTCCCTCAGTATTTATTGATTACTATTTTCACTATCTTGGCAAAGGGAATGAGGCAGGAGAACAGGGTGATAGTGGGGAGAAGGTCAGCAGGAAAACATGAGCAAAGGAATCTGTGTCACAAATAAGTTCAAGGGAAGGTACTATGCCTGGATGTGCACCTAAGCCAGATTTATGCTTCTCTCCACCCAAACATCTCAGTATAACAAAGAGTAACAGAGCAGCATTGCCGCCAGCATATCTTGCCTCCAGCCACAGGGCGGTTTTCTCCTATCTCAGAATAGAATGAATGTACGATCAGGTTTCACACCATTCCGTTCCCAGGGACGTGCAGGAGATGGAGGCCTTCATCTTATACTAATCCTCTTCAGCACAGACCCTTTACGGGTGTCGGACTGGGGGACAGTCAGGTCTTTCCCTTCCCATGAGGCCGTATCTCAGGCTGTCTCAGTGGAGGGAAACCCTGGACAATACTCAGGCTTTCTTGGGCAGAGGTCCCTGCGGCTTTCCGCAGTGCATTGTGCCCCTGGTTAATGGAGAATGGAGAATGGCGATGACTTCTACCAAGCATATGGCCTGTAAACATACTGTTAACCAGGCACATCCTTCACAGCCCTAGATCCCTTAAACCTTGATTCCATACAGCGTATGTTTCTATGAGCACAGGGTTGGGGCTAAAGTTACAGATTAACAGCATCTCAAGGCAAAACAACGTTCTTAGTACAGATCAAAGTGGAGTTTCTTATGTCTTCCTTTACTACACAGACACAGTAACAGTCTGATCTCTCTTTCTTTTCCCTACACCCAGGCTGGTCTCAAATTCCTAGGCTCAAGTGATCCTCCCACCTCAGCCACCCAAAGTGCTGGGATTACAGAAATGAGCCACTGCGCTTGGCCTCTAAGGGAATTTGGATTTAACATTCCAGGATAGGAAAGCAGGGCTGCGTGCTTCAAGATGAAGAGTTACCTGCCCCTGGGATTCGTAATGACATCACCATTTCAACAGAGGTCATTCTGAGAAATCCTCAGGGCCAACAGCATGTCCCTGTTTATCTGACAGGGTATTATAAACTTCACAGAAACTTCTCAAACCATTGACTTTGGAAAGAAAGTGATTCCTCACTTTTGGAGTGGAAAAGTTAAAGATTCATGAAATCAAGTAGAGGCCTAGAATCCCTGTTCCAAGCCAGGCTGTTAGGCCGTGGGGCTATTTCATTCTCCCCTACTATAGGACTGCATTCAAGCCTCCGCAGACCTTCTTTCTGGGTTGTCCGAGTAAAAGGCCACTCTACTCTGAGTCCAAAAGAACAGAGTGAACTGTTTGGGAAAAGGCCATGGACCCTCTCAAGAGCCCTCAACCTTAACCTCTCCCACTTAGGATATGAAATCCTGGTCACACCATGTCCAATTCTGAATATTTAAAAAGAGATTTAGGCTGGGCACGGTGCTCATGCCTGTAATCCCAGCACTTTGGGAGGCTGAGGTGGGCGGATCACAAGGTCAGGAGATCGAGACCATCCTGGCTAACACGGTGAAACCCTGTCTCTACTAAAAATACAAAAAAAATAGCTGGGCATGGTGGCGGGCGCCTGTAGTCCCAGCTACTCAGGAGGCTGAGGCAGGAGAATGGTGTGAACCCAGGAGGCAGAGCTTGCAGTGAGCCGAGATTGCACCACTGCACTCCAGCCCGGGGGAAAGATGGAGACTCCATCTCAAAAAAAAAAAAAAAAGAAGAGAGAGATTTAAAAAGGAGCAAAGAGCAATGGCTGGGCCCAGTGGCTCGGGCCTGTAATCCCAGCACATTCGGAGGCCGAGGCAAAAGGATCACTTGAGCCCAGGAGTTCAAGACAAGCCTGGCCAACATAGCAAAACCCCATCTCTATTTTGTATAAAAATCTTTTAAAAAAGTAATTAAAACTTTGAAAAGGAGGAATGAAAATTATGTTTTCTCAACTGTGAAAAAAATGCTCAGGGGGAAGGAAATGTATCACAGTACTAAGATGTTGACTAGGTTAGGAGGATGGGGATATTGCGGCTGGACTATATTTGTTTTCCCTTTTCTAAACATCAGCATGTAAAATAAATTTCTGACCAGGTGTGGTGGGTCACACCTATAATCCCAGCACTTTCGGAGGCCAAGGCAGGCAGATCACTTGAGCCCAGGAATTTGAGACCAGCCTGGGCAACACGGTGAGACCCTATCTCTACAAAAAATATGTAAAAAGATATAAAAAAATAATAATTAGCTGAGCAGGGTGGCCAGTGCCTTTAAGTTCCAGCTACTCAGTAGGCCAAGGTGGAAGGGTCACTTGAGCCTGGGAGGTTGAGGCTGCAGCAGGCAGTGATCATACTACATGATTCTAGCCAGGACAAGACAGTGAGACCATCTCTAAATAAACAAATAAATTTCAGCCGGGCGTGGTGACTTGTGCCTGTAATCCTAGCACTTTGGGAGGCAGAGGTGGGCAGATCACCCGATGTCAGGAGTTCAAGACTAGCCTGGTGAACATGGTGAAACCCCGTCTCTACTAAAAACACAAAATTAGCCAGGCGTGGTGGCATATGCCTGTAATCCCAGCCACACAAGAGGCTGAGGCAGGAGAATCGCTTGAACCCAGAGGGCAGAGGTTGCTGTAAGCCGAGACTACGCCGTTGCACTCCAGCCTGGGCAAAAAAGAGAGAAAATCCGTCTCAAAAAATAAATGAATAAATAAATAAATTTCTTGGGGCTCCGGTTCTAACTAAGATAGAGTCAGCATAGTCTGTCTCTCCCACTGGCTGAAACTGAAAGCCCTGGACAGGCTGCATGAAGCAGCCAGCCGAGGACTCTGAAAAAGAAATATTAACAAGGCTGGTGCAGTTGCTCATGTCTGTAATCCCAGCGCTTCGGGAGGCTGAAGCAGGAGGATCACTTGAGGCCAGAGGTTTGAGACCAGCCTGAGGAACAAAGTGAGACTCGGCCTCTAGAAAAAATAATTTTTTTTTGGCCAGGCACAGAGGCTCACACCTGTAATCCCAGCACTTTGGGAGGCCGAGGTGGGCGGATCAGGAGGTCAGGAGATTGAGACCATCCTGGCCAACACGGTGAAACTCAGTCTCTACTAAAAATACAAACATTAGCTGGGCTTGGAGGCACGTGCCTGTAATCCCAGCTACTCGGGAGGCTGAACCAGGAGAATCGCTTGAACCAGGGAGTCGGAGGTTGCAGTGAGCCAAGATTGCGCCACTCCAGCCTGGCGACAGAGTGAGACTCCGTCTCAACAAAAAAAAAAAAAAAAGAAAAAATAATGGTTTTTTTGGTAGCAGCATTATCAGTAGTAGCCAGAAAAGCACTTAAAAACTCTGACACAGCAGAATCCTTTTATCTGACCAAAGGATCTGCGTTCTGAAAAGTGGAAGAGGAAAATCTTGATTGCCTTTTTTCTCTCTTCATCCTGTCACTTGGCCCAAGGGTACACCTCGCCATGGAAGCGACTTAACAGAGCAGGGAAACTAAAGGCCCCAATTTCTAGTTAGAGGACCAGGCAAATGTCTATCAAGAATACTTCTCTTTTTGTGCACAAAAATTAGTCCTATCTAAACACTAGGCCTTAAATTCGACTTTTAAAAAAAATACTTCAGAATTTTGAAGGCGTTGGTGTATTTTACTGCTATATATACAAGTCGATCAGAAGTGATACCTGTGCAGACTCTGTCCTGAAAAGAATCAGTTCCATGACTTTACTTTTGTAGTTCAGACTTGAAAACTGCTGACATGCCCTATAGGGCAACACAGGTGCAGTTTCGAAAACCCGACTCCCCTGCTGTCTAATACCTGCATCTGAGGGCAACACGGTGAGCGGGACATCTTTCGTTTCGATTTTTACAGAAGGCTCCAGTAGGGACTGCATTTTAATAGGCACTGGTGTAAGGGGGACTTTGGTCAATCTTATCAGCTCTGAAGGCGGAGCTCCCTGAAACTGGATCCGGGCCCCAGGGGGGACCGTGTGGAGAGTCAAAGGGATCCTGAGGTCTTGCTGGTGCGGCCCAAAGGCACCGGACGTTGGGGCCAAGATGACCCCCGCACTGCCACGAAACCGGCCATTGGACGCGAGCTCCGCGCCAAGCCTGCAGTCCTCGAGGAGTCTCTCAGGTTCCTCCATTTTGATCACACCTTCTCGGATGGCCGCCGGGCTTTTGCCTTCCCCACCTTGCATCCTCCTCCTCCAGCTTGCCCTTCTCGTTCCCTCGGAATAGTCGACGGCCAGCCTGAGGCCTTCCAACTTGACCGCAATGGAGGCTCTAGGACCGGTGTCGACGGCCCCCCGACGCCCCACCGACCGGTCCAGGCAAGGCCCTAGCTCCTGCTTCTTGGCCTTGACGTGCAGCGCCCGGGGCTGCACCGGGCAACTTGGGCCTGCAGGGGGCGCCCTCGGACGTGGCCGGCGGGCGGCAGGGGCCGCAGGACAGGCCTGAACTGCAGCTGGGAAAGTGGCGCCCTTGTCTAGAGCGTGGGGCCGTGGTAGCAGCAACACCTTCTCCAGCTTCACCTCCAGCAGCCGCTGGGCAGCACAGGGTACCAAAGCCTCCCTACACTAGGAGGCCACAGTAGCGATGGCGGCCGCGCATGGCGTGGGCAGTGACGGAGGGGTCTCCACAGCCGCTGCCCAAAAGGAAGTGCCCTCAACCAGCAACAGGGACAGAGCCGGACTCAAGGGGAGCGGCTGAGGCAGCGGCTCCTGCCTAGTTCTCTCCATGGGGGTTGGGGGATGCCCCGGCCTGGATTGTGAGCTCCGCCGTTTGTTGGCGACCTTCCCGCTCCCTGTTTCGGTTAAGACCCTTGCAAGGCCTTTGCTACCCAGAACCCTATGCGGTTCAAAACACAGCTCTATGTCTCAGCCTCACCCAATCACAAGCGACCAATACTCCTGTCCAGCCAATCACAGGTGGGTTTTGTGGCTCTTCCCAGCCCATACTCTCGCCTCGTGCTGAGTCCTCAAATCACCTGTGATGGCTGGAGCCTCAGGGCGAGTTGCCCATTTTAGCTCACTCTCCCTCTCTTGCGGAGTTCTCTCCCAGCATTGTCTTTAGTCATCTTTCCCCTGCCTGGAGCTGCGACAATGGCGTTGCCCAGGAAACGTTGTGCTTCCAGTCCGCTGACCTCCAGGGAATAAAGTCTTTGATGTTAAGACACGCGATGGCCTTGTGCACTGGCTTTGTGCTGCCTAAGTAATCTGTCGGCCCTGAGTATCACCAGGACTTTTGAATCTTTGCCAAGGGAGAATGGGGGAGATTTTGCAACTTACCAATAACCCATTAGCTAATCTTGCTGGGAAAAGCCTTCGACTTTGTGCAGTTCTTGTTCTAGTTAAGCTTTCAATTAATCACCAGGTCCTGTGGCCCTACTTCCAAAATATTATACATCCCAAATTCATCCACTCCTTTGGGTCTTTACTGCCATTACTCTGGTCCAGGCTCCCACCATCCTTCACCTGGATACTGCCAAAGCCCTGTAAATAATCTCCCTGTTTGTCAGCCTTGCCTCACTACACTCCAGCTATCTTTTGAAAATACAAATCTAAGGTTGTCACACTTTTCCTAAAGCTTTCCATGGCTGCCCACTGATATGTGATATGTGTGTAAAATCCTTGACAAAGCCTTAAAATCCCCAAATGACTTGGGATCTAACCTACTACTACTACTATTACTACTACTACTACTATTACTAGGTTGGTGCAAGCATAATTGTGGTTTTTGCCATTAAAGAGTTACCACTCTAGCCCTGAGTCTTTGGGTTTCAGCCACATTGGCCCCCTCATCATTCTCTTTCTACTGAAGGGTCTTTAAACATGCTGAGTGTGCTACTCTTTATGTCTCCTTAATTCCTCCTACCCAGTTTTCAGTGCAGCTCAACTGGGACTTCTTCAGAGAAGCTTTTACTGACTCTGAAAATCAGATCTAATCTTGGTCTACTTATACCTCTATGACTTCGTTTGCTTACCACGATTTGTAATTAGAATTTTTATGTGATGATTCCACTGCCTCTCCCACTTGACTATAAAGTCTTTGAAGGCAGAACTGTTTGTGTTTTGCCCATCACTGAATCCCCAATGCAGATCATTAAGCCTGGCATATAGTACTCAATAAATACTTGTTGAATAAATAACTGAATAGCAACTGTAATAGGGTAATAATAAAATAGTAATAATCACTACCTGTGTTAAGGGCTTACTCTTATGCTAGACACTCTTCCAAATCCTTTCCGTGTTTATGCTTCTCCTTTTATTAGGATTGTGTTTATTTCCATTACACATCACCAAGAAAAACAAAAAGAAATCCTGTATTAACATTTGTTGCATTTCTAAATGACATTCTGGCCAAAAGCTATAGTTTATCTTGATGTAGATGATTTTTGCAATCAAGACAATTTATCACTCAAAGAAGACCAACTCCAATTCATTGTCTAATCCTCTGGTATCAAATGTGGTCAACAGGAGTTCTTATGCCCAGCAGATAGACAAGAGCAATGATTTTCAAGCTTTTTTTGATTTCAAAAACTCTTTATACCATTAAAAACTACTGAAGATCCCCAAAGAGCTTTTTTCGTTTGGATTTTATCTCTCAATATTTACTAAGTTATAAACAAAAACTGAAATTTTAAAAATAGCTATTAACTCATTTAAAACAATAATGAAACCATTATGTGGTAACACATTTTCATGAGGAACAAATGGTATTTTCCCCCACATTACACTCACAAGAGAATGAAGTGAAAAGAGCAAATATTGCATTAGGATTATTATGAAAATAGTTTTAACCTAACTGACTCTCTGAGAGTGTCAGTCCCCATACCCCACTTTGAGAACTACAGTACTAAGGTTTAAATGGGAGAGTCAACTGTGTGCATGAACAAAAGCTAATAAAAGAGGCAAACAAATAAATCAAGTTGTCAGATATCAGGGGAAACCCCAACCCCAATATTCAGCATGGGTTCTTTTCTATTCCCTAAGCATTGGCTCATCTGAGAAATAAAGGGAAAGAGTACAAAAGAGAGAAATTTTAAAGCTGGGTTTCCAGGGGAGACATCACATGTCAGCAGGTTCCATGATGCTCCCTGAGCCGTAAAACCAGCAAGTTTTTATTAGTGATTTTCAAAAGGGGAGGGAGTGCATGAATAGGGCGTGGGTCACAGAGATCACATACTTCACAAGGTAATAGAATATCACAAAGCAAATGGAGGCAGGCAAGATCACAGGACCACAGGATGGAGTGAAATTAAAATTGCTAATGACGTTTCAGGCATGCATTGTCATTGATAACATCTTATCAGGAGACAGGGTTTGAGAGCAGACAAAGGGTCTGACCAAAATTTATTAGGCGGGAATTTCCTTGTCCTAATAAGCCTGGGAGCACTATGGGAGACCGGGGCTTATTTCATCCCTTCATAAAAGACAGCTGCCCCCAAAGCAGCCATTTCAGAGGCCTACCCTGAGGGGCGCATTCTCTTTCTCATTGATGTTCCTTGCTGAGAAAAATAATTCAGCGATATTTCTCCTATTTGCTTTTGAAAGAAGAGAAATATGGCTCTGTTCCACCTGGCTCACCAGCAGTCAGAGTTTAAGGTTATCTCCCTTGTTCCCTGAATATTGCTCTTATTTTTTCAAGGTGCCCAGATTTCATATTGTTCAAGCACACATGCTCTACAAACAATTTGTGCAGTTAACGCAATCATCACAGGGTCCTGAGGTGACATACATCCTCCTCAGCTTACGAAAATGACAGGATTAAGAGATTAAAGTAAAGACAGGCATAAGAAATCACAAGGGTATTGATTGGGGAAGTGATAAGTGTCCATGAAATCTTCACAATTTATGTTCAGAGATTGCAATAAAGACAGGCGTAAGAAATTATAAAAGAATTAATTTGGGGAACTAATAAGTGTCCATGAAATCTTCACAATTTATGTTCTTCTTCCATGGCTTCAACCAGTCCCTCTGTTCGGGGTCCCTGACTTCCCACAGCAGTCAGAGCTGTGTGAACCAGAGCAACTCCATCTTGAGTAGGTTTTGGGTAAAATGAGGCTGAAACTTACTGGTTTGCACACTCAGATGGTTAAGGTATTCTAAGTCACAGGATGAGATGGGAGGCTGGCACAAAATACAGGTCATAAAGACCTTGCTGATAAAACAGGTTGCAATAAAGAAGCCAGCTAAAACCCACCAAAACCAAGATGGCAACCAGAATGACCTCTTGTCACCCTCACTGCTACACTCCCACCAGTGCCATGACAGTTTACAGATGCCATAGCAACATCAGAAAGTTACCCTATATGGTCTAAAAAGGAAATAACCATTAAAATGGGCAACCAGCAGGCCTTGGAGCTGCTCTGTCTATGGAGTAGCCATTATTTTATTCCTTTACTTTCTTAACAAACTTGCTTTCACTTTATGGACTCACCCTGAATTCTTTCTTGTGCGAGATCCAAGAACCCTCCCTTGGGGTCTGGATCTGGACCCCTTTCCTGTAACATCTTTCTGGTGACCCAGATGGGAATTTAGTGCAGAAACCCGCGGTAAGTGGTGGGGTCCTGTAACATATTTCTGTTGACCACAGAATCGACTATACTGTGGAAACCCCCAGCCCAAAGGCTAACTTCAGGTATGTGGTAAGGTCTAGTAACGTCTTTCCAGTGAACCCTGAAGGCATGATACTGAGGGGACCCCCGTCCCAAAGGACATAGACTACAGCACTGATTGGACGACTTTGGGCAAGTGGTGGAGTATCCATATAAAGAATGGGATTGGGTTAGAGGCCCAACTTAGAAGAATTAGAGCCTCGCCTAAGACAGTGTGGGTTAGAGGCCCCTCTTAATAAAAGGCAGGAATGCTTGACCATCCTTGGGTTAGAGGCCTGACTTAGGAGGGTTAGAGTCCCTTCTAAGATTTAGGGTGTTAGAGGTCCCTTTCGTTAAAGTACCTTTTGGCTAAGAACAGGTTTGGCACTACGGGATGTTAACTGCTATTCTCTTTGAAATACTCTGCCCTGGCCGGGCACGGTGGCTCAAGCCTGTAATCCCAGCATTTTGGGAGGCCGAGACGGGCGGATCACGAGGTCAGGAGATCGAGACCATCCTGGCTAACACAGTGAAACCCCGTCTCTACTAAAAAATACAAAAAACTAGCCGGGCGAGGTGGCGGGCGCCTGTAGTCCCAGCTACTCGGGAGGCTGAGGCAGGAGAATGCTGTAGACCCGGGAGGCGGAGCTTGCAGTGAGCTGAGATCCGGCCACTGCACTCCAGCCTGGGCAACAGAGCGAGACTCCGTCTCCAAAAAAAAAGAAATACTCTGCCTTGTACTCTTTGCTGACAGCTGTGGGTGACAGGGTTAGGCATGTACAGGATCACGGGACACAGGGAGCTTTTTCCTCCCCTAAAGGGGACA